>NC_136626.1:24023461-24465961 GCF_933228915.1 Telmatherina bonti
TATAAACACATATATATGTATAATGCTTTGATAATGTTAATTTAATAAATATGAAAGACTGAAACTGGGAAAAAAAAAAAGATCAATATATACATACAGCAATAAATGACCCGTCCCCCCTCCAAGAAAATCTCTCCATAATTACAAGGCTCCGTCAATAAGCTTTGTAGTCAAATCTAAATAACATGACAATTACAACTTCTGTCACTGAAGCAAGTTAAAGGATAGAAAACGTGACCGGGAATTATTATTGGTCTCTTTTAGACCAATAATTCAATTTGCAGCTTATATGTAGCTGTCCAGTGTCCACTAGATGCAATGGTGTGGACTGAAAACTAGCTGCACATCAAATGCAAGTTAAGCCAAATTTACCTCTTTAGTTTAGAATAAAATATGTTTGCTACAAATAAGATGAATTTCAACAAGACACTAGTTTAGTCCTCATTCTTACACTCACCATGTCCTGCTTTCTTAACAGTCTTAACTTTTTTGTTGCAAAACCCAGATTTGAAAACTTTCATATAAACACAGTCCAAAACATTTTCCCAATCATTTTAATAAGGCCAAGTCAAGATATACAGACATGACATATTAAATAGATTTACAGTACAAGACAGAATTTGAGTAACTACTGGACCCTGTTTGGAAAAACAATTGTTTCATAAAATAAAGTTTTTCATCAAAACAACTCAACCACATCTTTACTTATAATCATAGTCATTATTACACTTCTCTATTTGGGGTTGGATAAGTGCATTATATTTCTCAAAGGAATGCAAAACAACTTAAAAAGAAAAACTAATCCAAACTGAATGAATAAAATTGATTTTCTGTAGATGTGTCATTATAATTCATTTCAAAAGTTTTCTCCTGTGTCACCTCAATGCTTTTATATAAACCAGTTTAGGTAAAGACACGGTGGAGACAGAGCAGAAAAAGAGGGAGCTGATGGATGTGAGGCACTTTACATTGAACATGATGGACCTCTACCTCAGACCAAAACGTTTTCTGTTTACAAACAGCTGATCTGACAATAAAAGTCAACATCTCAGACATTTTAACTCTGGAGTTGATCACTTCTATTCTTGATCTCTTTGAGGCAATAATAAAGGCTTTCTGCATGTTACTCAGAATAAAACATAGCTGAGGAAGGTTCCACCTTACCGGGAAGATCAAATTACTTCAAGACTCATGGTGATTGGCAGCATCCATAATTCAGAGCTACAATCTTGCAAGTTGTGTGTGCGAATGAAAACAGACGGAAATGGCTTCATCCATGTCTTTCTTTTTTCTCTGCTGGAGTGCTACGGGCTCTCCCTTCTTGCACTCACAAGGTAGCCCTTAGACTTGATGATCCCCCGACTTTTGACAATTATGGAGTAACGCAGGACCCACTCCAGCCTCCAGTCTGTGACGATCAGGCCCGGGGCTCCCTCCCGCATCGCCTCCTGGAAAGTGGCTGCAGACATCAGCTCTGTGGAAAAAACATGATCAAAAGATTTCTAAAATCTCAAGTTGTGTGATGTAGAGCTTACATTATGCAGAAGCCATACCTAAGCTATTCTTATTTTAAACAGTAATCAGAAATGAAAGATTAGAAATGTTAGGCAAGAAGATGGAACAGCAAGAGGGCGGAGGAAGGAGGCCTGGTAGGTAATGGAAGTAATCCAGAACGAGGAAGACAAAGGCGAGCAGATACTTTTACTACAGCCAGAGATGAGATCCTGAATGACGTTTCATTGCATTTTTGTGTAAGTTCAGTCATCCATCTTTGCCTTGCATCAACAAGTATAGGGTTTTGTAGCAACTTTACATTTATACAGATGTAAAACTAAGTGTTGCATGTACATGTGGTGAAGTAAATTCACACACTATAATATGTTGAACAAAACACATGCAACATTGTAAATGTGATACTTTAGCAACTCCAAATGTTATCAGCTGCATCAGCATGAGCCAAAATAAGCATCTAGATTTTTTTTTTTTTTAAATTAAATTAAGAGCAATTCACCTTTGGGGTCGTTGTGTGTGAGAAGCTGGATGTCGAACTCTTTAGCGAAGGCTGTCAGGTCAGGCGGCATCACACAGCAGGAGGCCAGGTTGACCTGGTTACTGCTGGGCTTCACCTGCTCCAGGACAGGGATGTGGTCAGTGACTGGGTTTAGTTTGTTAAACAGCAGGTGAAGTTGCCAGATCTGTGAGCAGCCCAGTAAGGTTGAACAGAGAAAATTCTCCACATCCGAGTTAGCATCTCAGCTTCAATACCAAGTAAACAAATGGAGTGAGTTAAATACCAGGATTTATCCTACCTGAGCCCAGTTGTAGAGCTGCTCCAGCAGATCTTTGTCGAGGTCAGAGGTGCCGATGGCTGCAATCTGCTGACTCCTGACCAGAGCCTCCAGCTCCTCCCACGCTGGCTGCAGGTGTGCCAGAGTCTGGCTGTCACCCTCCACAGGTCCAGGTGGAGCTATGATAACTGAGTCAAGCTGAGACACTGCCAGCGTCTGACAGGCTGAGGGGTGGGAGATAATCAGGGATGTGTCACAGAAAGTCCATTTAAAAAAGGATTTAATTCATTTTGTTGCTGTATAGATTTCACACTCACCCATCTCTACTGCGTCTCTGATAGCAGACTGACCCGACTCACACAGGAAGAGCTTAACTGCATTAAAAAAACATTATGTCACCCTCCTTCTTACTGTGGATAGTCCAGTTTGGCAGGTTTAAATATATTTATTCAACATTTATTAACAATTTAACCATTTATTAAAGCTTTGCATTATTCAGAGATTCAGACTGATCTTCTTATATGTAAGGATTGAACAACGACGAGCCGTGCATCTTTTACAATATCTTTTTAATATGCTCAAGAATAGGAACTAATTTATTTTGGCCTCAATGTACTTTTTATATAATCATCAGCTGTTGTCAAGTGATCTAACTCGCCAATCTACCTGTGCATATATTCTAAATTAATGGCATTAAAATGGTTACTGACCATGGTATAATTAGTTAGTTGTGGCATACTTTCATAGGATCACCATGGCAACTTATGCTGGAGAGCTAATCTTCTCTGGGGCATCACATGTTCAAGATAAAATATCAACATTTTGTAGAAGCAGACATGAAATACCAATAAAAAAAATTTAAAAAACTGCATATATGAAAACAATCCCGACCATTAAGGCTGAAGAATCTGAGCAGAGAAAAATGCTATTTTAAAACATAGATTAATTAATTTACAACTAATTCCTGCCAACATAGTAAAATAACTGTACCGTCTGAGTTACCTTACAGATATTATGTAGACAGTATAACAAGCACTGACCTGAAACCTTGACTTCCTCCCTCTCTTCAGGTGTGATAGCATCTGTCGCTTCAGGAATGGAGCAGACCAGTGTGTCCTGCAGGTCCTGCAAGACAAGAAAAGCACTCTAATCACACCAGGGATGTTAGTTTTTCAGTCATAATTGTTCTAGATAAATGACAGCACAGGAGATGCATCGTTTGAGCTTTACAGTTTTGTAAACACCCCCCACCTCAGTCATCCAAACCTCCCCCATCCCTGTCTGCGTCCGGTGGGTGTGGTGATAAAAGCTGAGATTAGCTGAGCCCAGCAAAACGTCCAGGGCAGGAGAGAACTCAGGACTGGTCTTTTGTTTTCAGCTTCATATTTGTTTGAAAGAAACAAATTATCCAAAGACTACTACTTGCTAGGAATTCAATCAAAGTTAAAATCGACAAAACCTACTAACCAATAGGGCATTTGAACCCTCACCCACCTTCCAAACCAGGCAGACTCGCATTTGGGCTGGCGCCTTTGGCAGGCAGCCCTGCATGAACATTCATTCTGACAGCTTCCTTTCAGAAAGCCTGCAGGCCTCCTTTTATGTTCATCACTACAGTTATTTTACTTTAACAAACATTACGATCAAACTGACCCAATAGGACAGCAGCACATTTGTTAGAGTGATGAAACACATAAAACCAGTAGCTTCTATCAGGGTGAATCCCTGTGTTCATTACATCAAAGCTGTCTACCCACCGTAGATGATGGTTTTGTCGTGGACAACCAGTCACTCAGCGTGGCTTGAATGCAGTCTCGAAGCTGAAGAATCAAACAAACAGGGCGTAATATTAAAATACTGTCGGAAAGACGTGCAGATTTCTCATGAAGGATCTGTGAGCTGAACTCCAGACAGAAACATCAGGACTGCACAAAGGCATTGTCTAAATAACAAATCAGTCCAGCTGATTTTCTTCTTAATGTAAAAAGAAGGAAATAATAAGGAAATAAAGCAAATAAATAATGCTTTAAAGTTCTCATGAAAAGATTTTTACTTTTTTTTTGTCATGTTTTACCAAGAAATATCCAAGTATTTACAAAGGGTTACATATAGAGACATGACTGATAGCTGCAATAGTTGTTTAGATCATATGGGAAGAACAGCGTTGTGTTGTGTTGTTATTTGTTATATAATCTGTCAGACTTTATAGAAAGATTTATAACTATTTAACACTGTAGCACAGCTTGTTTGGTGCTGTTAAATGTAGTGGAAAAATATTATGTAGTCAACAATCACCATGTACAACATGTTTTTAAATTAGGCCATTAAAGAAGAGACAATATCTACTTGCATTTCAGTAAAACATTGCATGTCTATAGAAAAGTGCTCATTTTAACCTTTACCCTTTATTATAGCTGTTCACAACAACACACACACTGCCCTTTCTCATTGTAGAGACCTGCAGGGACAATGAATGGCGAGCTCAAAATGTAACACCCACTAGGACCAATCCTCTTTAATAAATAGCCACCACACCTCTTTATAACTGCATCGAACATGATGTCCATCTGATCTGACAAGTCAGTCAAAGGCAAACCTACTGTAAACTACTTTGTTAATGGATCAACTGTTACAGCTGTTTATTAAACTACCTGCATCTACTAACATGAGGAATTTTCTGTATTAAGTTAATCTCACGTTGATATTACACAAGATCTGAGTGTGTACTGTGGTCATTTTCTATTTTGTCCTAAAATGGCTTTATTATATTAGTTAACATTACAAACAAATAAAAAAGGTAAGTTTAAGTATGTACACGTCACCAAATAAATTTTTTATTTGGTTGAGATTTTCATAACCTGAAAGCGTTTTCAAAGAAAAAAAAAAAAAAACATTTGAGGAGTATTTACATAAACTATGACATAATGACAAATGACATAACACCTTCTCTTTACAAATATTTAGTATTGTATATGTACCATACACAATATGGGAGATATTGTGTTTTTTTTTTTTTAAAGAAAAAAAACATTTGACGCGTATTTACATAAAATATGACATAACACATTCTCTTTACAGATATGTAGTATTGTATATGTACCAGATCATCACATCTACAACCATCCACCATGCTGTTCACGTCAGGATAAAGTTATTTACACCACATATTTAATACAGACTAATATTATTTTCTCACAAACTACTGAAAATCATTTATATATTGTTTTGTTTATGTAAAGCTGCACAGGCCGTTTTATTGCTGACCAGGTATCCGAACTTACAGGCTAAGCTAACATGAGGGTGAAACCACCGCCGCTAACTGGGAATTTCTCACCTCCTCGCTGGGAGAGCCTGGACATTTCTTTTTCATCCGGCTTCGGTTGACTAAATTCCCGGTGTGGAGTCTGAGAGTCTTGGCGTGATTCAGCTGCACCTTTGCCTCGGTGTTCATGTTGGTGTTTTGGAGATCCATGTGGTTTCCAGTTGCTAAGCTAGCGAGCTGCTAAACCAAACAAGGCGTGCGGCTCCGTAATGACGCGGCTGGCAGCAAAAGCTGTCTGACTGTCTCTGTAGCGGCTGGACAAGCAGTCACCTCCGCTATTAAAAAATGTTGTGGTCAGGATGACTTGCATTCAGTCAGTGTGGACTAACTTGCTGGTTTTGGTCCCTCCTCAGTGGCTGGTATGGCAGTAGTAAAGCCGGTCGGCCACGCCCACATGGAGGTGTCGTTTACAGTCCAGTAAAAAGCTGGTGTGGAGAACTGGATGATGCGGGAATGAATGGACTGGCTCACCGGAGCGGACTATGGCAAGCCAATTTGACATTTATTCAAAGCACACTCCTCTCGTAGTACTTTAGGTAGAGTTCCACATTAGATTTTTCCTAGCTAAAATTACATTCTTTACTAGTGAAAATTGTTTTTAAAAATATCCTCTATAACATTTTTTCTTGAAAAACCTAAATTTCAAGATATCTAAGAATACAATTGTACTAGTAAGAACCAAGTTTCAGGTGTCTACAAATCTTTACCATTTTTAAGTGGTCACTTACAGCATATATTAGCTTGGCTAGACATGTATTTCAGATATCTTTAATTCAATTAGTCCTAGTTCTCACTAGGACTAATTGAAAAACAGATATCTAAAATTATTATTGTGACTAGTAAAAAAAATTAATTACAGATATCTGAAGCACATATCCCATTAAGCTAATAAATGTTAAAAAGGCTTGCCAGAGCGGACTCTGGTTCCTGCACTTTCAGCCATAACCACTAGAGGGCGCCAATGTATCATTTAACCAGCCCGGAAACGTGACCAGTGCAGCACCAGAGCAAGTGGGCTGTTGGATGAGATGCAGTCACCTATTTATTCATGTGGCATTCACATTATTGAGATTCTGTTCGGCCATTTTTTATTATTATTTTGCCAAACTTTGCCGTGCTACTACTCCTGCACCATTCAAGTCACTTCAATCTTTCAGATCTTAAACTCCAGCTCCTTCAGGACATGTGTGCTACGATTTTTTTTCTTTCTTTAAATCTTTGTAGTTTTTTTTTTTTTTTTTTTTTTTTTTTTAGATATTTAGCATTTTGTAAAAATAAATTCAGCCTTGTGATTGGATGAAAATCTTCCCAACCAAATGCGGAGTGGACGTTGCAAAAATTCAGCACAGTGATTGGTCAACAGGATTTCAGAGCTCTGCACCGGTTTGCAGTGTCCGGTTCATCAATTTCCCGTCCCCAGTGTCTTTCCTGCAAAATCTTTGAAACGCTACACCTCCTACACCGTTTGTCTCACTTCAACCATTCAAGTATCAAACTCTTCAGCCCATTCAGGAGATATGTTCTACGACTTTTGGTCTTTGTTACATTTAAACCTTTTAAGTTATTCAAGTTTTTGTCAATGTATTGAAATCTGTTCCTGTGATTGGACAAAACGGAATTCAGCTCAGCGATTGGTCCATTTTCTGCACCTGGACACAGGTACACATACAAGGCACTGGTTCAAATACAGTATTTAACATTTACTTACATTGTTGTGTGTCAGCAGTTGTTTGTGTGATGGCATACAGTTCTGCAGGCTGTTTAAAGGAAACTATCACTCTTACCTGCACACTTCAAGGAGCAAAGGAATTTATTTGCAAATGTCACGGTTAAATATGAAGGAATTGTTCCAACAATCCTCCCTGCAACATTTCAACACTTTGATAAATCTTAAGCAACTTTTTTAAAAAAAAGTTTTTCACACTGAACAATAAAGTCTGTCACATCTTTACTGCAGTTTAGTTCAACCTCACACATGTTTTTGCAATCCTGCTATATGCACCCTGCTGGAAGTGAAAAAAAAAGGCAATCTCATCCCAATTGGAAAACATTTAAACGCTTTTTCCAAAGTGTGACTAAGAGTACTAATGGTGTAGTGAGTAAGTCAATGTGCTTCAAAACAGGAGTTCATGGGTTAATCCCAATGTGGGGCAAATTTAAAAAAAAAAAATTCAATTTTTTTTTCAATTTATTATACTTATGCAATTTCATTTCAATCATTTAGCATAGTTCAATAAGTGGGCATTCACATTTGCTATTATTTCAATAATAGCTGGTTTTAGTTTATTTTCTCATTTATTTACTACTACATTTAATTGATAATGTAATCTTTTATCTTTCCAATTGGTTTCTTTCTTCCGTGTCTTCAAAATAAACGCTGTTATCAATGTGGAAGAAAACAGAACTCAGTTGTTAATTATTTAAATTCCACATTTCCTTAAAAAACTATACGATTAGTTCATTCATTCTCATATTTAAATTGGACAGTACAGTAGGTCAGTATTTGATGATATGGTGAAAAGGAGTTTTAATAAAACGCTTCACAAAAGTCACAGATAACATGTCACTGTATAAACTCCAACACCCTGATTCATAAGTAAGGCAAGGCAAGTTTATTTGTATAGCACTTTTCATGTACAAGACCATTCAAAGTGCTTTAAATGAAACATTAACAGCATTACAGATGTTGTTAAAAAAAAACAAAACAGCATTACAGATGTTGTTAAAAAAAAACAAAAAAACATAAAAGACAACACAAATAACAATTTTACAATAAAATCATAAATTATATTAAAAATAAGTTCCAGTGCAGTTCATGTGCTTTTCCTGTGATGAACTGTTACAGTGTTTTTTCATGAAGAATTTAAACATTGAAGAGGCATATTCAGTCAATGATGTGTGAAATAAACTGTTACAAAGCAAATCTTTCACTGTGTTACACCATCGCTTTAGTGGATCACTAAAAAGTGCTGCAAGTGCTGTGCATGTGTCTGCTGCCTTAGTCTGCCTGATCCTGTTCTGATGGGTCGTACTGGAAGAACATTTTATTTTTCCAGTTCTGTGACAATAAAGCTTTCATTCATTCATTCATTCATTTTGATGCTGAACCTTTAGTATGCATATGTTTCCAGGCGTGTGACAGGATGAGATATGGAAAACTTCAGCACATCCCAAAGCTTTACAGTAGAATTGGGGTTTGGAGTTTATATTAAACCAAGATTTAAACATATTTCTATTTAATGTTTTCACAAAAACTCAGAAGCAACTAGTTCTGTAATGGAGGAGTGCTGTTCCTGTTTCTAAATGGAAGCGATCCCAAAACAAAGCTGCATGAAGTTAGTTTCCTTTTTTCTGAAAAGATAGCACTTCCAAGCACAGAGTCGGGTCACAGCAGAGTTTCTTTTCCAGTTTAGGAAGAAAAATGCGACTGTTCTGCACAAACCCCTGACCCTTGTAATTCTGACTGCAGCAAAACTTTGACCTCACTTATTTTCTTGCTCAACAACAGGAAATCCCTGTGAGTCGGGGTTACAAATCTCCACGAAAACTGCTTCTTTTATGACAACACAGACAGAGCTGTGGTCCAGCAGGGAGATGTTCCAAAATGCAACATGTGTTTGAGGATATTTTTACACTTTTGACTATGCAATGCATCACACGTAAAGTTGTAAAACCTTCATCTTACTCATAAATAAGCAGAATATTTGGTAGACATGCTTATCCAGATTAATGTACAGTCACTTTCAGTATTTATTGTGCACACAGCATCAGCTCAAAGGGACAATGAGCACATAAAGCTTTGGTTTGTTCTTCAAAACATATTTACATTTACAGAATAACAGAGGCAGATGTGCAAGATAACATTTAAAAAGAAATGAAGTCCTTTCTATTTGTGCTAGAATTCAGGATGTTTTAGCAGCTGGAGGGTATTTAGGGTCACCAAGAAAATAAATGGTATCAAATCATCCTAACATGATTAGTATTTGAATGATATTTTTAAGAATGAGGTACACAGTTGTGGGCTGAGTACCAAAGACTCGGGAGAAGCAGGAGAGGCCAGGTGGCATCAGGAGAGAAGTGAGGGGGGTCGGATTAGCGTGACAAGCAGAAGCCTGCTGAAAACTATTCATCAGGTTCACAGATTGTTTAAAATACACCAGAGGGGTTAACACATGAAAAACAGAACAACATAAACAAGCAGGATATTTGAAGGCACATGATTGCAGAACAGGCTTCACGTGGAGATTATTGCACCAGCTGCAGAGCAGGAGTCTACTCCTGCAATCCAGGACACATTTCACTGCCAAAACTAAAGAAAGTGCTGTCTCTTGTTTCAGCTGCAGTGTTGCAATACATCACTTTATATGTCCACTTCTTTTTTGTAGTCCACAATGAGAATGTGTTTGCAATAAAATGCTATTAAACAAATGAATGCACATTTTCTGATTTGCAATTCAGTAGAGGAACTTATTTGATAATCAGATTATTTTAATCAAGTGATCACATCACTGTGTCAGTAACAGTAACATCACGTTAAATTTGCAGCAACACCATACATCTGGACAGCGGTGCAGAAAAAATGGAGCATAGAAAATACAGATCAGATAACAATCGGGCCTGGCAGCCAATGTTTGTAGCTGTAAGAGGGACCTGATGACAATAATCAGTTCAAGATGTAGTGAAGTAGATCAACTTCAACAGGACATCACACATCTTCATGACTTCAGTTTGATTTGTTTTTGTGAGTTGTTCAACCTGCAGCTCTGCAAAGCACTTTGCATTTTCTAGTGTAAAACATGTTTTGATATTTTTAGATATAATTTCCGTTAATGAGATAAGAAGCTCACATGCAAATCCATTATCAGTTTAAAGCGAGCAAAGCCTCGTTACTATAGACATGTGCAGACATGAGGGGGGTTGTTTAAGCTGTTGTGATTGCACGTTGATTGGCATTTTACCTGTACTTTGCTCACAGTAATAACGATAGCAGGCCAAAGATGTTATCTGATGTGAAAGCAGTGTTTTAGAAAACTTACCTTTTCAAAAATATTTATATGCTGGAGGAAGGAGGTGAAGTCAAAGTATCGGTTACATAAGATGCAGTTGGGTGGTACTGATGTGTGTGCGTGAGAGCTTCACTTATCGGCACTCACTTTTCTTAAGCCAAAAACTGCAAAGAACAGAAGAAAAAAAACTAGAAGAAAAGCCTCAAGGGACACAATGATCCTGTTGCACTTCTACTCTGATTGTAAATCTTGGCTTGTTCACAGGAGGTGTGGTAAAAAGTCAGAAAGGGGGGGCTATAAAAGTGCAGAGCCACTGGAAGCTGCAAAGCTTTTCCCTCAACACGTCGTGTGAAATCCTGAATGCGAACAGGTAGGATTTTCTGCATGGCATGAAGACTGTGCTTCTGTTTTGTTTTGTGTAATCCTGATTTTATAAACTTGTAATGAGTTTGGTATGATGTCAGAGATGTCAGTGGGGTGAAGCTGTAACTCAATATTAACTGGTTTCTGCATAAGAAAAGAGTGTTATGAAGAAGAAACATCTGGACACAGCTGGGGACCAGACAGAAAGATTTTGATCAGGGGTCAAAACCTTTTGCTGGCATAGGACCGCAGATAAAGTCTTTATTGGAAAATATCTGATCATAAAAGAGGGTGGTGGACTTCAGATAAAGCTTCAGATGTTGTCAGACTTTCTTTTTAAAATTTACTCTGTTTTTCTGCAGAAGGAACAACAAAACCAGCAGCAGCCATGAAGAATCACGCTCTCATCTTCCTTCTGATCTTCACCTGCATGTACCTGAGTCTCGCCCAAGGTATCCGTGAGATTAGATTACACTCATATGAGAAAGGATTTTTTTTATTCCAAATTCAGTTAGACTGCGAATAAAACGGTTTCTTCTTTCATGGCAAATCATGACTGCAGATATGCGTATTTTCAGTAATAAGTTTAAACAATAAGAAACTGGTTTGAGTGTAATTAAATGTTTTGTTTTATGACTCTGAAGAACATTTCTTGTAAACATATTTTAACATAATATTGAATTCAGCTGTTTTCCATAGCCACATTGTTTTTACCAGCCAGGGAGAGCTGGCAAACCAGAGAGAAAATGACCTCTTTAAAATGTGATTAATTACTCTGCTCAGTGCGTTTCACCACAACCCTTCATTCCAATATGTTTTCTGCCAAAAGTTAGTTTTATAGATCAATTTGACAAAATAAATAAATAAAATAAGAGAACAATTTTAGTTTAAAGAAATTAGCAGCTTTTAGGAAAAATGCAGCAAAAGTCAGGATTTGTTTAAGTATATTTTAATAGATAAGTTAAAATACTCATAAGATGTTTCAGTAAAAGAAAAACAGCCTGAAGGTATTTAAATACGGCTGACTTCCTTCAAACTGAAATAATTTATGTAAATAACCCCGGGATGCAGAGCTATCAGAGCTGCCGTCCGTCTTCATGAAGCAGAAGTAACCTGAAGCATCAGGGGGAGGAGTGTTAGTCCAGGGTTAACTCAGAGTCAAGAGCTGCAGGGAAAATAGCACAAGGTTAAATAAAAAGTAACTTCATACTGAACAAGAAATTTGTTGCTATTTCAAAATTTAGTTCAGCCTGATTATAAAAACTTGTATGGATAAAATATTTAACTGAGCAGCTAACCGTCAGGTAGGGAAAGATTTTGGAAATGGTTTACCTTTTTCTTCTTTTTCTACAGATATGTAATGTTATTGAATAGAGGAGCTTAAACGATGTAATTCACATAATTTAGAAGTTAAAAAAATATATGTATATGTAACTCTATATATATATATATATATATATATATATATATATATATATATATATATATATATATATATATATATATATATAAATATATGTATATATATATATATATATATGTATGTATGTATGTATATGTAAATCCCTTTCATGATTTCAGTGTGTGTTAAGTCATACCCTGAAAACATTTCACTTCTGTTATTTGTTAGTCGCTCACTAACTTAACTTCCCACAGTGAGTGTGTGAGGGGGAATGTTTCCCAGACAGCGCTGGCTTCGCGCCAGATGTTTTACAAATATTCAATAAAGCCAAGAATAAGAATTCACTTTTTGCAAATGTGTAACAGTCAGTTTTACCTAATCAGAAATTTTAATTAAGCAAAGCATAATTTAATAGGATTTGCCACTTTAAGTTTCAGTAGCATGAAATTAGTAATTAGAAGTAATTTTTAATGCTTTTTTAGTCAAAGCTATTTACAGAAAAAAAAAAGAGAGAGAAAGTAGTTGTCTGACATCAGGATATGGTCCACCCTGCTGTTATTTTTATCTCTGTTAAACATAGTAAAAAAAAACAAAACAAAGAACTCTTATGGTCAACTTTTTCCTAGCAGAAAGAGCCTGCAGGGGTTGGTGCATAACATTTTCTGTCTTCTCTCTCTCCAGGCTCCTTTGACAACTGTTGTCTCGGCTATGTGAAATCAGTTGGATATCGTATAAGGAAAAGCATTGTGGATTACAGGATGCAGGAAACAGATGGTGCTTGCAACATCAGAGCCGTTGTGTGAGTATTAAATTTTGTCCTTTTTCTTTTCTTCATCGAAGCCTTTTGTTTTCATGTTTTAAATTTGGCAAAGACTGACAGTAAAAGCAGAAGCCTGCTCATGAAGCAGAGCAGACAACTGATCCAAACCTAAATTTAGAAATTTGTGAGCTTCTGAAGAAAGCTCGATGAAGATAAATAATGTTGTTTCTGTGCGCAGGTTTACGTATATGAGAAAGCGTGGCATTAAGAGGCGGCAGACTTTTTGTGCCAATCCAGAAGAAGCTTGGGTCCAAGAGCAGATGAGGATCATGGAAATGAAATCGAGGGATTAGGTAAAACTTTACGCAATATACTTTCAGAGTGATGTACATCTGATACTTTACAGACAATCCCAATCACTCATCAGTTGGCATGTGTCTTTACAGGCTTCAAACAGAGAAACCTGAGAGGAGAGAAGAAGGCGGCTGTTATAACGCCCTGTCATCATTATCATCATTTTCAACCAACTGAATTGTGTTTCAGTTGATTTGATGTTTCCTGTAGCTGACAGAAAATGTAAATCTTGTGCTCTATTCTTTGTAACTCAAGCCGTATCCTCAAAGTTATAGCCAGTACAGAAAAAACAGTCCCTCATATGAGCCATGACCATGATACTGTTTACTTCTCTGTGATGTGTCGAGCGATTGAGGAATGAGCCACCCTTTGGCAGCTTTAAAGTGTGATTAAATGTGTGTGCGTGACATAAATGTAAAAAAATTAAACCACTTTAGTGATAAGCTGTGCTTTTTTTTATATATATACAACAGACTTTCATAATTTTGTATCAGCACTCTAACTGTACTTCGGGTTTTCCTGCATCAAATAAAGAACAAATGTAAACAAAAATCTGGCGTCTTAATTATTAATCAGAAAAAAAAGCTCTCATTAAGCTGTTTTAAATCAGCTCAACCCTAATCTGATGAGCCAATTGTTGATACAAGTAAAGGAAAGCAGACTGAGCCTCTGTCCAATAATCTCTCTTTTAGTTTTTTTGGCATCAGTGTGAGCCATGACTTGAGTGCATGATCCATCTGTCAACACAGTAAAACAGGCTCTTGAGACAGATCGGCCCACAGCTCACAGAGCCAGCTTTCTCTGGCTTGATGATAACTGCACTGATAATAAAGTTAAAGGGAACCATATCCCCAGACATGCAGTCCAACATCACTGGACTAAAGGATTGTTTCTAAACTTTTCATGTCTGTCTTGCTGGCATTGAAGTGATCTCTTGAAAATGTTCTTATGTGATGAAGATAATATTCAGTCTTCACACAGCAGGAAGATGTTTTGAGTCCAACTCCAGATAAAGTAAACAGCCCTTAATGTGTCAAATTTTGTGGATATCACCAGAAGATGTCATTCTCAGAAGATTTCCCTTCATGAGTTTAAGTTTAATTGGTTTTGCAGACAGGATCATAATATTAATATTAATACTAATTAATGACAATATTTTTCATACAGGTCACAGTAACAACATGATAATAATGCAGTGTTTTGAGGTTTAACTAAACAACACATATGTTTTTAATTCTGTTTTCAATATTTCTAGAATGACAAGACAATAACAAGACAAACATGTCATGTCCTAATCTTGTTCATGCTGTTGAGACTAATCAGGTCAGGTCAGGTTTATTGATTGAGCCACTTCACAACATGTTTCATAGATTTTTTTTTTTTTAAAAGATTCAGTCTTTGGATGGTTGGGAGAGGGTTTGGAGGGAGCGGTGGAGGGGGACTGCATGGCTGAATGAAGGTGCTCGACCCCCCTGCCCTGTGTTGCAGGGGGGCTCCTGCTGCAGCCTTCCTGTACTCTTTGCTGGGTAGGTTCTCTGCCCTCTCTGCTTTGGCTGTCCTGGGTTCTGTGCTCTGCGGGTCTGCTGGACCTTTGGACCTGGGGCTCCTCCCCATGCAAGTTCACACGTGAGATGCTCTTATCTCCATCTGCTTTCAGGTGGTTACTGCTGTTTGGATGACCGTACAGTTCTCTGCAGGTACTTTCGATAATTGTTCGTTGCACTTTTGTTATATGATTATCATACTTTCTTTGTGTATCTCTGTAGAATTATATTGGCTTATGTTATTTTTGTGGATACTGTTGTAATTTTGGCAGCTGGGTCAACTTTTCCTTCTAAGTTTCTTTCTTTTTGACTCGCTCTCCTTTCTAACTTTCTGTTTTACACTTTCTTCCTTTGTCTCTCCTGTCCGGTTTAGTATCAGAGCTAATAAATAAGAATAATAATAATAAAAGAAATAGAAATATTTAAAAAGTAAAGGGGCAGCTGTGACACGTCTCCCTTGGTAAAGCCAATCTGTCATGCACAATTTGACACACAGAGCACTGTTGTATCTGCAGGGATGCTGGACAAGACAGGGTTCAAAAATTATACAGTCAAACTGAATCCAACAAATAATTTGATTACATTTATGATGATTCACATGACTAAAGTTAAGTATAATTGTGTTCATATAAAGCTATTTAATAACATGTGGCACAAGAAACCAACAGATTACATAAAATATGCTTCTGTTGATTCTTTTCCTTTAATGCTGCAGGGAGACAATCCACATAAAAATTACCCTTTAACAAGAAAACCCTCCAGCAGATCCAGCCTCCAGGACTGATTAAGGACTGTGAGTACAAGAAGGAGGTTTCAACACACACCCGAAACAAGTTAATGGCAAAAATAATTTCATTGTGAATATTGGAGAGGGGCGAATGTAGAAAGGTTGTCAGTGCATCATGGGACTTTTGACAATAGCCTTGACTTGTGGTGGCATAACTAAAGGAATAGTAATTCTTCTCCATGCAAGCCTAACTATAAGCTTTTATCAATAAGGAAAGTATAACTGTAATCTCATCCTTTTTAAACCCGCAGGTCCCCCTCTCAGAGCAAATGGTGCCAAACTGTACAAACATCTTCATTTTAGGGACCTTGCCAGGACTGACTAACACCTCAGATATCCTTCTGGTTCTCCTTATCAGAGAAGAAATAATGTTTACATATGGTACAATAATTTAACAGATATTTATCAGCTGAATCACTTCGAAGGGATTTTCACATTCATCCTGAAAATGTTTGCTTTTGTAGCCGAGCCTGAAACTTAAAGGTCTTTGTATTAATTTAAAGTCTTAATTCTATTATGAATTTAACAGACAAATGTAGAATCTAAGATTCTGTTTCATTTACTTCATTTTTCATTCATTTCTTCTTGTCTCTGTGTGGGAATTGACTCAGAGCAGAATTAAGGTTTACATGACAGAGGAATTTAATAGTTCGGAATTAAAAAGCAAATAAACCAGCCACTTACATCGGAATGAAGTTTAACTCCGTATAGAAATTTGCATTAGGAATTAAGTGTTTACATGGTCATGGTTCATCATTTTAATGTGGAATTAACTTTTATTCGGAATGGAAGAAAATAAAGCTCCCATGTAAACGTAGCCAATGACTAATGTCCTGTCTGGTGACAGGAAGCAGTATCACAGGTAAATGCAGTCTATCCAGAGTTTTCTAAGTTACACGTTAAAGTGCAGGATGTTCTTATGTTTAAGATTACAGGCATTTTTTTTTCTCACCATTTTTTTTTCTTCAAAATCCACATATAGTAACATTAATTGAAGTAGATTTACTAAAGTATTTGCTGCCTTCTTCTGTGTAGTCTTCTTAACTTTACACTTATTAGTCATGGAAAAATAAGATTTTCACTACATCTCCTTGACTGTATCAGTTATACAGATTACACATTTTCCCACTTTTCTGGTCCTGTGATCTTAAATTTGATTTCTTCATATAATGATTCTGCATGTTCCCAATAAAATGAGGGATTAAATGTTATTTGGGCTGAAAGAATCTGCCTGTTTCTTTATGAGAATAAATGATTTTGAAGATAATCTTGCACAACTGGAGAAACCACAGGGCCAAAGTTCAAAACATGGTTCTCATTGCAACAAGATGGGTTTTCTACCACATGATGCATCATCAGAGAAACACAGAACATGCTGTAGAGCACTAGAATAGTTTATTTTTGATAAATTAATCAAATTTAATCACATCCTTTTTACTATCATATTCTGCTTTCAAATAATCTAAATCCGTCGTCCATTATCATCAATATTATCAAAAAGTTATTGGTCCTCTGAAAAATAGGCTTTTTGGGCTCCCTGGGGTCTTGGCCACACCCTTGCTGCCTTATAGACATCTGGATGTTAGAATATACTTGTATAACTTAAGCAAATCTTATCACTCCCAGAGGGCGTCAGTCATTAGAACATGATGGATAGATTGTGAAATGTCTTCAGACGTCATCATCAACTTCAGATCCTCATGGTGGTCTACGGGCTCGGATTTGTACTGTGTAAACCGCAGTTTTGTGGAACTTGAAGTGTTTTCATCCTCTTATTTCTTGTTGCCTCAATAAAAGGCAAAAGTGCATGAAATAAAAACAAATCCAGCTGCTTTCCCAGCGCAGTTAAACACACGTCAGTTTCATCGTGTCAGTTTGTTTTGATCAGAAACTGGGCTGAAAAACCAAAGAAAAGGACTGAAAGACCAACGTTTAAGATTCTGTTTGTTAAACTTCAAATTAACTTTTTTACCATCTTCTTTTGTTTGTTTGTTTTTTATTGAAAATGTCTGTTTACTTTGGTGATTATTGGTCTGCTTCACATCTTTCAGTTTTTCTTGTAACTTGGCACCAATTTTCCACACGCTTTGTAATACAAAACCTTTACAGTTGTGAATTTCATGATTTGTCTCTTTTACAACTGCATGTGAAGGTGCTTTCTATCATGGTCATTGTCCTAACAGCACTTATAATATTCACCCACAGTTACTAATTATACTTCAGTGCAGGTCAGAAGTTATTTAGACTTTCATGTTGAAATTCTGAGAAATGAGATGTTTAATATCAGTAACAAGAGGAACCAGTGGGTTCAGCTGGGGATACATATTTCAGCGATGGGATAATCAGTGGGAAAATAAAGGCAAATTCAAGGCCATACATATTTCGACACAGAAAAACAAACCAGACCATGAAGGAAACAATTTCCCACAGTTGTGCCTTTTTACAATGACACAGAAAACAATGAAAGAGTCCTCTCTATCGAGTAGGATTCAGATACTCTTTATCATAACTCAGATAATGTTGAAGACATCCTGCCTAACGACCTGAAGGTGATTCTCACCTTCTGACTCACTTTGAGAAAAAGTTTTTGTGATGGCTGTTAAAAAAAGACATCACCTGATGATACAGTCCTGCCTGCCTGAAGCTGATGTGGCTCTCATGTTTTTTATGAGAATTAAACACAGAAACAAGCCAGATCTTGCTCCAGTTGGGCTTTATTTGACATCTTGTCTTTTTAGGTCATGACAGACAATGACTGCAGGATTTAAAACACCTTTGCGTGCAAACTATGTGGAAAAAAAGAGAAAGAAAGTGTTCATGCTCCAATAAACATGAATAAAGGATTTGTTATACAAATGAAAGAGGCTTCTTTAGCAGAGAATCAAGACAAAGGTAAGCGGCTTAAGAAGGATAAGGTGAAGAGAGAGGTAGAGAAAGGATACCATATGTGTAAAACCCACATTATTTCAAATTTAAAAGCTTTAAATTGACCTGAATGAGCTGTCATCTCTATAAGACCAAAGTGTTGAAGAAGATCCGGCATGCAAATAAAGAAGCAGGAAACAAATAAACAAACTAAATGAATAAATAACATAAAAGAATAATAATCCAGTGTATCTGATCAAAGTGATTCTGTTCTTCTGTGTTTTGCAAAAGTTGTTTTTCAGACTGTTCCTTGCTTTGACACTGCTTTAATTCTTCACATAATCCACTCCACAGCTTCACAGCAGACACAAAGAGGTTCTCATTGGTGTTCTTGCAAAGAGGCTCAAAATTTTTAGTCTGTTTGCTAGTTTATATATAAATATTTAGGTTTAAAAATTAATCACATCTACAAATTTGAGTACCTTTGACTTCAAAAAGTATGGAGCTGTATGGTTATAAGTCAGTGGTTCCCAACTCAACCCCCCCACGGGGGTCCCCTGAAAAGCGCTGGTGCCCCTGAGCCCCTGAACATTTAGGAAAAAACAGTGATGCGATATGTTGTGAACTTAACTTTGACTTTATTGACAGATGAAACTTAATTCAACATTTAAGGTGAAAATCTAACTTTTGAAAGCAAAAAAACAACAACCACCTGTTTTCACTTTGGGGTGGGGTGGGGGGGTCCATGGCTTTTCGGTGTTTCTGTGAAGGGGGTCCTCAAGGAAAACAGGTTGTGAAACGTCTAAGTAACAAGCATTATGAATTACTCATATGGCCCTAGTTGGATGTATACTGAAGATGATGAACATTGCTCCAAACTGTACAATGGAAAACGGAGAAACCAGTGATGAAGGATTGCTGCAGATTGCTGGAAATTTTTTCCAGACATTAAGGACATACTGGAACTTCTTCACAGTGTTTAATTATGATTTCAAACTGTGACCTATGTGCACAACTTCATTATAACTTGGCCGGCTCTCTCATGCAGCCCAGCTGACATGGTGAATTTAAAAATAAGATTAAGATTTGGTTCATCAGTATTTGTCAAGATGAAAAATACCTAATTAGTCCCAGTGGACATTAAAATGATTTAGTGTAAAGCAAACATTACTAACTACTACAAAAAATAATATAATGTAATCATGGATTTTATTATTAAATCATTAGAGGTCCAGTGTTTAGGATGTCGTCACACCTAAATTATGAAGAACACAATATATCCCATCTTATACTTAAAACTATAAAGTATGACAGCTGTTTAGTTGAAATATAAATCCCCTTTTGTATAATTTTCAAACATAGAAATAAAAATCAGACTGGAATAAATCACAAAATATAGAAATTATGTTAGATTTAAAGGATTCTTTACTAAAAACTAATTGGACTTTAGGATTTTACATAATTTAACAGCTTTTCACATGATTGTTTTTTCAGGGGAATTTGTGAACTAATATGTTAAGATTGCTTGAGTTGACATTAGATTATGCATTTTAAGTTTTGTTCTACTAAACTGTATTCTACTTTCATTTGCCAGAAAGGATGTTGAGTGAAAAGGAGATTGGGCAATCACCATAACTGTGTTTTTACAATCTGCATTTGGCAATAAGAGCTCAAGGCAACTATTTCACTGCCAAATGCACAGCAAACAACTGCAGGCATAGTAATTTAGTGCATTTCTTAGCTCAACATCTTACTGTCAGAGGGTTGGGTAAAGGTGTGAACTGAGAAAACTATCACATATGAATGACAAGAAATAGTGAGAACAAACTGGGATTTACTTTCACTGTCCATTTTTTATTTCCATTTGAACAAATTTCTACATTTCATACTCAAACAATAACACTAATGGATGTTTCCACTTTTATTCAACTTTATATGATTTATTTGCCTTCAAATTTGCCCAAAAAAACACAGTACTGACAAATGACCTCTTTTAAAATTAGGTCAAGCAGAGGTCTGTTATCTACCAGTGGCAAAAGACATTAATAATGGAAACCTCTCCCAGTATTAGCCATATTTATGTACACAGCTCTACAGATTAGATGTTTTTCAAGAGGAAATGAAGGAAATGACATTGAGAAAGAACAGGCTTCCTAAATAAACAGTAAGTCAAAACTTCTTTTTGGCACTAGCTGGGGCTTGATAATATCTTAATGCCAGCTCTTGCTGATACAATGTGTGCACATTCATGTATGAACAGGCAAAGGATGGAGGGTTCAACATGCTTACGAAATCTACATCTAAAGAGGAGGTGTACGCAGACACTGACAGAACTGGCAATAAACTTTGACTTGGAAGTAATGGGAAAAGAAAGATTCCTGGCTGAGACACACTGATGAACCCTGAAGGGCAAAAGCACAAGCGAGATGTAAAAGAAGCTGAAGACGGAGAAATAACCAGTTTTAAAAGTTTCACTTCATGTTTGGGAGCAGCTATTTCACTGAAAGTGGTTTTAAAATGAGAACTGACCCAAGAGTCAAGCTTTATTTATTTTCAGGGCTTTCAAGCAGACAAGGAGTTCTGAAGAGACTTCTTCCTGGAATGAAATTCCTCCTGCTGGAGAAGAGAAACTCCAACGATGTCCCAATAAGGAAACTGTTGACCATCTCTAATTAACAAATGATTGTTGAATCTGTATTGAGTCATTGCTTAAACTAGCAATACAAAATGGTATCAAGGTCAAGCCAGTATTTATGAAACGTGTTCCACATATTCCTTCAAACAAAAGCAAACAAAAGCACAAAATGTATCCCACACTCACAGTTATGATTGAAGTCGTGCAAAACATAAAACAAAGTATGTGTCCCAGATGTTTCTCTTTCATGTTTCATTTAATACCATTTTATGCGGATTTACGTCATTGTGTAAAATTTAAACACCCACATCGAATGAAGACATCTCAGGCACCAGTTGTGTCAAACTAACAAGAGCCATGTTCAAGCTGGCATCTTACCAGGTCCACTTTTTTCTTTACTGATAATATTTTTTGGACATTTTTTCCCCCACACTTTCATTTCTGTGTGACCAAGAATGTTTTCAGTGTCTCTCTGTCTCACCAGGATTACCCGTGGCTCTGGATTACCTGCAGAAGCTTTATGTCTTGGGTAAGCAGGATTGGAAGGTGCTGATTTCATTCAGAGCTTTATTAATATTTTGCGTCAGTGAGCTTGCTGATGGTGATGTAATCAGAACAGAAAGTTATTGTTAAGAACTTAAGAGACCTCATCCTCCATGTGACTGCCATTTCGACTCACATGATAATAATGTTGCAATAATTAAGAGCGGCTGAGGTTACTGAACGCATGTCTGTCAGCAAATGGGCACATAAGCACTTGATAAAGTGAGGGTGTTGTGACTACTGCTGCAGGCCAGTAACGATGTTTCATACTATAGGATAGCACAGACAGCAGAAGGCATGTGTTTGCCAACAGATGCACCAGACCACTTTCTTGGACTCTCGTAATCGTCTGGGTGAAGCGCTGAGTATCCCACAGCTTCCACTGATCTCCTCTTCTGGACCCGATGGAGAAGGATCCGGTAGGTCCCTGTCAGGGGGCTGCTACAGTCTAAGCAAGGATTGTTTTGAAAATGAACTGGCACAACACCTAAAGATGACAACAAATTCTTCACCTCTTGTTCCTCCACACTCAGAGCCTGGTTGGCCTGGGCAAAATGGGCTGGAGAAGCGGGCAAAAACACATACGGACAAGGGTAATCAATCCCTTTCAGCCATGTGCTGTTTGTAATCTGTGCAATGGAGGACCGATCGGCCGGCACAATTCGCAGCATGCCTTTAATCACCAGTTGGCATGGTTCAGGCACATAAGTAGGGATACTGTAAGCCCCCTGCAGGATGCAACGTTTCAGTCTCCCCAGGTTCTCCCCATAGAACGGTAAAGTCGCTGTCGCCATGAAGTACAAGAGAATGCCTAAAGCCCAGATGTCCGAGTATCGTCCAATATAACCTTTCTGCTTGAAAAGCTCTGGAGCAGCATATGGTGGAGAGCCACAGAAATTGGTGAGAAGCTCATCAGCGTTGCATTGTGTACTGAAGCCAAAGTCGCCAACCTTGATGCAGTAGCATGTGGTGTAGAAGATGTTCTCCGCTTTGAGGTCTCTGTGGACGATGTTGTTGTCATGCTGGAAAAAAGCACACAAAGGTGGAAAATTTAGGAATTTAAGGTGTTAAGATTTTGAAATAAGGACGACACACAATCAATCCCAGCTGATAACATCCAGGAGAGCATAACCTGGTTTAGACTCCCCGCTGACATATGTTGGTGTTATCTAATAAAATCAACTCAAAAGAGCAGAATGTAGTGACATTCACGGACAAACAACTAAATATGAGTGAAACTACAGTTAGTTTTTTATGTTATGTTGTTACAGTTATTTTCTTTGTATGCCTTGAGGTTTCAGCTTTTATGCAATCCTTAATCGTTTCCAGATATAAACATAGTCGTCAACATTTCACAGAAGTTTTTGTCTCGTCTGTCAAAAACTTGATGTCTCTCATCTTTTCAATAATGTTACAAACTGGAGCTGTGCTCTTCAAGGCAAAAAAAGAAAAAAATTACATTTCTTTCACTTGAACCTATCTCTGCTCTTCTGGAATAACTTATTTCCCTACCAACATGCCAACTTACAAATGCTGATACATTTGTGCTTGTTAACAGTGTGTTTGGTAAATAAAATCGTTTTTCTTTTTTTTTTTTTTTTTTTTTTTTTTTGCTAATTTTTCTTCTTAAAAATTTTCTTTGATGACTGGTAATGTACCACATTTTTTGTTTAAGAACATCTATTAAATTTTCTTTAAAAAATATCTTTTCTTTACATATTTGCTGTCTTGTATTTCCTCTCCACTGGCTGCAATGAAAATAAAGACAAAAACGTCCACATCTGCATCAAAAAGTCTATGATTAATTATGTTTAAAACATGTCTTTACAAGTCTTTACAGCAATGAAATTTTATCACTCAGTGAGATGATAAATTTACATTGCAGTCATGCAGTGCCGTAAATAAGGATTAACAGTGACACTGAAGCTTACCATGTGTTTAACAGCAGAGATGATTTGTGCAAAGACCAACTTGGTTTCCAGGTCGTTGAGCTTCCCCCTGCAGGTGATTCGAGAGAACAGGTCACCTCCGCTGCCGTACTCCATCACCAGATACACCCGCCTGCTGGTCTCGATGACCTCATAAAGGCGCACTATGTTGGGGTGGCTCAGCTTCTCCATGCAGCTGATCTCTGAGGATACCAAAGGCTGGCTCTTGTTATCCAGACGAGCCTTCTCCATGATTTTTACAGCAATTCTCTCTGTGACAGAGGAAGAGAAATAAGGTCTGATGAGATGAAATGTTGGAAGAAAGCAGGTACAAAGGAAAATATAAGTAACATAAATATAAAGGGATAGAAGCTCATTTCACTGCTTATCTGACTGGAAGATTGTTGTTTATTTAGACCTGAACAAAATATGGTCAAAAACTAAGATCTTGTGAATATGCACACAGAGTCTGTGCAAAATACAGGGATAATATTCATAAAGGTTTTCAGTAGTGAATGAATTCATAGCATCTGGCAAGCAGATGATCTTAAATAGGACTTCAGGTTTATTTTTATGTTTTTTCTACTTACAGCCGAACACCAGAAAAAACTTAAATGTACATTTCCCAACTATTTAAATCTCCATTTAACAAAAGGAGGGATTGGGACAAAACCAGCATCAGGTTTCTTACCTTTTGTCAACTCGTGGATGCCCAGCTTTACTGTAGAGAAGTTTCCCTGGCCAATCTCTCCACGCAGCTCATAAAAGCCAATCCTTCGTCCAAGCATCAGGTCATTAATGAACTTCTGATTGTGGGCCATATTATAGCTGACCCTCTCAAAAGGAGTCTGACTCATCCTCTCTGCTTCGGTCAGTTGTGGGGTGGAACACATGGCAGCAGAAGTCAGGGCATGAGATGATTTCTCCATTTTTGGTGAATCATCTTTGGACTTTTTGCTCATTTTGTGCTTTGGCCATATCCTTGCTTTTATACCTTGAAAATGAATATTAAAAAACAACAGTAATAAGAACAAACAGTAAGACTAGGGCTGCAGTTCAACAGTGTGTAGAACTCAGCCAATGACATGATTATGATAAAAGAACATCTCCTTGCATAAACTGGCCTATTACGTTAACAGACTGGAGTCTAGTCAAGGCACAGACACAGAAGTTGGGTAATTGAATCGACATCCAGGTCATCTTAACTTGTCCTGCCTGGAATAACACGGCTACCTGTTTTAACATGACCCTAATTAAACTTAGTTGTGACTGTAAGTGAAACTAACAAATGGTAAAAAGCATCTGGTGATGCAGTCCATCTCATCATCAGACAAAAAAAAAAAAAAAAAAAAAAAAAAAAAAAAATACAACATGCCTTTTTGTCAGATGTGTAAAAATACTGAGATAAATTATTTACAAGCCAATTTCTCTTCAAAGTATCTGTTCTTCATAGTGTATGTGACAAAATGTAACCAGATCATTACTTCTGTAGGTTCAAGTTTACTTCTGAATTTTGTTTCTTAGTGTATTTTCATTTAAAAATAAGTAACAAATGCAGGAAATGTTTATCTTTACTGTTAATTTCTGCTTCAGGAACTCTATTGGGTTACTTGGTCACAGTTCATAAATTCAGCACATTCACTAAAGCATTCATTTTTGCTTTTTCTTTCATGCCAGTTTTCCACAGTGTGTCTTTTGTTTTTATAGGAAACAGTCGATTACAGTTTCAGGACTACATAAAGAGCCGTGACCACTGGGTGAGATGTCACTCTGTTTATTTGCCAGTACATTTATCCTGTAACAGCAGCTGCATGTGATGAAGAATACAATAAAAAAAAGGCTGATTTCAAATGTATCAAATTAGTATCAAATGTGGTCATTAGTTTGAGTTCTAAAATGTGTTTCAGTGTGATGGTACAGTGCCACCTCCTTGTCACTGTCTGTTAAATTTAGTTAATGATTGGCTAAATTACCTGGATGGTGAGGATTATGTGCTTCTTTAAGACTAAGTATTAGTGGGTCACTTCTGAAGTAGAGGTGTCCTATTTATAGGACACTTACGCATACTAACTAGACTGGCAGAACATTAAATAAAAAAGCTACCAAAATGAGGTCAGACTTGTAGGAAAGCATGGGAATATAATTGATTAATTATACAAATGATTACAATTAACACTAAGGTCAAAGTAATTTGGGTTAAAACATGTCACAAATAAGATTATTTATTGTAAGATTTGTCCTTACATATTGCTCGTTGTCTTGTATAACTTACAAGTTGCCTAAGCTATGGACAGAATTAAAACGTTCACTTACAAATGTACTAATGTACGTTTTTTTTTTAAAAAAAAAAATGTTTCTCTAATGAGATTTTGAGAAACCCATTGATAACTTGAATAACCTAAATACATTGTGATGTGTATTGAAATTATATAATATTAGAATATTTGTGTATCAAGTTGTCAGTAAAACATTATTCAAGCTAAAATAACAAAACTAACCCATTACAGCTTTAATAGGTTAATGGGCCGTTAATGGGAACTGGAAAATAATTCATCAACTCTAATGCAGGTGTTTCTTTTTCTTCTAATTGACCAAGTGTACAACAATAAAAGGTTATTTTGTCTTATAAACCATTTAAATAACAAAAGATACAGGATGTGCTATGCCCTGATACAAACTACAACTGCTAGAAAATTAAAGATCATAATTGCCACTTTAAGTGAAGTACTTATTTATTAATTAATTAGTGGCCTAATTATAAGTGCAGACAGTTGAACAAAAAAATGCCTATACATATAGAAATTTAAAAAGTATACAATTTACCTTGAAGTTGTGGGTCCTTCATGTCTGTCTATGAGGCTGCCACACCTGACTGTGACCAAACATGTGAATGGTGCTTCAGAGGACTAAATCACTCCCAATCCTATTAATGCAGTGCATTAGCGGACGGCACACTGTGTCCTCTGGCACAAACTGATCCCACAGAAGTGCTGAAAACATATTTTCAGTTGATGCACATGGATAAATAGATTAAAGTGTGTATGTTGCAGGTATTAAATATGAACAGATTACTTGAAATGATATCTGATGAGCTATATCAAATTTTACTGAACAAATCCCTTAAAGTAATTATAAACTCAAAACAAATGGATTACTGTGTACATCTTGCTTCGGGATTAAATGATCAAATATGACACATAAAACTTTAAGGATAAGAACATAGCCCACCTACAGTACCATATGCCGGAGGGGGGCAAGGATTATATATATATATATATATATATACACACACACACACATATATATATATATATATATATATATATATATATATATATATATATATATATATATATATATATATATATATATATATATATATATATATATGTGTGTGTGTGTGTGTGTGTGTGTGTGTATATATATATATATATATATATATATACACAAAAATTTGTATGGAAAATAAACTAATATTTGCACAGATGTACAACCAGGAACTTCTCCTCAGGTTGAACCTTTCATTTTTTAATTTCACAAAATCTGGCTAAGTGTTAATGTATCTGAAAGAATCTTTCAAATAACTGCAGTTCACTTTAAGATATAAGCCCATCCTTCCTGATTTCTTCTTTTTTGGACTCCCCCCTTTAATTTCCTATACCTCCCATTTTGTACAATTTACCTTTTGGAGAGATGGGTGTCATTATTTTTTATCTTTTTCTATCCCAACCCATCCTATTGTTTTGTATATTTTGGGGGCAAATGTTTATTCTTATTATCAAAATAACATGTGTCTGTAAGTGATGATAAGGCAATAGCAGTATAGCGATGGTTGTGGAGAGATTTTTTGGAGTCGCTATTCTTAGCATAAATTTAGTGTCTTTCTCATTTTAATAGGAACCAGAGTGGTGAAGTAAGTGTAGTATTACTGTAAATATGCTGTGTTTTTAATGCGTAACTAAAAAAACTGATTTCTGACATTAAAAAAAAAAAAACATTTGTGAGAAATTTATCTCAATGTATCTATTATGATACAGGCCCCTTTTATTCTGTAACAATCTTTCCAACAACAGAATTAGCTGTGTTTTGCCAAATTATTGCTGAAAAAAAAAACGTTATATAGAAGATAAATTATTTTTGATTTATTTAATTTCAAGTCCATTAAACAAAATTTGCCTAGTTAGAGCAAACATACTAGCAATATCATGAACACTGACGTCAGCACCAGGCCCCAATGCAAGACGGTCAAAGTGTGTCTACTGACCTGAACACATGATAATAATGAGCTTACTGGAGCCTGTAAATGTACTGTATGCTTACGCTTGCCTCCAACATCAGCTGCCATTAAACACCACAATAAATGAAACAATAATAGAAATTACCTTCAATAGCAGAGAAAGATAAGTACTAATAACAGCAAAAGACTTAAATCTCTGAGAAAACAAATCACTAGCTATGCATGACATAAAAACAACAACAAAAAGAAAAAAAAAAACATTCTTAGTGGTGATGCATGGCATAAATAAGACCAGAATCAGTGACAGCACAACTTTCTGTAGCAGTATCAGATAAAGTGTCATTTTCCATTGCAGGTGCTTTGAGTTACTCGCTGTACAAAATCATCTATAAAATCTTTTATCTTTTCTCTGACAACTGCTTTTGCTTTTGTGTCTTGATTTGCACTGTGAGAGTGTCAAAAAAACATTGTTCATAACTATACCATGACACGGCAACCCATGTGGTATTATTTTATAGCTTCAAATGAGTCGACAAAAGCTTCACAACATTATTTGTAGTTGCAATGTATGTATATGGAAGTAGATTAACAATACATGAGTTATGCCTGTACTGCAGAACCTTGTGCCTAAACAATAGGCTTTAACTGATAACTCTTCAGATATAGTGTTTCATGCTTATCCAGTCCCTCTCAACCCTAAATCAGAGAAATAATAAAATATAAATGCAAAATCAAGCTTCAAGTTCAGTCTGGTGTGTTTACAGCTTGCTTTTATCACCCTCTAGTGGACACATTATGAACTCCATTTTGATCTTCTTTTTGTGTTGTTGGATTGCGTTTACATAATTACATTAAAACCATATAAAATTAATAACTCATTTATTTATAAAATAACAAAGTATAGTAACAATTTATAACCAAATAACAAAAAACAATTGATCACCAACTAGGACATATTTAAAACATGTTGCACATGATTATCGTAGGCGGCAGCACATCTTGATTGGCGGTTCAATCCAGCCAATAGAAAGCCACTAATTCACCATTGTCCAATCACTGACAACTATTAGTTGGCGGGGCCTGAGCTGACTGACGAATGATCTCACTCCTCTTACGGAGAGGCCGGAAGCACATGCTGGCGCGCTGGTACTTGTGTTTTTATCGTCTGTGACATGTAGCTAGGAGGCGTTAAAGATTTGTATACATTATTTCATTTTTATTTGATTTTCATAAAAAGTTGTGTAAGATATCAAGAATGGCAGCAACAGTGGCAACGCCTGTTACCCCTACGGAGCTCGACTCTGACCGCTGTGGGAGTGAAGAGGAGAGCCGCGGGACCGAGGCGGAGGACAGCAGCCAGCCGCAGACAGGCCTCCCTGCCGCCGTGAGCCACAGCCGGCTGTCCAAACTCCCGCTGGCTCGCATTAAGGCTTTGATGAAGACGGACCCAGACGTATCCCTCGCCAGTCAGGAGTCTGTCTTCATAATCGCTAAAGCCACGGTAAAATAATTATTAGTCCAGCACGTGTTGCTGAATGTAAACACGAAGCAGAAACACGGCGCTTTTTAAAATGATGCTGGCAACTCCTGACTTTTATCTCAATTTGATAATCTTGTTACAAGGTATTTTCGCAAAATTTTAGATTTAAAAAAGAAATTGATAAATCCAACCAGTCGTGACGCAGGGTTAGTCTGCAGCGATTGAAGGAAGTCCCATCCCATGTGATCAGTAACGATGCACTTAATATCACCTTATCATGGCATGCTTTGCTTACAACTTATAACTCTTATAATAATGATCAACCACATAAATATGACAAGAGACTGTCATATACTTTTTTGTGCCTAGTTTTTATTTTTTATTTATTTTAATTTTCCCTCCAGGAGTTGTTTGTCGAGATGATTGCCAAAGATGCTCTCGTGTATGCCCAGCAAGGGAAGAGGAAAACTTTGCAAAGAAAAGACTTGGGTGAGTGCCATTAAAACTTTTTTTTTAAAATCACATATGTAGCTAAATAATCACCATAATCTAAAACTTTGTTTTACCATGTTATTGTTTAAGATGGTTAATTTAAGAATTCAGGATTATTTGAGATAGTGTAAAAACGGGTTAAAAAAAATAGCTTTGAATAGTGTGTTATTGTATGAATTGTTCCCAAAGTGGCACTTAAATGCTGAAAGTATTTAAACATTATAATGCGTATATAATGCATGTTTGATTTTGTGCACTGGTGAAAATATTAAGCCTTCCTGTTTCTCTTTTGCCCCTACAGACAATGCAATAGAGGCCATAGATGAGTTTGCATTTCTCGAAGGTAAGCCTCATGAAGTAACTTTGGTGTCAACATTGTATGATCATTTCTCTACAGATTTACATGCACTTTCATTCTGTGCATTGGTTTTAGTTAATGCATTTACATCTTTACATGTTTTACTCTTTTGCACCATGTTTTCAATGTGACTAATATTTAATTTCAGACTGAACATATTTTTTTACTTTTAGAGAAACAAAGTGGTAGATAAGAGTTTTCCAGTGCAGAAATGTAAGCATTAGGGAGACTTTGAGTGGATTTCACAGCAGATCATGTTTTGTTTTGTTTTATTTTTACAGGCACACTAGATTAAAGACTGTTTTACACGACCAATCAGGACATTGAATTTCTGCAGCCATTCAAGTTCTTTTATTGTCCAATAAGTCACTGTGGAACTTTCTGGTACTTTTCTAAGTTGAACTTGCAAATGGGGTCTTATGTTTTTATGCAATAGGCCCTGAAAACCTTTCATAATTTTTTTAAGACAATGGTAATATGTACATTTGTATGTAAATATTTGTGAAATACTATTATATGATTAAATAAAAGTATGTTTTAAAGAACCAGCCTGTTTGTATGAAGTCTGTGACTAGCTGGGAGTTTTAACCTTGTTTGTTTGCAGCACAATTATTAATACTAATCCGTTCAGTTGCAATACACAATTTTAGGGCCTTGAATAACTTATTGATCAAAAATAAAATGTAAAAAGAACAAACTATTTTTTTGTTAACACTGAAGAAGTTCCAGTTAATACTAAACTTTACCAGGTGAAAGCTTGAACAGAAGGCTTGATAGATCGATTAGCTGCTTTTTCTTAATGTCGCATTCCTACAAAAGCATCCAGTAGTGGCAGCATGTCTGGCAGCAAATGCACTTTGATGTAGCTTATTTGGAAAATGAAAAATAAATTTTGCATGTTTTCAATGTTGTACAGATTCGAGCAAATTGTAAGTGAAATAAACTCCAGTAGACATAACTGTACTAAACTAAGAAAACCTGACTGTGCCTGGAATATCCTGGAATGTCAGAGCTGTCGCGTCTTATCTACACGCTGAAGGATTTCCTCCTTTCACTGAACATGGAGTCTTGACTTAATTTCTGGGTGATTGGATTTTACTTTTCAGAAAATTTATTGTTTGATACATTCAATGATTTAATATCAAAATACATGAGGCAACATAATCACGCAGTGTTGCTTTTTACAATGTTATGATTAAGTAGCCAATGGAAATCTACGTGTCTTCTTTTTGTTTAGTTAGGTATTTATTTATTTTTGGTTGAATTAAATGTTGAGCTACTTCTTTAATCATGAACCACTGAATTGGTTTACAGCTCTTTTGGAAGAAACACCAGCTAATACCAGATAATTGCAAAGTGTTGATATGAAGGTATTTTGAAAATCCTATATTAGTGTTTCCATTCTTAACACAAATGCACAATACCAGCATTTTATAAGAAGCCTTGAACTTTGCTGATTAAAAGATTCATGAAATATATTATGACAAGATAGTATTCTTTATTTACTATTTTTCCAGATTATTAATCATACTAATGTATCTATGATAATCTTGTATTGACTTAAAACTAGCACAGTCAGTTCCTATTAAATGTAGTGACAGTAGTTCACTTTGTTGCAGCTGCTGAACATTTTGCACAGAGAAGAACACAGGTCTGAGGTGAAATGTTGAGGTTCAAGTTTCTTACTCAACATGATGAGACTGAGAAATCACATTGCACGAGGAAGCTGTGTGTGTCTCTCTAGACCTGAGAGGTGTGTTGTTCTTTCTGGCAGCATTTGTTAAACACATAGAAAGTGTTGAGTTTCAGACTCTGGGCTCTACCACGATGCTTTGAGTTTTTGTAGTGGGGATTTTGTAAATAAATGCCTGAGTGTGTTTAAGCTGATTTTCTGGGTTTAGTGTTTCGGGGGGTAATGAAACAGAGCTGTGAGAAGCATAGATGTTTGGTTCCAGAAGAGCACCAGTCAACTCCCTGCAGAGGAATGTTTGACTGGCACAGAGGAACATGCAGTACTATTTTCTAATAAAACATAATCGGATGTTGAAGGATTGGACATTGTTTTATTTCCACAGTCCGTGAAGACATTCCATTAAGGAAATCTCATGTGAAAAGTCAGTGAAGAGCTTTTCCCTGTCCAGAGCAAAGCACATCTATAAATCTCCAGCGGCCTGGCTGGATGGTTCACCTTTATGTGGATGAATAAAGGCCTGAAAACAGAATAAGCTCTGAGCTCGTGGTCCTATGGTATTGATTGTGAACATTTAACACACTAATTCTGAAAAAGGGTGAATTTTCCCAGGTTCAACAAAAATGTAACAGTAAGTAGTGAAGATGAAGATGCAGGTTGCTGTTAATTAGATTGATAATCAACAACTCGTTACAATGAAAAAAGGGAGAAAAATGCACCTCTGTAGAGAGGTTCTGTTTCTCAGAAATGGAAATTTACAGAGGTTCAGCTATCTGTAAAAAATAAATAATGGAGCAATTTTAGATGAAAGTTTCTTTGTGTAAAATTTTAAAGACTTTGAATATTCAGTCCTTAAAAATTATTATTGGAATCTGAAGACGTCGGCCATCAGGCAGCACGGTAGTAAAACAGAAGACGACTGGAAATCACTGTTTTGGCTCAAAAACCACCAGCAATCACTGAACATAAATGTAGGTTAAAGCTCTTTGATGGCTAGAAAAGGCCATATGTAAACATGATTCTGCTGATCTCTGAATCAAAGCTCATTAAAAATGGGCGGATGCGATCTGGAAAGCTGTTCTGCCTCATTAAACTAAATATTCAATTCTTTTTGGAAATCATGTTTGCCCCATTCTCTGGACTGAAAAGGAAACCTGGACTGAAACCTTCCAGACTTATGAGCAGAACTAATTTTTAAGGCCAGTATCCGATGGTATGGGCTGGATTAGTGTCTGTGGAACGGGACACTGAAACATCTGGAAAGGAATCAATACTGAAAGCCACAAACAGATTTACATATACTCCCATCCAAATTACTTTTATTTCACGGAAAGCCTTTTATTTATCAGAAAGAAAGTTACTACATGCTACATTTTTATCAGCTTAGTTTCAGAAAAGAACAGTTGATGTGCTGGAGTGAGCTGCCTGCCATGCAGATCTTTCCCTTGTAGAAACTTACTGGTGTATCATGAAGCACAAAAGAACTTGGGTTGTTGAGCAGCAACATTTCTCTCAGACTAAATGAGACAACATTTCTCTGTCAAAGGTCCAGCAAAGCACATAACGGGCAAAAGGTGGAAATTTCAAAAAGTTAAAAGCAGACAAAGAAAGGACCCCCGTGGATCTAGATGATGGTCAAGAAGGGTCACGAGGTGGCAAATACGAGGCTCGGACAAGGCTCCTCTGCAACCAGAAAGAGGATGAGGTGTGACTGAACACAGACATTCGTCCTACCTCAGCAACTTCTGCTTTTGACCAATCTGCTCCTGTAAATTGGCTTTGCTTTGGCACATCATACAAGTGTAACCAAAGCTGCCTCTTCTCCATTTCTCTGGTTTCCACGGTGACAATTTCTGTTTACGATTGGTGTACTTGCAAGTAGTAAAAATGACAAAACCAGGCTCATTCTGCGAAACTGCAAAGATTTCCAACTTGAGATGCTCAGAACAGACAAACCAAAATATGAAGCTCTCTATGAAGTTTTGTTTTGTTTAAAATGCAGATTCATATGCTGTATTTTTTTTTTTTTTTTTGCAGAAACAGGAAGTAATAATGGAAAAATATGAAAAATGAAAATAAACAAATAATGCAAACACTTAGCATACATTTAATGAAGTAGTTTTGATGCCTAAACATAGCCTAACTAAATTAAACTACACTGTTAATAACAGGGTTAAGTAACAGCTTCGTTAGGAAGTCTTTAAAGTGAAGTTTATCCACAACCTCTGTATGAAACCAAATTTAGTCACCTAATAATGTTTTTACCTGATTTCCTCCTGCCAGTCAGCCTTCAGCTGTTACTCTAAAACTGGCATTATATCTTTTCTTTCAGTCTTTCTCCTTTTCATCTTGTCTTTACCTGAATTCTCCAGGGCATCTCAACCATCTCAGGCATCCCCTAACGACCCCTCAACCAGTGTCTGGACACCAGGGGGTCCTGCACTTATCTCCTATCTTCATCCAGGATTCTTTTCTTCTGAAATACCTCTGGTAATTGAGTAAAGGTTCAGTGTTCTTTATTACACATGCCTGCATTTTGCAATAAAAGCATTTGCTTGAATTGATCTCTCCTTTATCATGTCTTTAGCACAAAACTTGGTGAATGACTGGCTTCTGCAGTCAGAATTACATTCCGCACTGCTTGTTGTCTGCCTTATTTGGCCCCCTGTTTGCCTTCATTTAAAGATTAAATCAAGTATTTGCCTCCTGTATTTTATCCCTCAAAAATTCCCTTTAGATCCATTAAGATCTCTTCGGCTGCATGTCCAGAACAGTGAGCCGAACTCTTCATCGCTAGGAGGCTATGACACCCATATGTCTCCAGCTCCTCACCCCCTCAGAGAGGAAGATATTACCTGCCGTCATTCCTATTGCTGATTTTATTCCTGATTTCCCATATATGTGGGTCAGCACACGTTGACAGGAGATATTTCAGTGACGGAAAAACATGCAAAATATGTGACTGGCTCACAAACAGACTTATTGTCATGTGAAAGGTATGTTTTTGCAGCTGAGATTCCAACCTGATTTCTTAGGTCAAATTCTTGCACAGTGTACCCCACACCCATCGGCACATTCACACACACACACACACACACACACACACACACACACACACACACACACACACACACACACACACACACACACACACACACACACACAGATATGCAATACACATTTTTACTCCACCTTCATCCTTCAGTGCACAGGCTACATAGTTTCATTTCCAGGATTCCATTAGGAACATGTCTTGTTGTCTGGATATTTTTTTGGTTACTCCAACCAAATGTTTCTGGGTCCAAAGGATAATTTATGCAATCTTAAGATCTATTGGACCACAGGAACTTAGCAAGGCTCATATGTGGCTAATTCTACAAAATGTATTCATTGCATGCCTCATGCTGCTAATGGTTTCAGTGCTGCCAATGCAAAGAACATTTGTGTGTTTTTCCAAAGTACCGTATGCCAACGGCATTAAGTTTAATGAGGTATAATGTTTTGTTTCAAACTGGCGAACTTAATTTATATAATACAAGGAGACAGTTTTTTTTTTTTTTAAAGTAAAGAAAACACAGATATTTACTGTGTTTGTTACATTCCCGTGTCAGTTTTGTTTCATGATATGTGCTGGCTCCTAATACAGATAAATGGCTGAACATTAATAAAAAGGAAGCATATCAGGAGAAGCCCTTTTTTATTTTGACAAGCCATTAACTTCAAATTTCAGATTTTGATGTGGGTCCAACAGGAAAAATCTGGGGGAAGATAAAGTTTCCACCCATCCACCAACAGTCTGAGTAGATTTGAATAAAATTAAGCTACAAGAAATGTTACACCTTTGTTGACAAGAAAGGACCCAGACAAAAACATTCTTAAATTTCTGCCAATCTCTGACTTGCAACAGGAAACCCCAAACATTTTAAATGATTATTAAGATAAGCACAAAAACAGGTTTTCTTGTCAATTGCTCTTGATGCCAACAGTGATATTTGCACATTTTTTCACTTAAATGAGTCGAGTCTCTCATGCAGTGTAGTCAGATCATTATCATTAAGCAAGTTAAATGACTATTTGTTTTGTGTAATTCTTTGTTATATCCTGTGGACCAGAAAGTTGGCCTGGAAAGGGAGACAAGCATGAGCCCCCTCTAAAATCTAACTGTTTTTAGAATAAAATGCTCTACAGAAGATTAAAAATGTTTTCTTTTCAAGCTTTTCCTACATTTTGAGTTTCTCATCAACCCTACTGACTTGGTCAGGATGGTGGATATGAGGTCTACGGTTACATTCCTGAGACAAGGTGTACTGGAGTAGATCTGTGAATGAAAAGTAATGGATAAAAAAAAAGAAAAGAAAAAATAGACCATGGCATGCTTGCTTTTGTCATAATGGGACGGATTTGGTTGAGCAGACTAGTTTGAATGTATTGTATAACGTACACATTACACATCATACACATTAGAGTATGATGAATACACAAACATGTCTTTATTGGCATAAAAGTAGAGTTCAAGCTGTTCATTATCCAAACACATTGTGTAGATTAACTCTACAAAATGGTAAAATATGTATTTCTGTCTAACTTATCATTTCATTCACTGCTGTTGCTGGCCACATGATCTGACTTTGGCATCTGTGTCTGTCATAATTCTCCACCACAGGGTCAGATCAAAGAAAGTCAGTATGAAACAGATGAAGGGCTACATAAATTTCTCTGGTCCCTGCCATATAATCAGGTCCTGTTTTCTTTTAAAGTGTCTAATAGATGTGCATCTTTGACTCGCACATTGGGCCTCCAGCTTATTCTTTTGGTGTTCATTTAGGAAACAAAGTAACAGTTTTATTATGATTAATGTACCGATAGGGAGAGGCTGTAAAGTCATATTATCGGCATGTCTTTCAAACATCTGCATTACTTTACTGGGAAAATATATTACACTTATTTAGTAACATTAGTGCAGAAGCATGAGCCAAACCCTACAGTATTGGTTAGCATCAACTTAATTTCTCAGATTGGTTTCATATTGTTCCTGAACTTCAAAGTTTATTCTGTAAATGAGAGATGATAGAGGGGCCTAAGAATGTAAGATTTGACAGTAGTATTTATCATTATTTAATAGGAGAAGAATTTGTCGCATTTATCATTGTGTATATGCAACATATGTGTTACAGGTTACAACAGACTTCAAAATGAGCTAAAAGTCAAATGCGCCATGTCAGCAGGTGCGTGTGTGATAAATTACATGTAGTTGTATTAGAGTCTGCAAAAATATGCACAATCACATTTTAAGCTGCGGTTATGTATTTTTCCTGCCAAGCAAGAGCCCAACCTACATGCAGACTCAGACACATCAGGATATATGGATAGGGGTTAGTTTGATATATAAAGACATTTTCATTAAACAAAACCCCGAAACTTGCCTCTATGGTTTTCTTTTCCAGCTTTTAGGTGCAGCACAGAAAACAGAATAGATTGAAAAAGGAAGGTATTTAAGGCCTAATCATGATTGTGCTATATCTGTAAGCAAGTTGCTTTGATTTCTGATCCTAAGTGTCGGAAGTGATGAAAGTCAATTCAATTCAGCTTTATTTGTATAGCACCACTTAACAACAATGTCTTATCAAGGTACTTTACAGACACATCAGTTGTCAGCTTAAGTTACAAAGACCTGGAAGTGAAAAAGTAACAGTGATCATTTGTTGGTCTTAAACATGCAAAGTTCTGCATGTAGCTGCACTATTCCAGTTGCCCATCCCACATTGTTATATTTACAAAGATTTCTTTAGTTGTTAAAGTGAAATTTGCTCTAATTATATGAATTGTATTTCCCTCCTGCATCCTATAGGAGCGGCATTACAGGTCACTGTTGGGCATCGTATTTAGAGGTTTAAACAAATGGCCAATTTTATGCTTTCTTTTTGATGACTTAGAAATCATGAACAGTAAAAATAAAAAATAAAAAAAACAATTATGCTAAATGCGCTAAAGTCTCAATAGTTTTGTCCAACACACATCCAAGAGAGAATGGTGAGGACAGAGCAGCCAAACCAAACAAAGCTTTTGCCAAAATCCTAACCTCTAGAAATTACTACAAGTGTAGTAAAAACTTGTGAAGGTGGGAAACAGGGAGCACAATATGAAACCACCTGTTCAGCAACATTAAAAATGAAGAAAAATCTATTATTTCAGTTGTTCCTGTCCATTCATGGCGAGCAGATATGCTCCACCATCCAAACAAACTGTTTTTTTTAATCTATTTTTTCATTTTTTACTCAATTAGAAATATTTTGTGAATGCATTGTTGGCTAAATAAATTATTCTATTTTAATGTAATGGCATGTTTCTGACTTTACTACACTATGCTTCTGCCTCATATTCATGCTACTCTTACATTTATAATACACATTCTTGGCCATTGTTGCCCTGCGGTGTCAAGGGGCTGAGGAACCTTTGTTTTCCAACTCAAGGTATCTTGTGACAGCAGTGTTTCGCTTTACAGCATTGCATTACACCAGTAACTAGGTTTCAGCACCCTGCTGTTTTGAACACACATCATGGCTGTTACATCAGCAACAAAATGCAGGAGGACATTATCAGAGGAAGCAAGAAAAAGAAATGGAGAAAAGGAAAGAGCAAGAGATGAGACAAGAGTCAACATCGGACTGACTTTTACTGGCTGAAGACTACTCAGAGAAGAGATGCAATGCCGTTCGGAGGCCGAGTTAAACTTTGTTAGAGGGTGCCAAAGTGAAAAAATCTGCCAAAGTTCATCAGTGCAGCTTTAAAGGTGCAGTGTGTAAGAACGACTGACATTTAGAGGGGAAGGTGGGCACAGAGATGACTTCAAATGCCAAGAACAACAAGCTCAACTGACACAACTGAGGTTTTCTGTTGTCTTAAAAATTTACGATTATACTTGTTCTAATTGAAGATGGAGCAGCACTTGTCACAGACTAGAGCAGTCAATTAATGAGCAGCAAAGAGTTAAATACAAATTTTGTTCATTTATTTCATTTCTAAAAATATATTTCTCTTTACATGCAAACACACAATGTTGGTGACCTATATTTGAACACCCCTAAGCCGACTTGGTGCCTGCACCCCTCAGTAATTGTCAGGATGATTTTCACTGTCACAGCAACATGGACTGAAGTTATTAGAAACCTGATTTTATGGATTTGCTCAGACTCAGACTTATGTAGATAGCTAATACTGTGTATGCACCACAACTCTACCTGTTACTGTCCTGTGATGTCCCTATGAAACGGACTGTTGAAGCCATTGTTACATGTCGTGTGTTAGAAAGTGCCTTTATTCCATAACATGCTATTCTGATAAACAGTATAGCTGTTTGAAGACTGAACTCACATCAAGCACATGTTTAACTTGAAGGCAATCAGACATTCTTCTGTTATGTAGAAATAGGGAACACGTTTGTACCATTTGCATGCCAAAAACTGGACGTCAGAATTAATGTTAATGTGCCTGGTGGTGATTACTTCTCAATTTCACCCTTTGATCTCCAGTCTGTCCTGATGAGAAAAATGCACTGGAGGAGAAGGGAGGAATTTAAAGCCTCAAATGAGACAAATGGGGTTTGGCATCCTGAGCGAGGAACCAAGAGGGAGAAACAAGAGCGAGAGAGGTGAGATGAATGTGTAAGAAAAAGAGACTGAGGGAGGGAGTTCAGTTGAGCGTGAGAATGACTGAAAGTGGATAAACATAGGGTGGGAGAGAAAGACGGTAAGACAGAAAAAGAGAGGTGGAAGTGAGTGAGTGAGAGATGGGCAGGGAGGTATGAAGAGAGGGAGGGAGTAATATAAGAGAGGCAGCCATAGAAGGAGAGGTGACAGAGTAGATTATCCTCTCCTCTCTGCCAGTCTCATCATGTTCATTCTGCAGATGTTGACTATTATCTCTCTCACTGTTATCTTCCTGGCATCTGTAGAAGGTAGGATACAGCTATACTTCCTAAATGTGTGTGTGTTGCATGGATTGCATGCGCCCTGCAGTTGGACAGTGTAGCAAAAGGAGCGATGGCGAAGACAGAAAAGGAAAGAAGAGGGAAAGAAGGGTTGCAGCAGCAGGGATGGAGGCATGGATGTAAATAGAGGGGTAAAACGCCAGAGCACACGATCATCTGAAAATCACACTACACTCATGCAGAGAGACAGCAAGTGTGTCAGCCTGTGTGATGCTGTGGTGTGCTTCCTGAGATGTAGTGAAAGCACTGGAAGTGCACTGATTCTGGATCGTCCATGGCATAACAAAGCAGCTGTGTCCTATTTTACAGCTCTTACTGCTCCTGCTGCTTCACATCTCACTTTAATTTGTTGACAGACCTGTTTTGAATAAAGCGACATCCTGGCAAAGCCTTCATACAAACACACACTCCTCCTCTCCTCTTCTCACTTCCTCTCATTTCACAGGCATGGTGGTGTGTTTTTGATGCAGTTGTATTTCCTCTGACATTCTTGTGTGAATGTTTGTGTTAACATGCAAGTAAGTGTGTATGCACCTGGATGGGAATGCAGACATTGTACAGGACAGAAAATGTCTCCTCTGCTGAAATGCTCAAATGACAATGTCTTGCAGTCATTACACACATAAAACGTTTCTGTGTATGATGTTATGGTTAATTTTGATAATGCACAATTATACTCTGTAAAACTTTAGACTGACTTCCAATATGGTCAACAGTGTGCTATAGTGGGGACACAAATGAAAACTTCCTTATCGTCCTTTTGCTTTTGTTCAACTCACTCCCGGCTTGTGTCTTGTTTTACAGCTAATGGCGTGCAGATGCAGAGGGATGTCCAGTGCTGCATGTTGTACTCCCAGGGCAAGGTGCGTACCAAAGATGTGTTGCGGTTTGAGGTGCAGACGGAGGGGCCCGATTGCAGTATACAAGCCATCATGCAAGTATTTCAGCTATCTACTCCTGGAGCTTAAGAGCACAGAGCAATTTGCAGGCATGGAAAATATGCCTCTCATTACAGGAGGGCAGAGCCAGCCTGAGAGGCATTGTCATTTTTCCAGGTCAAGTTAATATGGCAGGGCTTGTAGCTGTAATTGCCAGGGAAGTAAGAAAGGAAATATGTGGGAATAACAAGCCATCTGAAAAATACCTTGCGAGCCAGCTGAGCCCCGCTGCAGTCAGTCAGTCAGAACAGCAGGGTTTAGTTAAGTAAACTGCATTGTGATACCTATTGTTTCCAGCAGGGCAGAGAAATCTGATGTAGCTGGGGAATGAAGAGCTTGCTTTTCATGTGGTCCAGTTCACACAAACATGGGATTCTTACTCTTATGATACAAGAGTTGCTTTCAGTCTTCTCTGTGTTATGCAGCGATCATTAACAGATTTCTTTCGTTTTGATTCCACTTTCATGTTCATTTATTCTTCAATTTATTTACTCACGTTTATCTTTCCTTGACAAATAAAATTTGGCACAAATGTCATTTTTCTTCAGAGTTCAGTTGGTCTTAATGCTGCCACCCTGTGTTTTTGTAAAAGCATTGATTCTTTTTTTCATAGTCTTTACACGAAGAAAGCAGTGAAATGCGCAGACCCCAGAGATCGGAAGGTGAAAAGGTTGCTGAGGAAGCTCCTTTTGAGACAGAGAACCAAGGCACACCGAACCATGTGGCTCCTGCCTCGTGACAACCTGCCTGTAATGTCAGAGGTCAGACTTGAGTCACTTAACTGCTGCTCAGATGTGTACTTCACCTGATTTTCCAGAAGAATCCCCACCAACCGTCCTCAGTCCACTCGAGGGATGCCAACTTATAGATTTGAGTTCCAATAAACCAGTGAATGCATTTGTTTTAACAAAGCCTTGCATGCATTTGCCAATGATATTTATATCATATAGACAGCAGCTGATGTAAAGCATTTATGCTGTCGAGAAACATTTGACAGATCTATGAAAACCACTTAAATTAATAAAGCACTAAAACCAGGTCAAACTCTTCTAGTCAGGTTTGAGTAGATCAAAAACATATGTTCATTTATTAAAAGCCTACATCTCTGATCTTTGCTCTACTTTCACTGATGAAATGGTCGCCAAGTACAGTACATAGGACTGATGCCACGCAGATTTATTCTCATTAGGATCTGCTACTGATGACTGTGGTTGCAGCTAAAATCCACTATTGTAGGACACAACAAAAGCAAGACAAGCAGACTCTCACATTAGTCTAAAGTTCAGCAAAGCAGACAAAATTCAGGGTACTGAGAGGTCATGGAAGTCTTTACTAAAACCAGTAGCAGATTAGAATAAGCTAGTGCTAGTAAGAGTAGAACGTCTCTGTGGACATCTCTGGAGTGGGAATTTTTTTTCCATTTTTTTGCCCTAAATTTCTATTTTCACGATCAATTTGTGTGAGCTCAGATTTTCTGTCTTTGTTCACTGATATGCTGTTTCTGTCTCTTGTGTTCATAAGAACAAAAAGGACATGTGGGCAGTTCATAATGTGGAGTGAAGAAGTGCCGTCAAATGTGGAGGAGAACTTGTAGTCATACGTAAGTCTGTTGAACATGATACCTAGATAGGTTCAGTAAACTGTGATGGACTGGTGAGCTGTGTGTGTGTGTGCGTGTGTATCTGCCTCTTGGCTGATAACTGCTGGGATAGGTTCCAGCTTCCCTGCAACCCTAAACTGGACTAAAATGGTTTAAAAATGAGTGAATAGATAATGGTTCAGTATAATTAAATTTTTGAGCAATGTTCTACTTTTAAGCTTACATTGTTTGTTTGTTTGCTTTTTCCAGCAGGCCAAGTAAACTCTCAGCAGCTGATTGTCTTTACTCGGCAACTCTTGCTGACTCCAGTTATCTTCTGTCTCTGTCTACACTCTCCATCTCCCTGGGACCATTCCTGGGCAGCAATATATATTTCAATAGCTTTAGGTATTTAAACATGAACTGCGCTTGAAATATCTCCAACATCTGGCTGGACCCAACAGAAGAGTGTATCTGTAAGATAAGTTGCAATGATTTTTATTTTAAATGGCTTATACTGTTATTTGCCTGAAAGTGTCTCCTTCTACAACAGCATAACCACTCGTAGCTGATGTGAAATCAGTCAAGCAGTTGTACTGAAATAAGTATTGACATTTATATAGTATATCAGCAGGATACTCTGTGTTTATTTTTGACTTGTATATCTTAAATGTAATAATATTTCACACAGAACAATAATTTCTTTTGGGTTTTTTTCCCCCACATTCAACTGGGCATGGAGGATATTGGAAAACATGTCTGTATTATGAGCTTGCACTTTTGTTTATTTTTTAGGTATTTGTAATAAGGTTAAAAAATCTTCCTTCAGGCTGTATTTGACTGTTGTTAAAAAAATATCAGTGGGACCAGAGTGAGGATTTCAAATAGATTCAACCTTCTTTGTAACACAAGCATATTCTCATGATATTTTGTCCACTTTATATATTGAATGTTTGTAAACTCTGAGCAAATCTTTTAAACCACACCCTAAGGCAACAATGACAGATTTAGATCTCTCTTTGCAGTCTACATTTGTCTTTTTCAATAATAATCTGTCACAAACTATGCCAAAGTATCCATGAGTCAACCCATCACATGACCAGGCTGTTATAACTTAGAGGGCTCAATTCTGTGTACAATGCACAGGAATTGTATTGTAGAAGAATGCACTGTATCACAAGTAAAATATTTTATAAATTAATCTAAAATGATTACAACAGTTGGTCTTCTGTGTTTTTTCTCTGTGCATCTCGTCTGCCTTTACTGTGGCATACTGGTGGTGTGCTTCAAGGCTCCAGTCCAAGGCTAACAGTGTTCATGTGTCTATGCAAAGGTTGAGACTGAAATATTTTAATGATTAGTTCATGAGCCAGGACCATGCTATAGCAATGTAATGAAGCAGAAGAAGGGAGAATTTGAAATAGGCCTCTTAAGGTGAAGAGTGCCGTCTCGGGCGGGGACTTAACGTTTGAAACAGACATCCGAATTTACGCATCTAAGAGAGCTTAAATGGGCTGAAGGGTGAGGAGAGCAAGACAAACAGAGGTGAGTAAGTGAAGCGAGTATAAAAAGATTTGGCAGGTTATTAGCTGTATGGTTGAAGCATGGCCCTTACCATCATTCATTCTTTTATTCATTTTATATACAGCAAATTTAAATCCAAGGTCGAGGTGAAGCTAGAGCCTATCTAAGCAGGTGTGTCAGGTGAGAAGCAGGGTATGACCTAGATAGGTCGCCACTTCATTGCAGGGCCGACACAGGGAGATAAGCAACCCCAAAACAACCACAAAACTATAAGAGAAACACAAAACAATTTGTGCAAACTCACTTGTGGGGAGAATTTCGAATGACCAGGTAAACTAACATGTATGTTAGTTTGCTCCACTGCTCGACTCCCTCACCATCGAAGGTTCAACCCAGTGAACTTCTTGCTGTGAGACCACAGTCTAACCAACTCAACTCATTTATAAAGCACTTAAACACAAAGCCAGTTGAAACAAAATGTTAAACATAGAAGTGAAACATTTACAGATAAGATTAAGTGTTGGCAAATATGAGGAAAGCAGCTCCGACAGGTACACAGGGGCCAGAACATGTAAGGTCTTAAAAACAAATAAAAGAGCCTTAAACTGAACTCTAAAATGTACAGGCAGTGAGTGAAGTGATGCTAAAATAAGGTGTAATCTGGTCTCCTGCTACATGCTCCAACCAGATTATGAGCAGCTGCATTTTGGATGATTTGGAGGTGTGACAGACGATTGGCTGACCCCAAGATAAAGTGCATTACAGTAACTCATCCAACTGGGGGGTGAGGAAGGCATGGGTTACTGTCTCATGGTGCGGAACAGTTGACAAAGGTTAAAAAATAAAGTTTGACTTTACCACTGATTTAAAGTAGGTTTTAAAAGATAGACAAGGGACCCAGATCAGCTGGGGAAGGGTCACTGGAACAAACACTATAGCCTCCATTTTTTCTCAAGAAACTCAAGGCCACTGACTGCCTGATGTCATGGAGGAATGACAGGTGTGAAAGAGAAGACATCCTTCTGTTTTTGCACATTGCACAATAGATCATTTTCAGTTCCAATTGGAAAAATCTTGATGAATGGAGTTGTTGTGTCATACCAAGATAGTCTCACTGAAAACTGAATATGACATGGTTTCCCCACAGCACTTTAAATGAATGAAAGAATTAAAACCAATCCAGCTACCATGCGCCTAGTTTAACTTTGCTACCGAGCTTCACACAACCTCAGGGTTAATACAACTTTATTTACTTGTTTTATAGTTTTCTTGAAATTTTTAAAATGAACAATGTGAAGCTGACGCCACACGATGCTGGGTTCTGGGCAATTGTTGTTTTTTAAAGATCACTGTAAAATGAATGTACCTCAGCTGCCATTCATTTGCAGAGATCCTTGTTCTCGACCTTATGATGATCAATATATTTAGCAGCTCTCGGGCTGCCCTCTTGAGATAATGTTTATTTATAAAGATGTATTTTTACAAGGTCTCAGTTAAAAATGTACATCAGTTACAACACAGCAACTGCTAAAACCCACAGCCTGACATTATTGTCCACTAACACTTTGCAAAAGGCTGCTTTAAAACTCTGAAGTATGAAATAAAGTTATGATTAAGTTTTTTCCATTAAGAATTAGACTGATAAAAATGTACTTTCATCAACTTAGTTTTTGGAAATCAACAAATATGACTGAGTGCAGGCACTCATACACTATTCACAAAAAGTTAGGGATATTCAGCTTTTGGGTGAAATTTCACAACAAGCCTAAAATGCATTCAAACCTGTACAGATGAACTTAATGTGATCTTCTCTAAGCTTTTAAATGCACATGTCCAACTGTTAAATGTTTCAATAAATTTTGCACAAGTTGCTGTTCTCTAACAAGGAGCTTAACGGCAAAAATCACGGCAGGTGTGTGATCCTTGAATTGACCAATAAATGTCCTGGTTCAATTAGAGCTGGTGTTTAAACAGTTGTCCTCATCATGCTGTTCACATTTTGACATCATGAGACCAAGACGACACCTAACAATGGAACAACAGTCCCTTGCCATTGCGATGCTTCAAACAGGACGTTCTCAGACAGAAGTGACCACTGAGCTTGGAGTGTCACAGAGTGTCATCAGCAGGTTGCAACAGAGATATCGAGAGACTGGAAGAGTCACAGAAAGGCCTAGAAGTGGACGTCCTTTGGCCACATCCCGTGCTGATGACCGCTACATTGTGAACACTGCCCTGAGAAACCGGATGATGAATGCCACTCAACTCCAGGCACGTTTAAGAGAGGTGAGAGGCACCCAAGTGTCACGTCAGACCATTCGAAACCGTTTCCATCAGCGTGGTCTGCGTGCTAGACGACCTGCACGGGTACCTGACCACACCACCAGGCACAGGAATCATCGTCTTGCATGGCCAGGGAGCATTTACGCTGGACGAGGAACCAGTGGGCCTCAGTGCTGTTCTCTGATGAAAGTCGATTCACACTGAGCAGAAATGATGGCCGGCAACGATGTTGGAGACGTCAGGGAGAGCGCTATGCATCAGCCACTGTTGTCACCAGGCGAGCTTTTGATGGTGGCGGTGTTACAGTGTGGGCAGGGGTGTCCACTTGGTACAGAACTGCCCTACACTTTGTGAATGGTACAGTGACAAGCCCATACTACCTGAATAACATCATTAATCCAGTGATTGTGCCCCTACATGAACAGCACAGGCCTAATTTCATCTTCATGGACGACAATGCTCCTGCTCATCGAGGCCGCATCATCAGGGAACGGCTGTTGGAGTCTGGTGTACCTCAAATGGAATGGCCTGCACTCTCTCCAGACCTGAATCCCATTGAAAACCTGTGGGATCAGCTGAGCCGTCGTGTAGAGGCTCGAGACCCTGCACCCCAGAACCTCAATGACCTGAGGGCTGCCCTTCAAGAAGAGTGGGATGCCATGCCTCAGCAGGCAATAAGTTGCCTTGTGAACAGCATGAGACGTCGTTGTCAAGCTGTAATTGATGCTCAAGGGCACATGACGAGATATTGAGACGTTCAAATTTTTTGTTGTGGTGTAACTACCATTGTTGTTACCTTTTGTGTTGAATGAATTTTTTGAGATGAGGAAATCAGTAGTGCATCCTTCTACTTAAATGTCTTACTTTTATGATATTATATCACTGTAGCATGAACATATTGCATTGTCCATAAATTTCACCTGAAAGCCAAATATCCCTAACTTTTTGAGTAGTGTATTTGTCCGAAACATCTCAGTGAGTTTATGTTTATCTAAATCGTTAGTAGCATAATATCATTTCTTTTAGTAAGCTCCATTTTGTCTCTCTTCTAGTCTTCATCTCTTCCTTCTTTTATCGGATTGGACAATTTAGATGAACTTTCAGCCAAAATAAACAATAGCTAAAAAGACAAAAACAGGTGCAGATAGAAAGAAAATATTCCTCTCAAGATGATGCTCCAGTTCCAGCCAGCTACACACTGACATGATTTTACATTGTCTGTTATAAATATAAATAGCATTTCTCAGCATCAGGGGTGTTCCCTTTGAAGGATTGGATCCTTATTATGTACTGTACTTTTGTAAGAAAAAAAAACACATTGAAAGTGGAATTGAACGACAAAATTCATTGCAACAATCCCACCAATTACACCATATATAGGCAAAAAATTAACGTCACTGGTGCTTACACCCGCCATTTACACTTCGCAGTTTGTTCAATAAAACATGTTACAATGCTCACAACTTTGCCATGAAAACATTACTTTTGAATGCATTTTGCATCAGTTTTGATATTTTTTCTATCTGCAGAATCGCAGACTTGTGCAAAGGATTGTGGGTGTCTGCAATTTCACTAAAAGATGGACATTGAAACAGCAAAGTCCTGTGAGGGGATTTGATGACGCAAAATCAATCCATATCAGCAGCTGATAAGGATCTTTTGTTGTCTCTAAGAAACACCTTCTGTAATGATATTTTAAATAAATGCTTTCTAATTGACAGGGAACGTCAGCACACCATTTACTGAGTGTCCAGTTGTAAACTGATTGACACTGTTGCTTGTTGTGGTAATAATAAGCATCGTAAACAATAAAAGCTAAACATCATTATCTAATTTAATTTCAGTCATTTAGCAGACACTTTGATCCAAATCAACTTGTAATCAAGAAAAACATTCAGCTTTCAGATGACTAAAACACTTTGGCTTGAAGGAAGTGATGAATATATTTAAAAGGACAGAATTCATAAAGAAATTAGCATTTCACACTTCAGTACAAAGAGATGCAAGCACTGTATAGACCTGTCTTACAACGGTTTGGATTCATGACATATCTTTTATATTATTTAATATTTATAGGTAAGTGGTCTAACCTTGTGTAAAGTAAATACATAATCTATTAGATTTAAAAAATTTATTTCAACTCAGACAGCGAGGCTTGGCTGAATTAAATGAGACAGAGCTTATATGAGCCATCACAATAAAAGAGATTATCATGACATTCAAGAGGCAGCACAAAATGTAAAGTCTTGCCTTCATTGTAATCTACTGCTGTCCCACTGCTGTCTATAACTACATAATATTTGTTTGCCTCTTACAGAATACCAGTAGCTTCTGGAGAGAATATCCTCCGCAACGCAGCAACCCTAGTTGCAATAATGAGAATCACAGTTCAGTTCCTGAGACATTTATTTGTCACACGTTATAAGCTGTCTATCCAAAATGTTGAGCTGCTCTTTCATAGAATAACATTTTCACTTAAATAACATCAAGCATCAAAACTAAGTCAAACTTCTCACTGGGCATAAAGCTGCACAAAGTCCAGTAAGCTCTAAATTAAATGGCAAATATATTTATACTTGAAGTATTATGCACAGCACTTGTTAAAAACAACAGTATATCCAAAATTTTAAAGCACTCACAAACTTTCTTCACAGTACTTTTCAATAAACTCATAAAAAATAAAAAGTTGCTTTCAAGTTATATTTTCCTCTAGAAGATGATAAAAGGTATGTCTTTAGTAGATAATAAGATATAGAGAGCACAAATTACAGCCATGTGGGTTGAATGGCTTTCCTAAATCAAACCACACTGTTGTCCTAACTGGCTAAATGTTTTCTCAAAGTCATCAAAGCTTTAGAGCTGCGATTCTGTGAATCGGCCATTTACGTTTTCAGCTAAATGGTGAAAATATAAACTAGGAGAAAAAAAGAAAAACGAGTAAATACATACAAAATAGTAAAAGGGAAGGAGAAAATGAACAAATCCAGTATCATTGCAGCCTTGTGAGATATGACTGTGTAGCATACAGTTCTGTGCCCAAAGTTTAAATGCAATAGCACCAAATAAATACAGCAAATCACAAATATTCATAATACCAACTCAATAAAAGGATATTAGTTTCAAAAGTAGTTCTTCTCTTCACTATTTCCAAGTGTTTAACAGTCAAAAACATTCAAAGTCTTAGAATTAAATGAAGTTAGAAAACTTGAATAACAGAGTTAAAACAGGAACAAAAGGACAACTTAGTGACTGATGTATTTACATCCTACTGAGCTGGTGTGTTGTTGCTTTGCGATGTGGAAACCCTAAGCCCTGTTAGAGGTAGTCAGGATGAAAATGATAAAATGGGTGTTTGCAGAGGAAAACATTAAGCCTAAAAGTGCACATTTTCCAACGATGGATTGGAAACTAAGCTGGTTTGCATTTTCTGTTTTAACGATGGCATGTCTTTAGAAAAAGGCTGTTATCAAGTTCAATATTATCACGTTTTGATGAACCTACACGAACCTGAAAAATTTGACTTCAGTCTGAACAGTAACAGGTGTTAAAGGAATAGGTTTAGGATGTTGGACCAGTCTTCTGTTACCTGATGAATCAGGTCAGGTGTTGTGTGGCTTTCCAGACAAGTCTCCTGAATTTACAGGAAAAGATGTGGGGAAAGAATAAAGCACTGGCTCAGTTCACCAAAACCTGCAATTTTTCTCTGGGATCATCGCCTTGCAGTGCCAACCCTCTGGCTAAAATGCTTTTGGTATGTGAAGTTCTTTAATGTGAAACACTGCTTCACATTGTGGTCTCGCTGTTGAGATGGTTCAGCGATTCATTCTCCTGGCAGATCAGCTGGTACGGCTTCTCGTTTTCCTCAATTACAGAGTTGGGAACTTCAGCCTCTTGGTTCTGCAGCTCTCCACGGGAAAGATGCTCCACAATGCCAGCCCCGAGCGAGTCTCCCAGAACATTGGTAGTGGTGCGCAAGCGGTCCCTGCAGTGATGAAAAATGTTTTTCGTTTTTAAAAAGGAGGGGGCTCACACATATAGAACAAAAACAATGATGCATAACTCCTACGAAAAAAATGCTTGCAGGCTTTCTAATGTGGCACTCTGCATTATGCATCAATAACCTTTATAGATGTGCAACCTCTGGGTTCTCTGAAGCTTTACAATGACATTTAGGCTGGCACAATCCCAGACCAATCCCCATCAAGCTGACATTTAGTGGAAACTCACAAGAACCAATCCACAGCGATGATCAGTGTTATATCCTCTGTAGGCAGTCCCACCGATGTCAATACTATCACCATGGTAACCAGGCCAGCCTGAGGGATGCCTGCTGCTCCGATGCTGGCAGCAGTTGCAGTGATACTGAGTGGGTGGAGGGAGAGATGGAGAGGAGAGTAAAGACATTTAATAAAGAGAAACAAACACACAGCACATGCACAATCCTGCTGGGAGTAGTAGTGCTGAAGCAGCACAAGAAATTATTACACTACGTCACCTTTTGTCCATTACTAACAGCTTGTCAGAAGCATTACTACAATATGTTATGCTCACTTCAAAAGAGTAAATAATCTATAACTGTAAGCTAGTTCTCTTGTATCACTAAGTCAAAGAACATTCAGGACACAAGAATATCTAAAATAATAAAATAATAATATACATATATGTATACATGTATATATATATATATATATATATATATATATATATTTATATTATAATGGGTCATTCCAAGCTGACCTTATCTAACAAGTTTATGTCTAGATAACCTTGTGAACTTCAGTTGAGTTTAAAGTGGAACTATTATGTGCATTTCGGGCTAATTTAATTTTATTTCTGAGACCAGAAGGGCTGGGTTTGATCGAGTTATTGTTACAAATCACTTTATTTACTTCAGACTGACCCTCTCCGTAGGCTGTCAGATCAGCTTGTGGGCAAAACGAGTGGATTGAGACTCTTCCGCATTAAGCCCCGCCTCCCGCCACTGCACTACATCGGGAGCGCGCACCGCAACTGCTTTTGCAGTCATTGTAAAATCTCATAAACAGAAGGATTAGGCTCATATGAACTCAATAAAAAAACAAAATACCATGTCAACACATAGCATACAGCCCTACATGTTGGAACCTGAATCAGACCCTGAAAACGAAGTGGAAAACAGCAACCCACAGCAATGAATGCAGCAGGATGTCTCTCTTTGGTAAACTCACCAGCCATCGTTGGAAATAACTTTATCCGATGTTTTCCACCCGCCTGATGTATTTGTACATGCCCTTGTTAACCAGTAGAAGGTAACCAATCACCGAACCTTATCCCCCGGGACGTCACAAGGATTTTGAAGTAGAAAAAAACTCTCTAAAACGACGCGTTTTTCGTCGCCATGGAAACCGAATGGAGAGCGTGCTGGAACTCAAACTCAAACTTAAACATGCATTTAGGTGATATAAAACAGTGCCGTTCACATGTCTGATGAGGATTCAATACTGTAACACTGTAGAAAGCTCAGAAAACTCCAAATACCATAATAGCACCCCTTAAGATCAGTTGCATTACACCATTACACCTTTCCAAATTCTTTATCACTCAAACATTTTTGAAAAATGTAGAAGCTTGTGATGAATTTAGGGTGGTGCTGATGCATTGGATTGAGGTAGATGCCTGATAAAGATTAAGTAATTACACAGAAATACAACATTTTGAGAAAAACTTGTCACAAGTACGTACTTTAAAGTAGCAATAAATAGTAGCACTTCCCTTTAAAAATGTGAAATGGAAATTTATAAGCTTGGATGGTTGTTGGTTATGGGCTAGCTTAAGGGTTGAAGCGTACCTCTGTCCAGTGCATCTCAACAGCTCTGGTATCAACAAAAATACACGTTTTAGATTTCCACTGCCAGATAATAGCAATGCTCAAAGATGGAATATTAGAAACATACTTTTTGCTTTTGTTCATCATCTTGTTGATTTGAGAAGTATGAATCACTATCAGACAGTATTGTTCCGAGCAGTGCTTTTTGTTTTCATGAATGCTGCATGTCTTATTCTGTTGACTATCACTGATGATTGCAGTTTTTGAACTTGTTGAGACAAGACTTCCAAGATAACATATGGTGGGGTCCAAAATTTGGTAGCAAAAAGTGGAAATCTGGAAATTCCAGAAAATGAAAGCCTCTTTGTTTGGATAAAAAAATGACTCATTGTGATCACTTTGAAGCACGATTAAATGCGATTAGTTGGTGCAGCTTTGCAAAAATAATAAAAGAAATGTATCTTTCACAAAAATGTGTAATCAAAGAAGTATTTGAAATAGTTCCAAAGTTTTGCAACAGTCTAAATTCAAAGGGATTTTGCAATAGAATTATTTCAAGAAAATCCGTAGCATGAACCGGAAGTTTGGATTTACATGCAATCATGGTAATTATGATCAGTGAGTCTGGTCTGGTTTTCCGCATGTTCTGTATAGGTGTATTAGACTTTAGTCAAAACTCAGTCACCTGATGGTGAGAATCTGCCCAAAGTTTAGGTCCATGTCATTGACTTGAGCAATAAAGATGGCCGCCACAGCCTCATAGAGGGCAGTGCCATCCATGTTTATGGTTGCACCAACGGGAAGGACGAAACGTGTCACTCGTTTATCCACATGGTTGTTTTCTTCAAGACAACGGAAAGTAATGGGCAAGGTAGCAGAGCTGTGGTAGAAAGGGACACACACACACACACACACACACACACACACACACACACACACACACATACACAGAAGAACATGTTTTGTAAGCAGTCATGCTAAGGAACTGAGACATTGCATGAATAAGTTCTGTGTTTTCCCACCGTAAAGGCGATTGTGTTTCGAAAGAAATAAACACAATATTGACATATCTATGAAATGGAAAATGTGCCAAACGTTTGCCTGTAAATCTTTTTATGCGTGTCTGATATCTGTTGATCCATCTAAACAACAATATGTGATTCAATATCATCGATACAACACAGCATGTTAGGACACTAAGCAGCATACTGAAGAATCCACAGAATGAATCTCACCTGGAGGACGTTCCTAAAGCAGTGATAAGTGCCTGCAGCAGGCCGCCGATGAAGCTGTAGGGGTTCTTTCTGGTCACCAAGAAGTAGAGCAGTGGCAGGACAAAGAGTCCATGGATGAGGAGACCCACAATGACCGATACTGTGTACATGCCAAGCTGACCCCCCACTTCTGCCAAATCCTTCATCTCTACTATTTTCCCTGCAATGAGGAACAGGATGCCCACTGGGGCATACCTGTGAGGAGGTGGTTATTCAGACGAATAACTATAAAAGGAGACTGAATGCATCACAAACATATCACATTAGTACTTCAGATTACAAACAAATTATAGAAGAGCTTTTGAATTATAGTTCACACTTCATTGATACTGAGGACCAAATGAGTCCTAGTAAATAGGTGAGAAATTAAGTAAGTAAATGAATATTTTTTTCTTGTTATTTTTTTTTTTATATTTGCAAATAATTGAATTGATGTCTAGATGTATTTTTACATTCTGATTATCTCAAATGAGCAGTCTGGTATAGATGTAGGTTAGAAATGCACATCTTTATATCATACAGCAAAGAAATAAAGACATAAATATCTATAGGTCTAAATTAATGAATACTAACCATATGATGATGGCCACAAGTCTCATGATGGCTTCATTTAAGCAGTCAAAGAAGTCTCTAAGAGCCTGACCCTGCTGCTTCATGTTGCCAATGACCAAACCGAAGCAGAGGGAGAAGACCACCAGACCCAGAGCATTCACTCCACCAGAGGAGCCCATCACAGGAACAGTCTCCTCAACTGTCTCCTGTAGTATAACACACAAACAGAAAGTGCTGCAATATATTTTTTCCCTTTTTATATGTGCTTACGTGTAGTGAGAAGCCAGTGTGTATCTAGTAAACAGTCAGTTTACCTGTATGGTATGCAGCACCCTGCTGAGGTTCATATTCAGGTTAGTCTCTGTCATGTTGAGAGAGTCTGTCAGGTTCAGAGTCACAGTCACGTTCCTTGTGAGAATAATCTTCTTGTACACGGTTTTATACTGTGGGAAACATTTAGATTAAGCAAATGGAATGTTGTTTAAAGTCTTTAATGGCTCTGTTTCTTCAGATGATTACTGGTATTATTCTTTCTAAACATGGCTTGAACTGCAGTTGTAAGAAACAAGTGGCTCACCTGCTTGAAGCATGCCTCTACAAGATTGGGAGGAAACATGTTTCTGGACAAAAAGCAACACCAAATGAATCATTGTGAGTTGTAAATGATGTTTGTGTTATGGTAATAATGAATATAAGGGCCATGTCCTATATATTTTTGCAATTACTATAGGCAATAGGCAATTTATTATCATTTGAGGACGGACACTAGATCTATACATCTAGTACAGTTTTGAGGTCTTACCTAATGAGATCCAGAAAAGCATCAGCTGCCTGAACTGGTTCAATATTTCCACTTTTGGCCACAGGACTGTCCCTGCTGCCTTGTCCCGGACGGATAATCATGACGATCACAATGCCAATGAACACCGCTACTAATGTGGTGACCATGTAGTAGACCACTGCGCGTATACCCATCTTACCTGATGCTTTGCTGTCCAAAGAAGAAATACCTGTGAGACAGAAATCCACTTTGAGACCTCAGTCTGTAAGCTACGGGTTTAAATTTCACAAACACCCAGCTGGTAACTACTACAATATCTGCATAAGCTGTAAATTCATATTGATTTAGAACACAGAGGGAACATGCAGAGAGAAGCGAGTTGCATCTGATTACAAAAAATAAAATTGCTTTAGTTTCTGCCATAATTAACTGAGACATGCTGGGAAGAGTCAAACCTGTGACCAGGCTGGAGACAATGAGAGGCAGCACCAGCATCTGCAGCATTCTCATCAGGAGCTCCCCCGGAAAGGCAAAGTACTTGATCTCTCTCAGGGACAGGTTGCGTGGACGTAAAGCAAAGCCCAGAATTACGCCTGAAGAAACATGCATTCAAAAGCACATAAAAAACAAAAAGATTAAAAGAAAAAAAAAAAAATCCAAAAGAGCCACTAACTGATGTCTAAGTATGTCAAATTTACATTAGATGTTTTTCTCTGCTCACCCAGAGCAACAGCAGCGATGGTGAACAACACAAACAGATTTCTCTTGAGGAAACCCTTGAGGCTCTCCCTGCTGATGGAGCTCATCCTCTCCTTCATGCTGCTGGCTCTCCTCTCCATGGCCCTACGTAGGCGCCTCCTGAGGTCTCCTCTGTCTGGCAAGGGGGGTTTGTCCGCGTCCTCGTTTAGGAAAAGACTTGCACTGTTGGGGGGCTTCTCGTTCATAATAAGCTCCAGCACCTGGTCGAGGAGGCAGGTCTCATGGGAAACTGAAAAAATGTTTCAAGACAATTAAAAATTAATCCATCACAATTTTCCTAGTTCTTCTGCCGCAGAAGATGGATGGATGGATGGAATTTTCCTCGTTGAGAAAAGTAGTTAAGTGTAAATAGGAGGGAAAAGGAAAGAATCAAGGCTTGCTGTGATTAAAGATAATGTGACACAGAGAATCTGAACCATGTAACCCCTGGAGGACGTTTAACAATTGAACACAATGCAGGCTTTGTTTAATGTTGTGGTTTTGGTTACATAAATGCACAGATATTGGCCTTCTATCAGGAGAGTTTACTTCGAGTTTAGCTAAAAGGATTAGTAGATTGACAAAATAGCTACTCATTTATACATTTCCCTAATCATTTTGTTGGTCAGGCATGGGATCAGTCATCAGAAAGCAAAAATATCTAAATCAACCTGTTTCAGCGTCTTAGATGTTATCTTTTTTTTTTAAAAGATTTATTAAAACTTTTTAAAAAATTTTTAAAATTGTTTTACAAAGATAATCACATCTTCGTACATTTCTTCTTTTTTTTTTTAAACAAACAAGATCAGCTTAATCAACTGTGTGTGTGTGTGTGTGTGTGTGTGTGTGTGTGTGTATGTATAAACAACATTTATAGTTTAGTCAGTTGGCCATGCTGCCCTCCAAATAAAGTCTGTTAAGTGTTAAAAAAAATAGCTTCATGACCTTCAATAAGAGCCCAACAATACGTAAAGTTCTGAAATGACAACTAAAGCTTCATTAACTTTCTGTGTTGTTAAATCAAGATAACAAAAGTGAAGCTCAGCTGTGATCTCTGCGATAAGTTTAAATAAAAAACACACTAAAGCATTCACTCAGTAAGCTTTAGTGGTCTTACCGTGTGTCTCATTCCACTGTGTGTGAGCAGCATGTGGCTGTTAGTCTCATTCTCCTTATCTATATAGGCAAGAATACTTCCTCTGAACCGCCCGCTGCAAACAGACTTCCCAGAACTCCCGCGCTTTAAGACAATAGCCTGCGGCTGGTTTCTTCATTTGGTTATCTTTCATCCTCATTGTGAACTCACATGCCTGCGTGTTTTATTCCTCAATGGGAGCGGACGCTTTACTGCTTTGCATCATTCTTGTCCATTGATTTTAAATTAGAGTTACTAAGGTTAACATCTATGCATCCCCTTTTTTTTTTTTTTTTTTTTTTTTTTAAAGAGTCCTTTTTGGACTCTTAAAGAAAATTGTGACTGTTGTTTAACTTGTTGATTAAAATGTGTCATTATTATTATTATTATTATTATTATTATGCCCAAAATAAAGAAATATCAATCAAACAATCCCACTTACACTGTTATAAAAGATGACCCTGGATGATCCAAGCTGCATTTACCAGAGATCAGCAGGGTTTACATAGTGGTCCTTCGACTCGCTTGCTATTGAGCAAATATGCAGAACACTCACAGACTGTGTTGAAGGTCTGCTGATGATCCTTTTCTCATTGATTAACTTTGGAAAAAATACAGATTAACTCATATAGTTCTTATGATCAAATCTGCGTTTTTTATATGCACTAAGATTGTGTCACACTATGCAAATGTTTTGCCAAGGAGCTTAACAGAGAAAGCTCTGAAGGAAACAAAGCCTTAAGGAATTAAACTGTGAAAGACATCAGCTGCTGGACATAAGAACAGTTTCCTCATCTGTGATTTCATTAAATTATTCACTGCTGACAGCTGGACAGGAACCAAGCAAATACTTCCAAAAATATTCCTTTATGTTAATTCTGGATGCCAAAACTTTATATTCAAGGTAATGGTTAAATTTTCTTGATCAAAAGCTGATACAACTCTGCTGCACTCAAACGGCTTGATCCTGTCAGGTTATTGACATTGTTCTTTGGTCCCCCTAAACATCCATGGATGAAGTTTTTCTTTACTTTTTATTTAACAGACACGCTGTGACAGACCTTTACACTTTGCAAAGCTTTGTTAGCTCAGCAAAAGTCCAACATTGATGCTCAGTGACCACAATCCTTCAACCACAATGTCGAACTAAATTCAAAGCTTGCATTAAAATGTTCCATCCTGGTTGTTATAAAAAAGATAATAAACTAGTGTTATCATGTATAACTAACAGCATACACTCTACTGGGTACATAAAATATAACAAACCCCAAGATAATTAATTAAAACTTTTGCAATGATATAAAACAGAATACGAAACCCCTGAAGTCAGCTTGTATATTTATAGACAAAACATCACAAGGACATGAATTTAGGAGTGCTGTGGATGTACAGCTGGTGGTAGGCAGAACATATTTCACACTTCAACATGAAGCCACTTCAGATGACTGCGTGAAAACAAAGACACAAAGATCTCATCTCAAGCTGCTGCATTTGCTTCATTTTCACATCACAAAACGTTTATAAAATCGGATCATTAAGAGAATCAGAATCGAAATTCACCATTAGTTCCTTTAAAAGCAGGTCTATGTCTTGCACAGAAGTCCCAACAATCCCTAAATAATATTCATTTTAAAAAGCTGTGAATCAGTAATCCTCTACCTCAGAGACATGAGTCATTAAATTCACTGGTTACTCACCACTCATGGTTTATGATCTCTGCAACAGTCTGAGTAAAGTCAGGTAACACTGAGTTTTACTAGTGTACAGGGAGGATCCGAGCGCTGTGTGTATGGGAGCGTAAGGAGACGAACAGCACAATGACACAGCGTCACTGCTCTGCTCTGATAAGCAGACAGACATGAAAAGACCTCTCCTATGGCCTGACCTTCTCACACCTCCACATTCACACCCTACATCCAACCTTTTGCAGCCAATGGCATGTGCAAGAAAGTTAGATCTACAGTCTGTCTAATAGTTCCCAATACTTCAGCCAGTAACATTACAATGTGATACTGTAGGATACGCATCATTTCAACAAAATACATAAATACTAAATCCAGACTCAACCTTTTTAAAGGAATAGATCACACTACTCATTTGATTATTAAATGTCAGTGATTTTGGCACTGGCATAGCCAGAGATGAGTAGAGTGATAGGAGAATGAGAAAATATGAGATTAAAGCTGTGATGAAAGATTATTTTTAAAGTGGACATTTTGACTTGTCCAAGTACAAAAAGCACAGGTTAAATTATTGACCCGGTCAATGAAATGTCCCTGCACAGAAGTGTTTAAAAGAATAATAGCCTTAAATCAAATTCTTAAACAGGAATTCACCATGTGAAATGCTTTACATGGTTTAGAGTGATTAAACCCGGCTGCTCATCATCAGTGGACAGTGAAAGAGGCTACGCTGCACATAATTCACATTCCCACTATGATGGCTGGTAGAAAACATCGGTCACTCATTGGTTTATGAATCATGATTTTAAAAATTTGGGTTTGGAATTTAGCTTGGTGTTTTTCTTTAAGCCTAAAATGGCCAAATTGGGATAAAAGGCGCGGCTGAAGAGGGATGCTGGAAAGCTATGTGGAAAAGGTAACTCTACAAAAAGCACTGTGCAGTTTTCTTCTTTCTGTTTTTACTTCTTTTCTGAATGAACATCAGCAAACTAATTAGAAAAAGTAAATCCAGCTAATGATGTCATAATGACTTGTGGGAAGAATATACTGACTTTTTTTTTTATGCACAATGTGTAGAGTTTAGTGACATCTAGTAACAAAGCTATGAATTGCAAAAAACTGACTGAACATCACTGCTTTTGTTACTCTGCATTTCTACATATACAGATAAAACAGCCATGAAAACAGAATAAAGATGAATCCTTTTAAACCTTTTTCTTGTATAATTGTACAACAATTCAAATAGTTAGAGATTTTGCTGCATTTCTGTGGGAGTCAGAATCACTTATTTTGCTGTTTTGAAATCATGATGGTCTTTTTTATGTGATCAATGAATTTATCTTCTTATTTTAAGAAATTAACCTTGTTTTCTCAGGATCACAGGATGATCGAAATGAGCTCAACGAGTTGTTCAGGTGCTTGTACCGACTTTGGTTGTTCACTGTTATATTTGGGAGGAATCTGTAAATTTCCTGAATTCTAGAAAGAAAGTTGTACTTATTAATGACATTTTCTAAGATAATGAACTTTTTACCTGAAGAAAAAAAAATGCTATCTACATTTTCTTACATATCTCCCAGCAGAGTTTAGTGCTACTTTAGCAGTTAGGTGAAGACAAATTGGCACTTTTTTTTTTTTTTTTTTAAAGGAAATCTATTGGAAATTGAGTACTTTATGGAGGTTACACCAAATGGACAATGATAATCTTTTAGTTACTTTCTCAATGACCTTCATCACAAGTTGTTACAGGTGGCAATGACAACAACAACAAACCAAATCTGTCACCTCAGCCACACATACAAAGCAGAGAGAGTTTTTTAGGATTTTTCAATGGTTAGATTGTGACTACTTTCTGATAACTGCAACTTTGGATATTTGTCTCGTAATTAGTAAAGTAATAAAAATGTTTGCCATGTCTGAATGCAGTAAAACACACTATGGACACCAAGTACAACATTTATAGTGACAGTTCTGCAGGAAACATTTTTTAACAACAATACAGTAGATAGACGGACTGATTGAGTCAACCAATAGAAACTGGAGGAAAAACAAATAAAACACTTACATACCCTGTTTTGGTCTACGAATATGTCACGCTGTCATGAGCTCACAGATCGTTCTGTCTAAACTTGTCTTCATTGAAAGCACTGCAAAAAAGAGAAGATTAAAATCACAATCTCAGTTAAAAACTATTATATTTTTCTTTTTTTTTTAAGAGACAGGCTTGGTTTAGAAAAATCATGAAATTTACATTACAAATAGTCTTTCACACCTGTTTTTCCAAGAGGATTCTCACACCGTCATGTGCATGTCTTCCTCTTCACCACGCGGCTGATAATGAACTAGTATTGCCCACACACAGAATCTCCCCTCATCATCCTCATTGTAGACTCCCGTTTAACAAGGCGATGGAACTGTTTGTGCTTTGCTTCCAGCGAGGAGGAGCGCCCAGGAGGTCTGTGTGGGAGGAGGAGAGGTTAAGGATTCTTCAGGCAAGGAAATGATAATCAAGACAACCCACCTGCTGCCCATCAACACCAGTGCAGCAAGTGTGCAAACATCCCACTTTGTATGCATGTTTCATTATCACACTGGCAGTTAAATGGCAAATGAAACAGATAAACTACCACTTTCCTGTAATGTGTTTAATGCGCTTCATAATTATGCCATTACGGTTTGAACCGTTTGTGTCCTGGAGGATGGTTTTACACTGTACAAACAGAAAGCATTTATTGCTATGACAACATACATCTGCTCATTGTTGAACTCTGGGGAACTTGTGTATTTGTAACCCTGCTGGCATCCAGCTGCCCAGCTTTCCACTCTTACACCCACCCACACACTCGTCTTCAGCAAACGTTACACTAACATGCAATTACAAGCAGAGGAAAGAAAAAAAAAAAAAAGGTGCTCTGCATTTGTTCATGTTTTTAAAAACACACGTTCACACTGTTTGGTCACACAGAACACATTGTTCTGTGTAGTTAGTTTGCACAGAAACATTTTTAAATTATAGTTAAACATCATCTAAAAAACATCCATGTGTGAATGGGGATGCAGCCTTTCACATTCATATTTAAGAAAAAGGTACTTAATAGTTCAAGGACAAGAAGAATAAACAAACGCTTTAAGAAGTGATCTTCATTTCCTCATGGTTTTACTTTTTTAAAAGAAACATGTCAAAGTTAGCAGAAATGTTTGAGGAATGCTCAGATGAAGTTCAGTGGGCTTGAACAACACCTGTAGACCCAGAATATTTTTAAAGATGGAGCCACCAGAACTTGCAGCTGATGAGAGGTGACTGACCCATGTGATTATCAGTCTGTTAGTAACAATATGTGAAACTAGACAGACAGCAATAGATGCTGTAGACCCAGAAATTCCCCAGCATATCTCCGGTACGTTCTTATTCTTGACTCTGGAAAAGATCTGAGGGTGTGCGCTTCCCTCTGGTTCCAATCTGGTGTAGGACCAAAGTGATAGGAACAGATTGCATCACCATGGAAACACAATTATCCTGCCATAATGTGGGAGGCATGGAACATGTATGAACCACAATTAGATTGTAATTATTCACTTGCCTGCAGGAAGAAGATATATCTCTGTGTTGCCTTTCGATTTGTACAAATTGGATCTTTTCTTTCTCATTTCTGCATTTCAAGTAGATGGAATAGGTTGGTGTGAATAAATAAATAGTCATTTGTCTTTGCTAGCATATTAAGTGCATAAATGAACACACCCAACATTGAGTTGTCATATCCTCAAACAAAGGTAAGTTTGTGAGGAACAAAACGATCATGGCTAATTCTTTAACTGGTAAGTACAGATTAAATGATCACACAGTCTCATAATGAAGTTAGAACCTCATTTCTCCCACTTAATAGTTGTCCACTAGTTACCTAGCAACATACAATGTGTAAATGTTGCGGTATTGGTGAGAGCAAACTCAAACTGTGAGTCTAAGCACTTGCTGACATATTTGCGCAACCACACTATTCTCTGACAACATGGTTTAATAGCATTATGATGCGCAGGTAAGTGGAATGAAGCGTGCTTCCTTCTGTTCCTGGAACACACACACACAGACACACACATGCACGGCTTGTTCAATTATTTCTCAAAGGCAAAATGTTAGCTCACCGTTGCCCAAAATCAACTTTGTACCATAATGTGACAGGTGTTATTTTAGACTTAAAAAATTAGACAACATATTCAGATCTGATGCATTTTGTCCTCCTAAAGCAGTCACATTCCAGCCTTTCAGAAGCCTATAAAACCAACTTGAATTAAATGAAAACGAACTCCAAATACACTTCTTTACATTTTATTTCTTTTAATAATTTTGTGCAAAAACAATAAAAATATAGAACGGTTATTGGACAAAAGAACATGAATCAAATTCTCAAAATTTATGTTTGAAAAAAAGACAATAAATATGAACAGACAAGCTATGAAAAAAACAATGTGATATAATCTGAATGGTAAACATGGGGGGGGGGGATTATCACAGTGATGCACTATTATTCTGATATCTGTTGGATAAGGTGAGTTTAAATACAGTAGGTGTATTATTCATTTTATACACCACTTAGTCAAATTAAGGGTTACAGGGAAGCTGGTGCCTATCCCAGCAAATAGCAGGAGAGAGGGAGGTACACCCTGAACAGGTCACCAGTCCATCACACACAGTGTAATATAGCGAGATTAATTCAATGGTTAATAATAATGGTTGTTCTTGGGTTATATAATAAATATAATAATTATCATAATCAGACAAGCATAATTGTCATAAATAAAAATATCAATAGAAAAAAATACAAATTACTTTATATATTACAATTACAACTGATTAATAATTAGTAGACATAAGTGTTAGTTTTGAAAATGGATTAAAAAAATGTATCAAAGAAAATGAATTGGCTTTTAGATTTGACTAATTGTTATCTTCAGTGTTTTGGGTTATTTTGCTGCATCATGGAGGCATCGTTCAGACTCCACACTTCAAAGATCTGCGATTGGTTCAGATATTTCAAAGATGAAAGCACAGATAGCCGTCTGCATCAAAAAGCCTTGGTAAATACAGAAAGGTCAGGGAATAGATTCTCTGCTTTGAAATGTCAGCTGATTACTTCATAACTGGCAACATGAAGCTATTTTAAGGAACATTTTAAGGGCTTGTAAGATATTAAAAAAGAGAAGTGGAAATGCTCGCTAGCTTTGGATAATATTCCATTAGAGATTGATCAATAACAGGCAACATGGATATATTTGCTTTCAGTCTTTTGATGTAACTCGCTGCTCTGGGTCAGATGGTTTGACTGTCATTCATAGATACAGCAATTAACCTTCTTTACCAACAGTTTCATCCTGAAGAACTCTGGGAAGACTTGTTTCCAACAAAGCATCAGGAACACTGAAGCCTTGTTGGAAAGGAAGACCTCTAAAATTATTTCTATTGACATATTTAAGAAACGAGAAATATTAACATGCATTTACTATAAATCACAAAAATATTGTCTGTTTTTGTCTTTCATAAAAATTTCATGGAGTATACTGAAAAATAAATGATGGTAAATAAATTCCCTGTGATGGACTGGCAACCTGTCCAGGGTGTACCCGCCTCTTGCCAAATGTTGTCTTGGATTGGCTCCAGTTTCCTCGAGACCCTTAATTGAACTAAGCGGTTCAGAAATGACAAAGTGAATTAATAAACAAATAAATTCAATTATTACTTATGGTTTTAATATTGCAGCAATCAGTTGATGAGTTTGAACACATACAAATATTACTATTTTGTTTAAATCACAAACCAAAGTAGAGAGCCTTTCTGTTCATTCACAGAAACATGATCCGCAAATTTACATGTCACTTTTAATGATTCAAAACCAAAATACTACTTAGGATCAGTACTACATCTCAGGGTGTTAGTGCAAGCTTTATGAAAACTGACAGCAAATTACTGGTGTGTTAAACCATACAAAACAGAAATAAAATCACAAAGTTTTGTCAAATGAAATGTTCATCTAAAGCTGCTACTGGCATTAAAAATCAACAAAAAAATAAGCCCGCTTGTTTGGTTTGAGTTTACAGTTTTGACTTTTGGTCAGTAACAACACACAGCTTGACATTTCACAGCTGGAGCTGATCTCAGAAGGATTTTTCTCTAATACGATAGTTAACTATGAACTTTCTCTTGCCGATTATGATTAAAGGCCAACACAATAAAAGTTAGGGATATAATACAACATGTACTCAAAAACCAGTGGTATATCTGAATTATTGTTTATATAGGATAATTAAATCAGACATTGTATCATGTATCAACTCATAACCCATAAGTGTAATTAGAGTATTGAAAGCTAAACAGAAACTGTGACACCATTTTAAAAAGTTCTTCTTGTTTTTCAATTTGCTACGTTTCACTTTGGCATTTGTTTGCTGAAATCTAGAAAGCTTAATACTATTAATTTATGTAAAGGGGAGGAACAATGTGCATTAATGGCACAATTTAGAACCATTTTGATTTCTTGCTGTATCCAGTTTATCAGTCAGGATTTGGCCAGATTAAGGCAAACGGCACAAAAAGTTAAACAAGCAGTGTTTCATGAAATATCTTTGCAGTTGAAAGAATGAAAGAAATGTACAAGTAGTAGTATTATGAATGTTTATAAATTCTTAAATTTGCTAAGATTTGTCATTTTTTCAGTTTTCAGAGTGCTTTTTTTCCCCCACTCATTCAGCCTCAGATCTCAGTGTCATCTCAACGTTTCATTTTCTGGTCCATGTTAACCACTTTCTGACAGTCTCTATTTATGCAATCTGAGTAGTTATGAAGGCCACAGAGCAATCACCATCTGAGTTTGGAAGTGTCTGGATTATATATGAAAGAGTTCGGTCATGGGTATTGCATTAATCTGTAAAGTATTGCCACTCTTTTATGGTCTTGGATAACTGGGGTTCTTAGACTTTTTTACAGCATCTTCCAATGACTTCCTGGTTACCAAAAGTCTCACCACGTCCTCATTTTTCTTAGTTAGTTTTTTTCTGGCCTTGTCATGAGTCACCATGGTCATATCCCAACCGTTCACCTGCAAAGAAGAACAACAGTTTTCTTAAACTTCTGTTGGAACTTGGAAATAAGGGGAAAATGCTCCTGATGCAGAACTCCTGTCTGACACTCAAAGATGCACACACCGCCATCTTGTGGATGTTTCAGCCCTAACTCCTTGGAGAAAAAAACCACACACACACACACACACACACCTGCATTATTTTGTCTCCTATCTTCAAGCCAGCCACATCTGCCGGTCCTCCTGGTGAAATCCTGGTCACATAGATGCCCTATGGACAACACAGACACACTTAATATTTTGTTATCATCCTAATCATCTCATCATCACTGCTGCATGACTCACACAAATCCTGTTTGACTTATAAAATTATAATCTGCTTATATAAAACAAGAGAATGGCATCTTATAATTATTTAGAATTAAAGAATTGCCCTCAAGAAATGCTGATGAAGAGATACATGTGAGTTACTTCATTTGAGAGTTGTTTGTTGCAGTAAATAACTGCCTCACTCAAATTAAACTTCAAATGTGTGACTGGTTGAGCTGAATTACAACACATTGCACATTTTGGGTGCACAAAACACACACACACACACACTAATATATATATATATATATATATATATATATATATATAGGGCTGGGACAATATGCTTTTCTCTCGATATGATATTTAACAATTTTTTTTAGGTGCCAATTTGATTTAAATTGTGATTCATCAGTATTGCTTTTTTTTTTTTTTTTTTTTTTTTTTAAAACACCAGACTATGTGAAAAATACCTCGAGCCAGATTCCCTACACACCCCCCCAAAAAAATCAATTATGTGTCAGTTTTTAAAATTCATCCAGCAGTTGGTTTGTTGCTGCGCTATATTTGGCTATTAGCTTTGCATTTACCTCAGAATGGTTTTTTGCTAGGTGGGCAGTAACATTAGTCGTGTTACGGCAGTATGCGACATGTGCATTAGAGTTTACAAATAGCTTTTGACATGTATTCTTACTTTATCTGTCTTGTCCTCTGAGAAGGGGTTCTGCCCAGGGTCCTGATCAATACCTCCTCCGATGCTAAAGCCCAGGATCAGATTGCTGTCTTGCCGCAACTTCTGGATCTCAATTCGTTGCTGTTTGATAGAAATGAACAAAATCCCAAATAAGATGTTCACAAGTCCCTAATCAGGCTTCAAATCAAAACTAGTCTAAACTAGTGTTGCATCACTGCTCCTTATGTGTAACTTCTGTTTCCACATCAAACTGACAAAAATGACTAATAAGTTCCAACAACTACAACAAGATTCCAGTATTTGCAGAGAGATGACGCAGTACATAATACAGCCATGATTTAATCTCATGAGGGAACTTCTTAGCCTTTATGCAGGCAAAACCTGATTTTCAAGATTGTCCCCTTGTAACTTAAACTGAGACAGATGGCTTCTTTATTAATGGAGTCATGTCCTTGACAGTGACAAGCAGCTGCAGACCACAACACCACACAAAGGCTGCCTGTGTGTGATCATGATGAATAAGCAGAGAGTCTCTCAGTGGTGATGGAAACAATAAGTCTTACAATGACTTCATTCAGTCAATCCGTCTTGACATGTAAAGTATGGCGCTTCCCTCTCTTTATTTATTTTTTTTATACCTACTGTTACACCTTCTGTTACTCAGTTGCGAAATACCCAAACAACTTCTAGACAGTAAATCTGTGCACACTGACTTAAAGAACATGGGTTTAGGGAGAAGATCACAGTGCAACTCACATATGTTGAAGTGTTCATGTTTGAGTATCAATGGGCAGAAGTGGATTTCACTTTAAGTAAATTGCCTCTGGCCACAATAATTAAAAGAAATCTATGGTACATATGTCCGAAATGAAACAATTAAACAAGCTGACAACTCCATGATATGAGGGTACAAAGTCACTTCCAATAACAGAAAAGTTGCTCTCTGTTTGATCATTGACTAAATTTCCTGCTTTGAGCAATGCTTTTCAACCGGGCCCTTTACAAGCAAGGACTTGCACATTCACATGCAGGTCGGATGTTAACCTCTACTTCTCACACACATGGCAGCAGAGGCCTGGCAAAATCCCATTAATTCATTTCTGGACATATACACACCTCTTGTGTGCCTTCTTCATGTTATTCTGTTTCATGTTCTTAACAATAGTCCAGCCATATATAGCAGGGCGACAAAAACAATCAAACTTAGCATTTCTGTAATGTTGCCTTTACTGACCAGAAAGATTGACTCACACACCTAGAGGGTGACGCCCATTTTAAAGAGTTGCTAGCTATGATGTTCTCATGCTTTTTTAAAGTGTCTTCAACATCATAAAATGTCCAAATTCAACCCCCATCTCGCCCCATAAAGTCATTTAACATGTCTGTTTAAGTGTAACATTATTGCCGCACCTCTGTAGCAATTGTCCCCTCTTCCTTTAAACAAAGAAAGCCACCGCACGGTTATGAAACAATATTACGTTATTAAATTAGGCTTTAGGTTAACTACCATAATTTAATTCAGCGTTTGTACAGTTATAACTTCACGTTAATGTAGGACAAGAAGCTAAACAAAAGAGTCCCATTCAGTACAGCCGCACTCCCAAACTTACCACAACAGCAGTCACCGGTTGACCTGGGATGAAAGACATTGTTTAGCTGAAGTAACGAGACTAAACTGCGGAGTAAGCTGGAACAACTGTTGCTGGAAAAAGTTAAATTCCTGCTCTTTTGCGTAGAGAGAGAAAAAAAAAACTTCACAGCTCGCTTCGTGAGTCCAGATCAGGCTGTTCCCAAGCTAGAAACCAACTGCTTCTTAGATGACGTCAGCGCGTCTCGTACAAGAGCAGGTGTGCGTGTTTCGTGTTACCAGAGTAGCCAGAAAGGGCGGTGTTTAATGGCTGGCCGTCACCCTTGTTTTTACAAGATGAACTGAAGAAACAGTTCACAATCACAGCCTCAGACCGACAAGTATGGACGTGGGTATGTAAACGATGCGATAGCCTTATATGTATCACTACTGGAGACTTTAGTCTGATTATGATGTGAGGCAAACGATTAATGACATTGATCTTTTGATACAAGCCCAAAGACTGTATATAAGACATCAACATGTTTAAAAAATAATAGATTTAATAATAATAATGATAATATTGATGATAATAATAATAATAATAATAATAATAACCATTTCATGAAAAAAATTATGTAACTTTGTACATATAAAATTGTATATTGTGGTTCACTACTACTAGATGGTAGTCCATGATGAAACATGTTTTTTATAAGTTTGGTATGCATGGCTCTAAAATCACAGGACCACCATATAAATTATCTGATCCACCTACAATCACTAATTCACGCTGAAAAGAGTAGAATAGAGGGAAGAATCGTACATAACCTGACATGGCTTGGCCACAAAACTAACTAATAAGTTTTTTTTTTCTTTGTTTGTTGTCTTTTCTGTCATGCCCTGCTTCATAGTTCTTATATATATAAAACTATTAAGTGTGACAAAAGGTATGCAGTCATATAAAAAAAAAAAAAAAGGGGTCTACAAACCATGTAAAGGTGAATTTGAAGCACTTTTAGATTTCAAGAAGGAACAAGTCTGACTAGTATCTGCATACCTTTTCCTAAACTCCTTTCTCCCAGCTGAATGAGGGCCTTTCTAACTAGTCCATCATCATCCTGATGTGCTTCAAGAACCTTGGCAAGTTTCCATCTGTTACGAGGAACATCTTCTTCCTTGACAATCACAATATCGCCAACTTGCACATTTTGTCGAGGTGTATGCCATCGTTGCCTTAGAATGATATTGCCAAGATATTCCTTTCTCCATCTACTCCAAAATTGGTCAGAAAGGTATTGAACTTGTCTCCATCTCTTTCTGACGTACAAGTCTTCCTCAATAAATCTGCCAGGAGGTGGTAGTGGAACAGAAGATTTCATGGTGAGGAGATGATTAGGTGTTAGTGGCTCTAGAGTGTTGGGATCACTAACAGTGCTGACTGTAAGAGGTCGGTTGTTTACAATGGACATTGCTTCATAGAAAAATGTCCAAAGAGATGAGTCGTCCAACCTTCCAGCACTCCGGGCAAGAACGGAAGCAAGTACACTCCGGACTGTTCTGATCCGGCATTCCCATATGCCTCCAACATGACTGGACTCTGGCGCATTCATGCGGAAGTCACACTGTTTGTTTGCCAAAAAGGCAGCTATTCTCTCTTGATCCATCTCCTTTAGAGCTCTTTGCATTTCATTTTTGGCCCCTACAAAGTTTGACCCTTGGTCTGACCTGATATGTCTAACTGCTCCACGGATAGCTATGAAACATCGTAAAGCATTGATGAAGGCATCTGTAGTCATATCTTCCAACATCTCGATGTGAATTGCTCTGGAACATAGACATGTAAATAGAATACCATAACGTTTTTGTTCCTTACGACCTTGTTTTGTGTGGAATGGAACAGTCCATACCACAGTAGGTAAATGGTGGCGAGGGCTCAACACGATCATGTGGAAGATCTGCCATGCGTTGTTCTTCAGACAGGCCACGAGCTCTTTTACATGGAACACATTGCCGTATATACTGAGCCACTGCCTTGCTTCCACCAACAATCCAATAACCACTGGCTCGAAGTTCATTGAGTGTCTGCCCCCTGCCTTGGTGCTGAATTTTGTTGTGATGATGTGCAAGAATGAGGCTTGTAACAAAACTATCTCTTGGGAGGATCGCGGGATGTCGTAGGTCAAAGGGCACGGAGGCTCTCTTCATCCTTCCTCCCACCCTCATCACACCATGATGAAGAAAAGGATCCAGTTGGTTTAGCCTATGGTTACATGGCAGCGTTTCAGATTTTTTGCTCAGTATGTTCAGTTCTTCATTAAAGGCTTCCTGCTGTACCAGCCTGATAAGAGTATAGGTGGCATTCATTCTTTGTTCCACGTTTATGGGATCTGACCTTTTAGTTTTGTTTGATAGCCGCTGGATCCTTGCAATCACATTCACCAGGGTGGTCCATTTTGATATTCTTGTGAGACACTGAAGAAAATCGCCTTGTTTGGTCACTTCGGTTTTTAGCACTTGAGTCGTTTTGACCTCAGGATCTCCCACAAGTAGTTCAGAACTTCCTTCAGTAGTCGCTACCTTCATTTCCCACAGGAACTTGGGCCCTGAGAACCAGTTTGACTCCACCAGCTCTGCTAACTTCAGACCTCTAGAAGCATGATCTGCCGGGTTGTCTTCTGTGTCAACATAGTGCCACTGTTTTGGGTTTGTGGTCTCTCGAATCCTCTGGACACGGTTGGCAACGAAGACATGAAATCTTCGCGCTTCGTTGTTGATGTAGCCTAGGACCACCTGTGAATCTGTCCAGAAGTATTCTCTGTCGATCTTGAGTTCCAGCTCATTCCTCAAGATATTGCTTACAGCTGCTGAGACTACTGCTGCAGTTAACTCAAGTCTAGGAATAGTAACTATCTTTGTAGGTGCAACTCTGGCTTTCCCAATGACTAATGTGCAGTGAACTTTATCTTCATCTACCAATCTGATGTAAGAACACTGTCCATAGCCAAGATTGCTTGCGTCTGAAAAGTGATGCAACTCAACTTTCACAACCTTTCCAAAGTTTTTGGGCAGGAAGCATCTTGGAATCTGAATCATTTCCAGGTTCTTTAAGTCACTCAGCCAACTTTCCCACCTTGGTTTCAAGTCATGAGGTAATGGCTCATCCCAACTGACTCCCCTTTGACACATTTCCTGTAGCACTCTTTTTCCCTGAAGGAGGAACGGGGCTAAAAAACCTAATGGGTCATACACAGAAGCTACAACTGAAAGAATTCCATGTCGTGTTGCTGGTTTATCATCCAGTGCAACTTTGAAGAAGAAGGTGTCACTTTCAACATTCCAGCTTACTCCGAGTGCACCTTGAATTGGAAGGTCATTGCGATTGAGATCCACGTCCTTCACACCAGCAGCAAGTTCAGTAGGATATATGGATTCAAGCACCTCTCGACTGTTGGATATGAATTTGTGTAGGCGCAGTTTTCCTTTAGCACAGACCAGTTGTGTTTCTTTGACAAAGTCAATTGCCTCATTTACAGAATCCACACTGATAAGGCCATCATCTACATAGAAATGTTTTTTAATGAAGTTAGCTGCAGCAGGGTGCTGGCTTTCGTTTTGGCTAGCTAGATGCTTTAAACCATAGTTAGCACAGCCTGGAGATGATGAGGCTCCGAAAAGGTGGACCTTCATACGGTACTCTTTGGGTTCTGATTCTGTATCTCCATTTTCCCACCACAAAATGGTCCCTGTCTTCCTCTTTAACATGGAATCTGTGAAACATTTTTTCCACGTCGCACATGACAGCTACTGGATGTTTCCAAAACCTGCAGAGGACCCCAGTAAGTCCATTTGTCAGATCAGGCCCTGCCAAAAGATGATCATTCAGGGCAGTGCCTTCATACTTTGCAGAACAGTCAAATACTACCCTGATCTTCTCTGGTTTTTTAGGGTGGTAAATTCCTTGATGCGGGATGTACCATGAACATCCCACCTTTGGTTCTTCCTCTGCTCTTTCAGCTGCCGCATCTTTGAAAACAGTTTCCATGAACTTTGCGTAATCATTCCTAAATTTAGGATTTTTCTCCATTTTCCCTTTAAGGTGCCTTAATCGCACCAGAGCCAGTCTTTTATTGTCTGGAAGATTGGGGCGTGCCTTGAAGGGAAGGGGCATCTCAATGTGGCCACTCTCATTTTCACGTATACTCTCCTTTAGGATTTGCAGAAATCGTATGTCCTCCTGGGATACACTTTTTTCATTAGGAGAAGTGTCAGCAAAGTCTGCCTTGAGTGCTTTAATAACAGCCGTTGGTGTTACAGGTGGAATCTCCTTTACAGATATGTGATGACAAAGGCCCGTTACTTCTTTGGAGTTAATTCGCTGTGGTGTGCTTCCAACTATGCTCCAGCCTAAGTCAGTTTTTATGGCATATGGCTCTGTGTCTTGCCCTGTAATGACCTTTCGAGGTGCGAGAGCTCTGGAGCAATCATAGCCAACAAGAAGTCCTACTCCACAATCCATTAGTGAGGGCATCTCATGAGCAATGACAGTGAGGTGCTTCCGTCTGTTAGCTGTATCACAGGTGGGAATGTGTGAATGTTCGAGTGGTATGAAATCCCTTGTATAGGCAGGAGGCAACTCTATGGTGTTTCCTGTTGAGAAAGCTCTGACTCTGAGTCCACTGACTCTCTGACTCTGTACAATTGAGTCTTTTCCCATCATTGTGGAAAGTTTTAATTTAACTGGGTCAGACACCACTTGCAACTTTGCACATATTTCCTCATCAACAAATGTGTTACTGCTCTGAGTGTCTGATAAGGCGTATGCCAGGACTTCGGAATCAGGAGCATTGGATGATGAGATCCATACTGGAACAATCATTGATGTGCTTTCACCCTCTCCTCCAGTTGCACTACATGACAGTGATGACATGCACGCCTCTACTTGCTGGACATTTTGTGAAGCAGATTTCTCTGTTAGAGGACGGTCTTCATGCAATGGAGTGGGATGGCGACCTTTGCATATGCCGCACATAGCCCTGTTCTTACAGCTTTTGGAGTTGTGCCCTCTCTTTAGGCATGCAAAACAAAGTTTATTTTCTTGAATGAACTTTTTCTTTTGTTCTACAGTCTTTTCTGTCAGTCTTTGACATTTATGTATGGAGTGGTTGTCACCACAGCAAAGACACACTACAGGATTTGAGGCTTGAGTCAATCTACTAGTAGTCTCTTGTCTGTCTGAGTCTTTCATCGTTTCAGTAACTTTGCTTTGTTTTGCTACCTCACTGAAAACATCAGAGGACTTTACACTGGTAGCAAAATTGTTAGCCTTCGAACGCTTTATTTCTCTTGGTGACCTCTCCTCTGAGGCCTTTAAAGCAAGAAGCGATGATACTGGGTTGCATGCAATGCGTGCTTCCTTTGATACAAATGCAGCAAACTCTTCGAAGGTTGGGTAATCTTTGGCTTGATCAAGCTTCTCTGTAACAAAACGATTCCAGCTAGCTGTTACCCAGTCTGGAAGTTTGGCTAGCATCTTCTGATTTTCTTCACAGTCATTTAACACATGAAGATCTTTGACATGAGGCATGGCATTGCTACATGTTTGCAGAAAATCAGTGAATTCTCTTAGCCTGACATATTCTCTTGTGCCAATTTTTGGCCACTTATTAAGCTTTTCCCTGAAGGCCCGTTGCACAACAAACGAATGTCCATACCTGGCATTAAGCTTGTCCCAGGCATGCTGGTAGGCTTCTTCATCTTTTCTGTAAAAACTACCCTCCAAAGCCGACCTGGCTTCCCCAGTAACATACCTTTGGAGGTAGAACAACCTGTCAGCAGGATTTGAGCATCGTCTTTGCCTTGAAGCTGATGCTCCACTCAGTGAACTTCAGTGGGTCACCTGAGAAAACAAGGGGTTCTGGAACTGGAAGCCGAGTGAGGGCTATGGACTCATGTAATGTTTGCACTAAGCTTGGTTCATTCTTAATGAGTTGCCCGTTCTGATTTGTTAGCTTTGAATTAGGGGAGGGAGGGCTTCTCTCTTCATTGTACAAACAACCATCCCTATCAACCTTTTCCTTTAACTCTTCTTCAGTGTACACTCTAAGTTTTGCTTCTATTACCTCAACATCTCTCTGATTTTCAAGCCGTTTCAGTTGTTGGCGTTGTGCTTCAATAGCACCTTCCATTTCAATTTCAGCCCTCTTTGCAGCTAGCTGCGCAGCAGTCTCTGCTCTCTTAACTGACATACTTGGTGACTCAGACGAATACTTAGAGCAATCACTTTTAACAGTGGCTCTTGAAACTGTGGAGCCATATATAGATTTAGCGTAGTCATTATCAAGGAGCATGTGTAGCCTTGCATTTTCTGCCTCAGCATCAAAATCATCTTCATCTTCAATTGCTCGAACCTTCATGAGCCCCAGCAAGTCAGCAGTAACAGCTGAGCATGCATCAACTTTCCGTCTAATGTCTTGACTTGGTGTAACTTGGAGTCGTATTTTGTTATATAGTTCTTTCAGCTCGGATTCAAGCTTCTCAATCACATCCATCATGTTAAATAAGTCAGTTTCCGAACACTCTATCTTTAGCCTTTTCCGAGTCTCCTTTACATGACATTTCCATTTCTCATAAACTGACAGAAACTTTCTTTCCCGCTGAGCCAGCTCTTGCTCTTTTAACTCCTGCATCTTAGGTGTAAGGCGTACTTCACGTGAAGATTTTCGGATATTTGTATTACAGTCCTCATGTAGCTGTTTTGATGTCTCACCTCTAATGCCATCATTATCCAGGGCACAGCTTCCTTTGTCTGTTTCAGCTTCAACATATTTAGATGCTAGAATGTTTTGATCTTCCATTTCAGGATTTGCATTTTCATCAAACTCATCTGATGTTTCATATTGAACCGACATATTTACCTCTGCCAAATCAGTACTTTCAGTAATCAGAATTACAATATACAACTTCAACCATTGCAAGTATTGCAAAACCTTGCTTTAGACACACTGCAGTAACTTGTTATATAATTACAGTACTGCTTTGAAATCTGTCATTCAAAGGCAATATGTTCTCAAATCACACCAACTTGTGTATTTCACTTATATGATCCTTTTTGTTTAGTTATGACACTTTACCATGAGATGACAGATTTGAATTTCCAAACGATGACCTCTAAGGTTTTAGTTCACTAGCTGAGTGGCTTTGCCATGTGGTTACACTGTTAAGTTTACAACTTACTCTTATATCGTGCCAGAAATGCTTGGTGTGAAACTTGTGTTTTACTTAGTTCAACGTGAAATGGCCTGGTTGTTGGTGACCATATGACGTGAAGCAGGGCTGCACTCTGAAGCCTGATGATGCCAGCAGGAGATGAAGCAGGTCTGCACTCTGAAGTCTGATGATCCCAACAGGATGAAGCAGGTCTGCACTCTGAAGCCTGATGATCCCAACAGGAGATGAAGCAGGTCTGCACTCTGAAGCCTGATGATCCCAACAGGAGATGAAGCAGGTCTGCACTCTGAAGCCTGATGATCCCAACAGGAGATGAAGCAGGTCTGCACTCTGAAGCCTGATGATCCCAGCAGGAGATGAAGCAGGTCTGCACTCTGAAGCCTGATGATGCCAGCAGGAGATGAAGCAGGTCTGCACTCTGAAGCCTGATGATCCCAGCAGGAGATGAAGCAGGGCTGCACTCTGAAGCCTGATGATCCCAACAGGAGATGAAGCAGGTCTGCACTCTGAAGCCTGATGATCCCAACAGGAGATGAAGCAGGTCTGCACTCTGAAGCCTGATGATCCCAACAGGAGATGAAGCAGGTCTGCACTCTGAAGCCTGATGATCCCAACAGGAGATGAAGCAGGTCTGCACTCTGAAGCCTGATGATCCCAGCAGGAGATGAAGCAGGGCTGCACTCTGAAGCCTGATGATGCCAGCAGGAGATGAAGCAGGTCTGCACTCTGAAGCCTGATGATCCCAACAGGAGATGAAGCAGGTCTGCACTCTGAAGCCTGATGATCCCAACAGGAGATGAAGCAGGTCTGCACTCTGAAGCCTGATGATCCCAGCAGGAGATGAAGCAGGTCTGCACTCTGAAGCCTGATGATCCCAGCAGGAGATGAAGCAGGTCTGCACTCTGAAGCCTGATGATCCCAGCAGGAGATGAAGCAGGGCTGCACTCTGAAGCCTGATGATGCCAGCAGGAGATGAAGCAGGTCTGCACTCTGAAGCCTGATGATCCCAACAGGAGATGAAGCAGGTCTGCACTCTGAAGCCTGATGATCCCAACAGGAGATGAAGCAGGTCTGCACTCTGAAGCCTGATGATCCCAACAGGAGATGAAGCAGGTCTGCACTCTGAAGCCTGATGATCCCAACAGGAGATGACGTGGTTTGGTGGAATTGGGCCACGTTTTCACTATAACTACTCTGGTAATAAAGAATCATATAACTACTCTGGTCATAAAGAATCCATGCTTCTTACTGATGCATACTTTTCTTTATTTAGTGAAAACTCACCAAAACATACCGTGTTCGCCTTTCAGACCAGCAGTAGAATTATTAAGAGCATAAAACTCCTCCCGATGTCTATTACTTTACTCTTTTTGGCGCTTAGTGAACAGCTTCCGGGGCGCAGTCACATGACTCAAAGCGCAAACCTATTTCCACAGAAACAGCAGCACAGCGATCGAACAATGGCCAAAATCATCAGAGCATTTCCAAAATAATACAATCAAACACTCCGAAACTGTGTAAAAAAGGAATTCAATTTATTATGCATCTACCTGTGACCTCGTAGCTGTTTATACTCCATGCATCTTCTTTTTCTTTTTTCTCTTTTTACAGATTAATATAAATAAAGGATCTTTGCATCCAGACTAAGTTAGATACACAAAGATCTGATCTAAAACACATTTCATGGTGGTTTGAACTCAGTTTCTGACTGTATGATGTGTCTTGATCCAAATTAGATGTCAAAGTGACCCACACTAAATTGATCAGGGTACTGGTGTATAGTGTATGTTGGTTGGAAATGATCTCAGGCAAAAGTTTTAGATGTGTCCCTCCTTCATCATACCTTTTTTAAAAGTAAATGGATCAGGAACAGCACAATGACTCTTTTTTTTTTTTTTTTAATGAGTCTCGTTTATTGAGGCAGGGAAGCATCTAAATACTGCAGCACTGTTGTCCTTAAAGACTGCAGTTTTAAATCCTTTGGTAGGTTCCTCATTTTAATGTGGGGACATTAAAAAGATGTGGCCACAGTTCAGTTATTACATTCCCACACCTTTCTAACTCTTGTCAAAGACTTATTGACTATTCCTTCCTTTCTCTTCAGAGCTGGCAGTCAGGCTCACTGGGTGTCACTGTGCATCAGTTGCCAGGAGCAAAAGGTGGGGGTGGCATGTACTCCTGAGGTAACACCTGGTCAGTCAGTCGTGTGTCATTGTAATAAGGCGATGCACTATATCTCTGATCCCCTGTGATCTCCTGGTATTCATTCTCCTGGTATTCATTGCTTTTGTCACACTCCACCAGATTAATTTTTGAATACGTATCATCCTGTGAAGTGCTTGTTTTCTTTTGGAATTTCTTCTTGAAGTTCTTCAGGTTGGTGACGACTGATGTTTTTATTTCCCGGTTCTTTACAGTCTGGATGCTGGTGCAGAGTTTTTGTGCAAAGATGCTAGATCTATGGGAACTGTCAGGAGCAGACACTGGTCTGATGCAGACTTGGTTCTGCTGAGGCACACACCTCCGAGAAGGGACTTCAGGAGGTTGGTCTACGGATACAGGCTACGGATCACAAACATGAAACAAAAAGCATGTCAATTTGTAAGTAAATAAAAGGACCCAATACATTATTGCTCAACATTTAGATCTCAAGTATATTTTTAGAACTTTAATTATATGAAATAAGCATTGTTTTGTGGGGGATATCATTATTAAAGAGTTTGACTACATCTGCAATGTACTTGCTAAGTGCATGGCCACTGGTTGCTTCTCTCACAAAATGTTTTCATCTCTTTATGAGCAAAGTAACAGCAAATAAAATCACAACTTACAGTTATGTGTTTAGTACATTTCCAACTTCCAGATGTGGACTTTTATTGTCTATTTGCTCTATTTAGTGTTACATTAACTCTATTTATAAGAGTAATATTACTGTCAGTGTGAAAAAAGAGAGATCTTGTGACACAAAGTCACACAAAGACAACACAAGATTTTAGGCAGTGTCACTGTACTTGCAGGTAATCAAGCTGCAGGGAAACAAAACAAGTTTCCAACTGAGTCCTGCACTACCAGTTCAAAGAATATATTAAAAAAAAAGAGGAAAGTTTAACAAGAAGAAAAATTAAAATTTATCTTGGAAGTTTAAGTAAATGTAAAGAAAAGTAAATATAAATATAAATACAAAACATAAATACATAAAATGATTATATCATGAATATATCAGCAACATATAACTAGATAGGTGTATGCATGATTCATTCATTTATTCATTTTCCAAACCGCTTAATCCAATTCAGGGTCACAGGGAAGCTGGAGCCTATCCCAGCTGTCTTAGGGCGAAAGGCGGGGTACGCCCTGGACAGCCTGCCACTCCATCGCAGGGCGTGTATGCATGATGTTTAAGACAAATGTTGGAAATCGATGTTGGGTGTGTGTGTGTGTGTGTGTGTGTGTGTGTGTGTGTGTGTGTGTGAGTGTGTGTGTGAGTGTGTGTATACGTTTGTGTGAAAAAACACGGGGCTGATGAATTTTCTTTGTCATGCTTCTATATTGTGTAAAGCACTTTGTGTTATCATAGAAAAAGTGCTTGATAAATAAAGTTGGATTTGATTTGATTAAAGAAAAGTAAATTAAAAAATTACAAAAAAAAATATACTTAATATGTCATAATTTATGATTCCAGCTCAAGATGGCGTGCATCATGAGAACAAATCCCATTACACCAAGATTTACATATAAAATAATAGTTACCGACTTAAAAAAAAAAAACTCTGATCACCAACTATTTTCATGTCTTCTGGGTAGAATATTATATATATATATATATATATATATATATATATATATATATATATATATATATATATGTATGTAAGAGCAGCATTTTACAGTCAAATTTACCATTTCTTGAAGAGGAGCAATGATGTCTCCAAACTCCTCTTCCAAATTGGGGTAAAGCCTGTCTGGTTGGCTGTTTGGAGACAGGACTAATGAGTCCATCAGATTATTTGGTCGATAAGGAAGGGCTGGTGGGCTGTCCTCTTCCGATACTGGTTGACTTATGCTGGGAGGAGGATAGTTGTTTCGTAGCAAATCGTTGTCAGAGGTTGGATGTTTTGAAGGAAACAGTAGTTCTGCATAGTCCGTTTTGTCATTTGACATCTTCAATGGGATAAGACAGAGAGAAAGAAGCAACAAGTGATTCACTTTGTGATTCTTCTTTTTGTGTGAGTCACAGGTGGAATTCCATTTAGAAAATATTGTGGTTTTCAAGGTCTGCATGTACCTGAATAAATTTACTTTTCACTTCTTTTACAATTCATTCAGCTAAACTGAGCTTGTTCTGTCCATTAAAAGTGAATTAAATATGACAGGAAAGTCGGAAAACATTTCTCAACCTGCATGCAAATAGGATAGCCAATTAACTTCCTCACCTGCCCACAAGCAACAGTGAGCACCTGTCTGCTGGGGACGATGGGAGTCCTACGATGAAAGTCCACCAGGTCCTGCAGCAAGCGGTGACACCTGTTCTCCCCAACAATGATGTACTGGCCATCCTCCAGTGCATCAATCATGAAATGTCTGCAGCGGCCCTCGTCACTGTGGGGTCACCACAAACATTTGAGCCAGGCATGACGTTGAACTGAGCATGTGAGTGCAAGTGGTGAAACAAACTCCAGCAATCCTGCAAATACTCACCGATATGAGATACTGTAGCCAATCCTGCTCTCACTTACCCTGATGAGGAAGTAGCCCGGGGGTTTAGGCATGAGCAGTTCCTCTGCTGTCCTATACAAATGACCACAGACAAAGGCTTCTTTACATTCCACTTTTATCTACCTATTCTATCATGAATAGTAGTATTCTTCTGTGAGAATCTACCATGTTAATATTTACATCTTGTAAAACCTTTTACACACACAATTTTACATGCCCAGTTCACTGAAACAAAATGGTTCAAAACAAAAAACGATAAAAGAGAAAAGACCTGGATTGTGGTTTTGGTTTGTTTGTAAGTGGACAGAAGAACCAAACAAGTCTTACTGTCATCTCTGTATGCAATGTGAAATAAAAGCTATTGCTTGGTGGCCACACATACACAGGATTTACTATTTATTTCATGCCACTAAACAATATTCTAAAATAATCTGAAAGAGAAACAGGGTGTAACAATATTTCATTTAGAAAAGTCACATTTTGACTGTTGCATTAACATTGAAAAAGTCGATCTCTGGTAGATGAGGGAGGTTGGAGAAACATTATCTGTTTTACACATCACAACCAGCTTTTTAAAGGGGGTGTTTAAGAAATTCGATAGAAATGAGATAATTGTAAGGAAAACAAAGACTTGCATGGATGTTAACTCTGTTAGGTTTAAAATATCTATAATAAAAGTGGATTACAAGCTGACAAGTCCAGCTCCTCTATGCTGCACAAGGTTTTTTTTTAGTCTGATTGAAATGCATGCTTAAAGTCACGCTGTACAGCAAGATAATACATTTATTTAAATAAAACACAGTCTTGGTCTGATTTAATACATTCTTTTACACAATTTTATGGTTTTTTTTTTTTTTTTTAACAAGACTGGTGTTTGTTTCAGAACTATAAAATATATTAAATCAAGTGGTACATTTAAAATTTTCAAACAACTTTTCAAAGACCTTGTTAAAAAATACATCATTTTATCATTGTGTTTACTTGCTGTCTGTTCATTGTCTTTTATCTATATTCAAATGTTTTACTTAAAACTTGCCAAATACATAAAAGATTAATAGAAATGGCATAACTGACACAACATAATTGAAAGTCAGAAAAATATGAGCAAAAGGACACGACACTAATATCTTTGTCATCTAACATTTTGAAAACATCTCTCTTTGCATTCCTCTGGCATCTGCTGCTGTAGATGCCAGATGGTGATAGACACTGTAAACATACTTTCTGGAAATGATCCCATGGAACCATTCAGGGACTATGCCATTGCTGATCACAGACTGGAGCTGAGACTTCATGAACCAGGTGACAGCATCGTGTTCTTGTAAAGGCGGATTCCACTCCATCGTTCTGGGAAACTGTTCATTTAAAGACCTGCAAATGCAGCACGTAAAACATATGCGTACATAAAGTACAATGTACAAACACATCAAATACCCCTTTTTTAGTACTGACTTCATCTTTAAAGGGGAGGATTCGGTGTAATGTATCAATCTTTCTTCCTCTGTTTAACTTTAAATTTAAGAAAACAATTTTATCTATCTCTTCTCCTTTGACGTACAGATGCAACTCTGCTTTTCCTTAAACTTAAATACTGCTTTCATCCAGTTAAAAACTCAACAAAGACTCAGTGTTTTGCTTAAGTTTATAATTAGATGGTTTCATTAGTTGCACTGATGATTGAATACGTCATTTCTGCTACCATCTGGTATGTAAATTTCTGCACGCTTATGTAATCCTAAAGTGTCTGATTTTTTAAAATAAAGCCAGTCATTCTGAGCTGTTTTAATCCAAACACAACTCACGGCAAAAAGTTACTCACCTTGTCTGGCAGTGCTGCAGTGAAATGGCACAGAGGAGCGCACTTATCTGACAGCACCGGCCTGGGCGGAGCTAAAACTCCACCCACTGTCAGCAGTGATTCAAACGCTTTATATATACTGTATATTTACAAAGAATGCTATTGAAAGCATTTATAATGGCAGTTAAAGAGTAAAATAATCTTACAATGTGAATGCATTTTTGAACAGAATGGTCATTGTTGATGTTTTTACTTGTGTATAAAATTATGTGACTTAAAATGTGGAGGTCAAGGGAATTTTTCTCAGCTTATATGAGAAGAATTGAAACAGAGATGAAATGAGAAGCTTGCAGTGCTGCTCCCATCAGCATTATATAACAAACATCTGCTCATGTCCACCAAGGTGGGAGGCATTTAATAAGTTCAACATAATTGCTTTAAAACCTTTTCCAGCGGTCACGCTTTATTCCAGAGCCAAGAACTGTATCTGTATCTGGAAAACAATGATCCATCAAAGAATTCACACCTGAAAATGAATCACACTTAAGGTGCTTTAAAGGCCACAGATCAGCTGATGTTGTGAGAACTTTGGCTCATATCTCAACTGGGAAAATATATTTTTTGTCTCTGACTCAAAAGTTTTAGTGATTTCATTGCAATATAATGCAGTGTAACACTCCATAGACAACTTAAACTCTCTTTGCAAATATAATGTGCAGAATTTAAAGCTTAATTAAAATGATGGGTTTAAAGAGGAAATAAAGCAGAGGCACATTTGAACATTTGCGGATGCACAGCACTCGACAAAGTTCCGCTCAAAAACTGGAACATCATGACAATAATGTCTTCAGTGTGTGTTGGCAGTGACATATGAACAGCTAGATAATGTAATGTTATTGTTTACCTTAGAGACACTAAACAGGAAGTCCTCCTCAAACAAATAAAAAGTAACTAAAGGTTAAAGTCTGCCAAGCATGATTTCTCTCTGTGAAACAGAAGTGAAACTTAGGGGAAATCCTGGTGTGGGACTCTTCTTCATTTACACACCAACAGACAGACTTTGTATACACGCACACATCCCTCCACTGTAAAAAAAAATAAAATTAAATAAAATAAAAAAATAAAAAAACAAACATATTTTGCATAATGTATGTACTATAAATCCTGTTTACAAGCAGATGAAGATCTATAATCTCATGAGGCCATGTTGCTCCAACATGTCTGCCATGAAACAGATTGTAATGCTTGAATGACTTTCCTGAACAAACAGAGGAGAAAATATGTCAAATGATCTAAAACTGGAGCAACTAGGTCACATTTTTCTACATTGAGGGCTTTAATTGCTGGCCAGGGCGACACTTTTATGTCCCCCTCTGAGTGAAAATGTATTATTTTCTCAGAAGGAAGTTGCAGATCAACAAGTCCTTCAATTTAAATGGCCATCTTGTACCTTCAGCCGGCTTGGCCCTGCTGAAACGCAATATCAAGACCAGCTTACATTCCAGCATGGCATTGCTTCATTAGAAAATCATCATGGTTTTAGGAAAAATGCTTTCTATTCACATTGCATACCTTGCTTTTATGAAGGCTACAACAATGAAACTTTGTCATTTCCCGTTTGGATCCAACCTGTAACAACACTTGGCTTGAGTTAGAAAGCAATCATGTATGATATTGTCTTGAATAAAATGTATTTTTTGACAATACAATCATCATCACCATGGACACTATTTTTTTTAAATAGGCCATATCATCTTGCACCTACACCACATGGGAATCTTTTTAGGAAAGACACTGTAGGCTTAGGAGCACACATTCCCAAACCTAAAACATGTGTTGTAGAATGTGTTATTTCATATGTTAGAAAAGCATACAAATTGCATTCCTCTCCCTAACAACACCCGTTCATCCATACAATCTTAATTTCCCTTCAGGGCTAAATCATGTGATTTTTGTTTTCTGTGGATGGCCTTTGGACAGCATATGGTCATTTGGGCTGCTTGACAGTTCATTCAACACCTCAGAGTCAAACCCAGAACATTTACATATTCCAGAGCAGAAATTAAAAGGAAACAGGAAAGCTGCAGATGACATTTGCAACACAAAAATGTTTGGTTAATAGGGGGAAAAGCCTGCTTGAATAATGACCTATATATGTGTAACGTGCTAAGTGAAAAGTTTCGGTCATGGTGAATGGTAGAATGGAGGTGAGGAGGAAGGAACCAAATGCAGGACTGCAAAGCAGGAGGCTGGAGTAGGATTTAGGATTTTATTCAACATAAAAAAATTAATAAAAAAGGTGCAGCAAAGGCAGGGTGAACCAGAAAGTAAACTTTAAAAAAAAATGAAGGCAAAGAAAGTTGAGGGAGAGATAGAATGACTGACTGACTACAGAAAACAGACGAGACACAGCAACTGACCGAGCTGGCAGAACAACGGAAAGCAGGCAAAAGATCGATTAAATTAGTAAAGATAAATAAGGAGCAGGTCTGCTAATCAGCACATGTATCAACAGGAGAGTCAACACAAAATATGCAAAAAACTACATAAAGTTTTTTGAAAACATATTTTGTTAGTTTTATAAAGCAAATAATCTTTTTCTGCAGAGAAGAAACCCAGACACTAACACTGACTTGTAAATAAAAGACCCAATTCATCATTTTTCTCTTATTATTCTTAGTAATCAAAACTTCACTCAAATTAAATCCCATTAATAAATTGAGGGGAAAACAATCGAGCAGGGTTTATGTTACTGGAATGCTCCACAGAGAGCAAAGTTGGACTATTATCAAATCTTACAATAAAATCTTAAAATTCAGTTTCAGCAAGTGAAAGTATGTTGCATTAGGTATCGACTGCAGAGTCCATGTTTATCACCTCCATAGCGTATCGGATTGATCCTGTCCTATACCATGCCTGTTTTATTAACGCTCGGTCGCGCTTGGATTAAGTCTTCTTAATGACTTCAGTTTATGAAATTATTTCCTCATAAATCAAATATCCAACATATAAATATAATTAAAGGAAATTACTTCATACCATCTCTATGAACTACATTACAAAGAAAAATTACAAAAACATGAAAACATTTACGAATTGTTTAATAAATCATCAAAAGTACAAATATCTACAAAAAAGTGTAGATTAATAGGATTTATGAAACCACAGTACAATCATTGTAGATCTTATTTACAATTGCTGAAGTACTTAATTTATTCCAAGTTCAACAATAATCTGAGGAAATCCCAAAATTTACTTCAGAAATGATGAAGATGAGTTAACACTGAGCAACTACATTTATAAGGGGAAATAATTTCCAATCAAATTGATGACAAAGTTTAACTAAACAAAAGATATAATCAAGCTGGGAACAAGTTAAATCTGTGCATCAGTTTAACAAAAACAGATGAAACCTAGTTAAAGTCAACTGAGCTCATCATGGTTTAAATCTGCAAGAAAATGTGAAATTAACAGGTTTAATTCAATGACTTTTCATCCCCGTGAGAAATTTTTTTTGTTCACTATGAAACGCCTGACATGACTTAACCAGATTTCTTATTAGCATCTGAACAGCGTTGTAAGCGAACGCTGGGAGTGACGGGAACAATCTGCACATTTCTAATCTCAAATAAAGCTCATTAAATCACATGTGCAAATCTTTTTAAGGTTTTACATGCAGCCAGAATGCATAGTTCAGACGGCCATGAAAGTGGGCCAAAAACAGACAAACCCCGAGAAAAATTTGGACAAATATGGTTGAAAAGGCAGTGATCCTCTAAAAGACAAACACCCCCCCCCCCCCCCCCCCCCCCCCCCCACACACACACAAATGTAGAGAAACCGTTTCTATTTATAAATGTGAATGTTATAAGATTAATGTAGGAAAAGGTTCTCTGGGAATGCTGGGCTGCTTTGCATCCGATATGCTCACCAAAAACAGAGGCCTCAGTGCGCAGATGTTTCCAGGAGGCCCAGTCAGGGTACAGAGAAATGTCGTACATTTCAGTTAAGACTTGCAATAAACAGTCAATAAATGTTGAGAACTTTTTTTTTTCCTTTTATAAACAGGACAAACAAAAGAGAAAAAAGTGCATAATCAATAAAGAACATAAAAGGGCACTTTGTCATTTTGGTGCTATGCTCCGTTTCACTCCATAAAGTACTTCTACAGCACAGCGCCAATCCAAGGCCCAGGAAACTGGTTTTTATGAGTTCCCCCGTTGGAAAGGACAACCAGGTCAAGTATAAACGCATAAGACAATAAGTACATTATTACTGCAACTCCTCCTGTCACACTGAATTTTTCTCCAGATATTTAAGTACTGCTAGCTCACCAGCAGAGGTGAATCTAATACTTTTCTTTCTCTCAATGATCCCAACTTGATTTTTTTTTTTTTTAATAAGTCACAAACCCTAAAATAATCAGAAAAGCAATTAACAGTAAGAATCTGTGTGCTCTTGAATCTCAGCCATAATGTAACTGCATGAATACTTTAAGACAGACAAACGTCACATTGCACATTTAAGTGTTGGCAAGAGAAAGGTATGTTGCAGACAATGACATCAACAGGAGAGAGGAAAGCTGGAGAGGAAATGTAAACCCTACTGCTGATACGATGGGGAAAAATGCACTGGCATCACTTTTTGCATCTGGTGAATCATCATCAGTGAAACATATTTACATACTGCATTTACAGAAAGTGAATGAAAAAACAAAGAAACAATCACCAAATGCAAGACCACCCTGTCAGTGCAAACATGCAGCAGAATTTAGGATGCTGTTGGCGATGACTTCACCACATGAGATGAAAGCTTAAAGTTACGGGCAGAAAAGGTTTGATCGTTGTCAGCGTCTCACCAGGAGAAAGCCTTAAAAAGTGGGGGGGGAAAAAAAAAAAAAAAAAAAAAAAAAAAAAGGTTTCAGGATTCAAGTTGAAACTGCCAGTATGTAACAGAGGCCACAGCAGTTAGATCCACAGGTGTCAATGGAAGTCTTAATCCGCAGACTTTTTTTTTCCTAATTAAATCACAGGACAAATCAAAAGAAGGAAGACAAAGGTAGAAGGCTAAAGCAGATATCAGAGTGCGCTCTGTCCAGTTCTGTCCAGCGGGGGGACACAGTTAAGGCGATTGTGGATGCAGACACTCCCATCTTCTCACAGGAGCGTGCAGCGGAAGAAGCTACTCTTCTTAGGCTGCTCTGTTATCTTTACTCCCTGGTTGTTGCCCTGCGGGTTGTTGCCCTCCTAAAAAGGCACAAATTTATACATTCAAAGTACATTCAAATGAGGAAAAAGAAAAAAATACTAAAGTATGCAACAACCATTTTTACCATGTTTAATGTAATAATATTGCCAGTTATAAAAACACTTTTGTATCATTCTTACCAATTTCTTGTCCATTTTTGCTTTAATGTCTCTGGCGAGGGTTAGGAAGGCCTGCAGACAAAGTAGTACAGAAACACATTATCATTACACAATGAGGTAATTCTGCAGAATGACACAAAAATTCACAGTTAAATCCACTTGAAGGAGTTGAGAACGTAAGATAATAATAGTTTCCTTCAAAACGTTTTCTTAAGAGCTGATTCTCAAGCTCAGCACCTGTCATTCGGGTATTATTGCATCAACAGATCTAAATACCACAAGAACCGTGTGATCTGACGTTTTTACAGCCCTAACAAAAAAATAAATAAATAAATAAAAGCCACGTTCATGAATTGATTCAGTCCTGACAGAATATATTTAAAAAATAACCACAGACTGCACTGATATGATCTGTACTTTTATGAAACTATAATAATTGAAACATTTTAAAGGCATATTAAATAACGTTTCTTCAAATATCAAATCAAATGTCAAATATCTGTATTTTTTGCTTCACAATTTTAAAATCAATTTTGTAAAAAAAAAAAAACAACTTTTTTTTTAAATAAATAAAAAGAATCCATTATAATTTTTTTGTCATTTTTATTGATCTTTTTACTTGTCTTCTTTGGCATTATAGCAGCAGGATGGTGAGCCAGCTACTGTGTTGTTTTTTTCCTAATTGAAATAAAGAAAGATGATGAGTGAAAACAAGTTTTATACATTTTTATTGTTTTAATCTACAAAAATCAGCAATATCAAAGAATTGTGAGAATCATAGTTTAAATTGAATCGCCAAAAAAAAAAAAATCGGATTTGAATTAAATCGGGACAAAAGCATATCATCGCAGCCCCACTAAAAATGCACTTTGGCCAGTCATACAAACAACTAGTGAAAATGAAGAAAAAAGCTGAAACCTTTTTATCAAGCAAGGAGAAATTCAGCATTGATGTGGGACGCCGATTAAGGACTGAAACACATTATATATATATATATATATATATATATATATATATATATATATATGCATACACACAATGAACTAAAATTATATCATGCCATCTCACACCAGCAACTCCTGTGAATATTTCAACATTTATTGCAACATTTATTACTCTAGATGTCTCTAAAAGAATTCCCCTCACACAATTTCAGCAAATAAACCAATGTTTCTCACCAGTCTGGAGGTATGTAGTCATATGTTGCTGGATATAGTGGCCAATATTTTTGAACAAGCCCCAAAGTTTCTAAATGGCTATTCCTGTTCACTCTGCCAGTATGAATTATGCCAGAATGGAGATTACCTTCAGAAAGTTGAGGATAAACTAGAGTGTTGTTAGATAATACTGAGTCACTTCCCTGCTGGAATTTGGAAAATGTGTTCAGAGTAAGGATGTCACCAAAGTGTAAAATATAAACTGTCTTCATCATATTCCAGTCAGAAAAGAACAATATCGACGAGAACTTGCAATATCAATTGTAACTGCAAATTATTTCATTAACCAATTTCCAGAAATGTGGTGAACTCACATTTTCCACGTTGATGTTTGCCTTTGCACTCGTCTCCATGAATTTGATACCATACTCCAGAGCCAGCTGACATTGGATAAAGAAGACAAGTCAGAGAAGCAACTAGGAAAAATAATAAAAATCTATCCTGGGATCTTGAGACACTAGTATTGTTTAAAGTGTTATTGTTGGAAATTAAATGGTCTTTATTATTGTAACATTTGGCAAGCCCACCTTCTCTCCTTTTTCTTTGGACACCTGTCGCTTGTCATTAACATCACATTTGTTCCCAAGAACCATCCTCTCCACATCTGCTGAGGCATGCTGTAGAAAAAAGAAAAGTAGCATGTTGAACAGATATTAACAATTATAAAAGTAATTGTACCTTTTGCAAAAAAAAACCAGGAGCAAAAATTAAATGTTTTACCTCCTCTATATTCCTTATCCAGTTCTTGATGTTGTCAAAGGACTTTTCATTGGTAATGTCATACACTAACATAATGCCCTGGAGAATTCAGAGAAAGGTGTAAGTAGCTATATTATTTATCTTATTCAAATTATATTTTCATTTTTATTAATCAGATTCCACACAAACAGCTGTGAAATTAAATGTTTAATACATTTTTTTTTCTGTGTCATTCTTCAATCATGATAAATCACATCATTGTGGAGTAACAGTTTGATCTCCAAAGAGACAAGAATGAATTAAGCCTTAGAATGAAAACAAATTGAAACTGGTATTACACTCAACCTGTATAAAGGGAAAAATCTAACAAAAGCCCACAACAATGCATTTAGTACACCTCAGATTTTTGAGGTGTGTATAGCATCTATAACAATGCAGGGTGTGGCTCTGGTAAAAGTTTAAGGCGCTGTGCTTAAAGCTAAAATGAATGTCTCTTCACCCATTCAGTTTCCACAGATAATGTTTGGCGATTTAACTCACCATGGCTCCTCTGTAGTAGGCTGTTGTGATGGTCCTGAACCGCTCCTGTCCTGCTGTATCCCTGTACAGAAACATACATAATGGTTACCCTACTAATCTGTAAATGGTATGCAATGCTGTTAAGGTGTAGGAATTCATAGTTATTAAATATTTAATGTCTTTATGCCAAGAGAAAAAAAAAAAAAAAAGACAGGGCTAATTATTTATGAAGGTGGACAGTCACTTTAGCCTGCTACCTTACCATATCTGTAGTTTGATCTTCTTCCCATCTAATTCTATTGTTCTGATTTTGAAGTCAATACCTGAAAAAATAGATTCACACAGTTTAAGTTTTATAAACTAAACAAAAACAAATAATTCTGTGTTGTCACACTTAATCGGTATCTAACTGACAGTAACATATGTGGTACATTTTTGCAAGGATAAGGATTGTAGCGGGTATTATTAAGACTTTCTTTAAGGCTGTATAAGTGATGGGGCGTAGCTACTCATATAGGAAATGACACTGCCTACCAACTTAACTAGCTTTCTTGCCTGTTAGCTCAGCTTTCCTACGTCTATGTAGCTTTTATTTAAAAGCAAAATTACAGGTGAGCACCGCATCTATCCAGATGGCTTATGTTGGGGTTTTCAAAGTATTGCAAGTGAATAAAATGTCACCGGGTTTCCTCAAAAACCCACTATAACATGCCGGCTCTGCATTTCCTGACCAGCCACTAGCTCAAGATGAATCGTAGCCAGAAAAGTTAGCCACAAATTAGCAAGACGGGATGGGCTACTCCTGTTACGTTTTCAGTTCATACAAAACTGATCATTAAAGTTTTACCCACCTATAGTAGAGATAAACGTTGAATTAAAGGCATCTTCTGAAAATCTGAAAAGCACGCAGGTTTTTCCGACGCCTGAATCGCCGATTAAAAGTAGTTTAAACAAGTAATCGTAAGTCTTCGCCATGTCATTAGCTAGCTTACTACTGCGGATATCCCACCCGTTGCGGAGCCGGAGACGTCACTCTGCGTGAGCTGCTTGTTGGTAGAATAAACTGTCACTCATCTGTGTCGCCGTGGCTACGGAAGTATGTCGCTATTTCCCTTGGGTGTGTTCGTTTTCATGTGTGTTGCGAGCCGCGGTAATGATACTATTTATTGTTTGACCAGTAAAAAAACAAAAAAAAAACCCCCAAAAAAACAGGTATTATGGGGTGAAGTTTTATTAGCATCTACATCAGTGATGCAGAAAATCAGAGGTTGCTGGTAAAGCTGCTTGAAGTCCAAAAATTAAATTGTGTTGAACAAGATGGTATAATACAACAAAACAGTTCAAAAGAAAAGGGAAATTAATAAGCTCATGTTTATCGTCTGTAACTCTTGCTGCCGCTTGGCCAGGACTCCCTTGAGAAAGAGGTTCTTAACCTCAATGGGACTTTCCTGGTGAAATAAAGGTTAAATAAAAAAATTTAAAAAAAAATTAAAGTAAAAATCACCAAGCCCAATATTTTGTCTAATTATTACGGTAAAATGCAAAACTTAAACTTTGTCTGATTTAAAATCTTCAGAAAAGAAAACAAATACATTTTCTACAGAACAAAAACATTAAAATAAAAATGGTCCACTTAAATAAAGTATAATAAACATTGTAATAAGAATGAAATATTAATAGATTTCTGCCTCGAGTTTTTTTGTTTTTTTTTTTAACAGTACTTTCGCAACATTTATCTGGAACTGCTGACACTTAAAAGCAGCAATGAATATGCACTGATCCACTTTCAGCAGGCTTACAAAACTTGTTTGAACTAAATACTTACATTTTAAAAAATATATATCTGGGCAGAGAGCTTCTTGTTTTGTGTGTATAATGTGAATTTCTTAAAAAAAAAAAAAAAAAAAGAAAAGAAAAGAAAAGAAAAAGCATAAAATGGCCTCCATCTGCGGAACAAACGGAAGACTTTCAATGTCAGCACACATTTAGATTTCACTTATATGATCTATGTTTTACCTTAAAAACTTCATCCTACTATGGCACCTTTTTCATCAAACCCAAAACCTCTCTCATGTAATCAATTTGAACAGCAAAATTATTGAATCATTACTGAACCATATCAATTCTTTGTGATCAGGAAAGCTATCCAATTCACAGAAGATCATTTTATATCTTCATCCCCCTTCTAGCTGCTGCCACCAGACACTATAAAACTCCCTTTAGCTGCAATCACATCTATTAAAAAAGAAAAAAAAATCCTCCATTCTTTCTGCAATGACCACCTTCAACATACAATTACTGCTGCACATAATTTTATCTGCAATAAAATTGGTGTATTAGTATTAGTATTAGTAAAAACGCCATTTAAAGCTGTGTTCATTATTATTATTATTATTATTATTATTATTATTATTATTATTATTATTATTATTATTATTGTCGTTGTTATCTAACATGGATCTTTTGCCCCTCCTAGAAGAAAACCCGCCTACCTAGTCTTCTCCTCCAGGGCATCACTGTTAAAATTCATCTGACTGGGAAAGGACAGGTGAATCTGCTCACGAGCTTTCATCGTATTTGTGTCGAACGGGAAAAAAATCAGGGGCGATCTGTGTAAACATGCCTGTAAGTACAAAAGACTGTCAAAGTTTCATGTTGTTTGCAATGTAAAGATTTCTTCATCAGTTCTGACTGCCAGAAAGCTGGTTTTTGTTTGAAAGTGAAAGATGTGAAAATGCGTAAAAAATGTAATTATTTTCATTGCATTAAAAAGTAAATGCTATTACTGTATTAAGATGAGTTACTACACTGTTATTTACGAGAAAGGGAATCTATATGTTGTGTACGTCTGATAGGAAGGTTGTCTGAACTTGTCTGGACATGTCTGTGTTCACTGGAACATGTAATTTCTTCCTTGTACTGTAGGGGGCGACACGCCACAACAAATATCTTCAAAGAAACGAGCTTGTCTTTGTCCAGAAACATTCGAGTAAATGCTAACCAATAAGTCGGCTGTGCTGATCAAGTTTTAAGAAGATTTTATTCTTTATTCAGTTGACCAAAGATCTGATGCACCCCAGTCTCACAGAGGAGATGAGGCGGCACAAGAAGAAGAGACTGGTGCAAAGTCCCAACTCCTACTTTATGGATGTGAAATGCATGGGTAGGTGTCAACCACTCCTGGGCCCAAACTGCATATCTTTTTCTACCCATTGATTTTTAATGTTTTCATGAGTTTTGTTTTTCCTTAATATTCAGGCTGCTACAGGATCTCCACCATCTTCAGCCATGCCCATACAGTGGTGGCTTGTCCAGGATGCTCCATAATCCTCTGTAGACCACGAGGGGGTAAATGCAGACTAACGGCAGGTAGATACAACCTCCCAATATAGTATTTTAAGTACATTGCTCAAAAACAATAAAGGGAACACTAAAGTAACACGTTGTAGATCTGAATGAATGAAACATTTTTATTAAATACTTTGTTCTTTCCATAGCTGAATGTGTTGACAACAAAATCACACAAAAATTATCAGTAAAAATCAAATGCATTAACCCATGGAGGTTTGGATTTGGAGTTATACTACAAATTGAAGTGGAAAAACACACTACAGGCTGATCCAACTTTGATGTAATGTCCTTAAACAAGTCAAAAAGAGGCTCGGTAGTGTGTGCGGCCTCCGCGTGCCTGTATGACCTCCCTACAACCCTGAGGGATCTCCTCCCAAATCTGGACTGAAGCATCCGCCAACTCCTGGACAGTCTGTGGTGCAACTTGACGTTGGTGGATGCAGTGAGACATGATGTCCCAGATGTGCTCAATTGGATTCAGGTCTGGGGAATGGGTGGGCCAGTCCATAACATCAATACCTTCGTGTTGCAGTAACTGCTGACACACTCCAGCCACGAGGTCTTGAATTAGGAGGAACCCAGGGCCAACCTGGGTTCCTGAGGATCTCATCTCAGTACCTAATGGCAGTCAGGCTACCTCTGGCGAGCACATGGAGGGCTGTGCATCCCTCCAAAGAAATGCCACTCCACACCATTACTGACCCACTGCCAAAACCGGTCATGCTGGAGGATGTTGCAGGCAGCAAAGCGTTCTCACGGCATCTCCAGACTCTGCACATCTGTAACGTGCTCAGTGTGAACCTGCTTTCATCTGTAAAGAGCACAGGGTGCCAGTGGCAAATTTGCCGATCTTGGTGTTCTCTGGCAAATGCCAAACATCCATTTGCACAACCGCATGTGAAATTGATTGGCTATCAGTGTTGTTTCCGAAGTGGACAGTTCGATTTCACAGAAGTGTGGTTGACTTTGAGTTACATTGTGTTGTTTAAGTGTTCCCTTTATTTTCTTGAGCAGTGTAGTTTTATATATGGCTTCCTATGAGTTGATGAAAATATTTGTCCAAATAGGTTGTGCCTTCAGAAGGAAAAATACATGAGATGGAATTTACAAGAGCATCCACAACAGGAAGCAGAAGAGACCATGGGTAAACGAGTCCAAGTGACAGTCCACGTTGCAGAGAAATTGCCTCAGTAAATCAGTTTCTTGAATCTAGTAGAGTGAAATATAAACCCACTTTTTAAGGGGGTTATACAGGATGTGGTGATGTAGCTGCTAAAAGTAAACTAATAGACAAATCAAAAACCATGATTGTACTTCCTGCATGTTCAGATGGAGTTGTATGAAGATCAGACCAAGATAAGCACTTGATTTGAAGACATTTTTTCATCTGTCATATTAACTAATCAGTCTCGAATAAGAAAAAGTCAAATGAGACAACTTCTGTAAAACATTTATTAGGTTGACATGGGGGTTGTGAATGTAATATTGCCTAAATGGTCTCAATCAAATGTGTTTCTGAAGTGCTGACATGAGCTGTGACCATCATGAACATCACAAACAAAAATAAAACATTGCAAAAGTTGTGTGTCTTCTTTGGTCTGAGAGTTCCCCTGGCAAAAAGTGGTATAAATGGCAAAAAAAAAAAAAGGAAAGGGGGGAAGAAGAAAAAAATAGCAATCCTCGAGCAATACAAATTCTCACATACCTAGCATTCTTCTACTATATACAATAAGTATCCATGGTTGATAAAACTTAACTGAGCTTCCAGTGGTTTGCGGATTAGCTCGCTCATGTATTGCTACATACGGTATTGTAAATTGGTAAATATTGGCTAGGATTTGGCACATTGTTGGTAACGATGCAGGTGTCAGTGGTCAGGTCAGGCTAAACCAGTTGAGACTTTGCTGCCAATACCAAAAATTACAAGTATGCTATTCAACAGTTTGACTCTGAATGCAAAGAACTAAAATGAGAAGCATGTGCTTTAATAGTGTATCTATTTCCATTAGACCTACTGTCGAACATTATGCTGTATGAGCAGTCTGGTGTGAAGTTTTAAGTTGAAGACTGGTACAACATGAAAGCAACTGTTCACATCACCTGGGTGGAACTTTAGAGCCGTATGGATGCAGACAAAGTGACCCAATGGCACCTGTAGCCTATGCATCAAAATGATCAGGCAGAGCATTAATGTGCACTTATAATAATTAAAAAGTAAAAATAAAAAGTAAAAATTGAGACTTTCAAGTGGTCCAGCAACCACATTCAAGGCTCTTTTGGGCAAATTTATAACCATTTCGTTTTTCTTAAGAAGTGGTCAAAAAATGTTTCTGGAAAAAATTTCTGTAATCACTGCTGGAGATTTAAAAAATAAACTAAAAGAAGCAATAGGTTTAAAATGATTACCCATCTTTAAAAAAAAAAAAAAAAAGTTGTGCCTTAGGAAAAAAAACAAACAAAAAAAAAACCATCAAGGGACAAGCATTAAGTTAATCCCCCTTAATGTGGGGAGTTAAGATTTTACAGCTCGAAATGTGGAATGGAGTCGAACGTTTAATGGAATGTTAATGACGATCTCATCCTCTCCAGCATCCTCTCCGTTTGTTTATAAGCTGTTCAGTTCCTGCAGGGTCTGGTCCAGGACTTGGTGCATACCCAGATTCTCCTCTTTGGCACTGGATAATTTCTCTGGAGAGAAGAAGAACAAGACACAGTGAACTCCCAACCATTAGCTAACAATGCTGCTCATGTCATTGCCAGTTTAATCTCCTTACGGCATCCCCTCAAAAAGCTGCACAGAGCGCCGTTTTACTGGACAGATGTTTTGCATAAGTGCTTTGGTTAAGTTGCACCACATGCAAAAGTATTTCAACCACAACACAGTGCCTTTCATGCATAAACTGCTGACTGCGAGGACTGTTAGAATAGAGAGTGGGCTTGTTAACTGACTTATGTGCTGAACTGTAGGAGCAATTATACTTTGATTTGTGTAAACAGCTAATTTAGGATGCATTTTGTAGGCACAATTTAATAAACAAAACAAATAAATTAAAAAAGATTAAACGTTAATGGGAGTGGGGGGGAGGCAAACTATCTGATTTCAAACCAAAGTCTGAGTAAATCTCATCTGATATCCTCACCTTCTGCAACTCTTCCTCAGTGTACTGGACATACTGGGTTTGCCATATTTGGAAGAAAAAAATTCACACTAAAACTACATGATTCTCTGAGGTTTCCTTGCTCTATTTAACACCAACAATCTAAAACAAAGACACGCTGCAATGTAGGAAATAATGAGAATTTAATGAAGTAGTTTTTGCATAGCAAGATGAGCAGAAGGCACGCATGATCTGCAGAGAGAAGATTCAGAGCAAAACGGGAGACGAGCAGAGCGAGGTGAGAGGCGGGCAGCAAAAGATGTCTACAGAGATGTCATGTCATTGAGGGCATGGTCCAGTTCTTCACTAATGGCCTTGTACTTCAGCTTCTGAGCATACAGCTCATCTGGAGGGCAGAGGTCGACAGGATATACAGGCAGGTGCCAAGACAGCGACGACACAAACAAGCCAAAAGCAGGATGCGAGACAGATGGAGGCAGAAAGGAGCAAAAGGAGGGGGAAAAAAGGAGAGGACAAAAAAAATTTAGGTCAGACTTTTAAAAGATGCAAAAATGCTTGGAAGAGAAGAATGATGCATTTCTAATTGGGATCACAACCTTTTTTGCTGGCTGAACTTTGAGCATTTAAGGCTGTTCGGAGTGTCTTATAAAGCTGCTCCAATAACTCTATAAAGTCGGCTCCCTGTGGTTCATCAGCTAAATAATGCTGACCTACAAAACATCCGAGCACATTCTGTCCTCTTTGCAGCATGGCAGACATGGAATACTAGTTCTTCACAAACAAGAATCTTTCAGGAGCGTCTGGGTTGTTTCCACAGATTTGGTGTGAAATATTTTCTTTTCCACTCCTTTGAGAATTCCTGACAGACTGGACAGAGTGATTCTGCATGGATGCATCATAATGTGAAACAGAAACATCATCTTCATAAAACAATGCATCCAGGTGTGCGGATGACTTCTTTAAAAGCAGATGGAGTTAAAAGATTCAGTTTTTGTTTGCATCCTTAAAAAAAACTAAAAGGTTTTAAATCACAGTACATGAACAAGTCTCATACCTTCCAAGTCATCAATGGACTTTTCCAGTTTGGCCACTGTCCTCTCTGCAAACTCAGCACGGGTTTCAGCCTGGCAGGGGTTCAGACAGACTGTCAGCAAGCTCCAACACATGAATCCAACATGACTGGGCGAGTTTTCTAAACTCGTTGTGTCTTCTCCAGTCGTCATGATAAACAGTTTTACATTTAGCTTATTTTGATGCATGCACATGTGGTTCCTATTAGACAACAAGCTATGATCATCGGTTAAAGCACTGCGGCTGGATTTTTACAGAAACGTAACATGATGCTGATTTGCTGAAAAGCTTCAAAAGTTCAAATAAAGCACATTTCTTTCAAATATGCAAGATCCTCTTCTGTTATAATTTCACAGCAACGTGGAGCTCACCTCCTTCAGTTTGTCGGTCAGAACTTTGATCTCCTCCTCATACTTGTCCTCCTTTTCTGAGTACTGTTGACAGCAACACACAGAAAAAACACAACCTAATCAGTGGCAGGAATATAAACGTGTATGCACCTGCTATTACATGCAGACTGAGCGTGAGCATCACATAAGGGTTAAAAACGCTCTTTCAATGAAATGTCGGTCTGTTCTGGGAACAGGTTTGGCTGTGATGCCATACATGTGTGACTGAGCAAAGTAAAAGCGTGACCATATATCACCAGAGGAAAGTATTCATGTTGTTAAGCTGGCATGTCGTTGTGTTGCATGTCTGTGCTGGGAAAAGAACGAAGCAAAGAGGATGAATGTACTGCTGGTTCCTGCAGTTAACATATGCAGGTGTCGACATCCTATGCCCACATTAGCACTAACGTAGAAAAAAAAGAAAAAGAAAAAACAGCCTCTGTGGCCACTTGCTTGTGTGGTGGATGAGTCATTGTACAAACATACATTTCAACAGCTGCTTAAAACAGGAATTCATTAGTTGCTCTGCTTTACATCTTTTCATTTTAAATACAAGGATGTGCAGTGAACAAGGATTAATGGTGTAAAACTATAACAATACAACAAAGGTGTTATAAAACAATGCTTTGGAGATGAGATAGCTAAACTTGTCCACCAGAGGAGTTTAAACGACAGGATACAGGGTGAAGATGAGTATGTGCTGGGTGCCAGATGCGTCAAGCATATACATAACCGTGTTAAGAGTATGGGATATTATAATTGCAAAGTGACATTTTAACATGTCACTTTTTTTTTGCTCCAAATCTGCAGCCTTTGACACCCTTATCCTAAACATTGCTGGATAAAACCAGTCTGACACAGTCTGCTGCTTTCTATGTGGGAACCTACACCTGTCTGGCATCCTAGAAGGCCATCATCATGTTTTTTACTTATAAAAAAAGAAAAGTATTTCAATTTTTCTCTGTTTTATTGTCCTTCCATCTTCTTCTCTCACCTTCTCAGACTGGGCTTCTAAGGACTTAAGGTTATTGGTCACATTTTTCAGCTCCTCCTCCAGGTCACTGGCTTTACTGTGGAAAAAAAACAAAAAAACAAGACGCACTCTGTTTTAAGAGCATCAAACTGTGCATTTGTGTGCGTGTGCGTGTGTGTGTGTGTGTGTGTGTGTCTGCATTCAAGCAAATCATGTGTTTATTGGTGTTACCATTCAGAGAGCTCAGCCCTTTCCTCAGCTCTCTCCAGCTCACCCTCCAAGATCACCAGCTTACGAGCCACCTGGGACAAAAACAGTCACATTTATGTGGTCAAATGTCTGGACTTCCAAAAGAAGGACACAGCTCCAATTTGGCACAAAGCTTCACCTCCTCATATTTACGGTCGGCCTCCTCTGCGATATGTTTGGCTTCCTTCAGCTGCATCTCCTGAATCTCCATTTTCTCCTCATCCTTCATTGCTCTGTTCTCAATCACCTTCATCCCTCTGATTGGTCAGAATGCAATGAGAGAGAACAGAAGTACATTGTTCAGAAGGTGTTAAAAAGTAAAGTTCCCAAACCAAACTTTAAAAAAAAAAAAAAAAAAAAAAAAAAAAAAAAGACCTCTCGCTCTCATCTGCTGCCTTCTCTGCCTCCTCCAGTTTCTGCAGCGCTGTGGCCAGCCTCTCCTGGGCTCGGTCCAACTCCTCCTCCACCAGCTGGATCCTCCGGTTCAGAGCTGCAACATCGCCCTCTGCCTGAGAAGTAAAAGGGGGAGAGGAACAAGAGAACTTAGGTCATTAATTCCTTCTATGTCTACCTCTCCAGCATCTTCCACATTATAAAACAGGAAGAGTAGGAGGACGCAAAGAGGGCAGCGGGTGTTCAGAAAGCGGGTGTTCAGAAAAGTAGAAAGGCTGAACAAGATCATGAAGAGGAGTTGGAACATGCAGCTTTTTAATCACCTGCACATACCAAAAGAAATGACTTCATTTCTGATAAAAAGAGTTCTTATTCACATCCTGTGTTTCTAATTTGTGTGCTTTGCACCCTTATTCAGACAGGTTGCAAAGAAAAGTCCAGACAAATACGAACCTTTCTTATTCAGCAGTGTCTCACAGGCTGCAGTGGTGACAAAGTTCCTCATGACTATGACAAGTTTCCTCCAAAAACAGCTACAGTATTACTAGCCATTGTCAAAGAGTATACGATCTCCTTTGATAATTTAAAGTGGTTTTCTCCATAAGTTACAGAACTTCCTGCATAACAGAAGACTTTCACCTTCTTTCTCTGTTCTTCATGTGATCACATAAATCAGCTGTATAAAACCTCAACTCAAGCACTTTTGTTGCATTTTTTTTCAAGTTGATACTTACTCAGTGACCTTTGCATTTTCTAGTAGATAATCAATTTCTCATAGCAAGACAGGAACCTGCACAAACATGCAACACAAAGTTCTGAAATACATTTGATAAAGATATTTAAATATAACCACTCAACTATGACTGGGTTGCTATGACTACAGGGAAATATTATGCCTTATCATTCAGTCACCTATTACTGAATTCAAATAAAGAGGCCAGGAAAAGGACGGCAGAATACTTGAACCATATGCAAGGGAGCCGATTCTATTCTTCCTGCTCTGGGGTTGCTCATACAGTATTTAACTAACCAGGCAAAGCCAGCTGGAGGTCCTTGAGTTGCAGAACTTCGCTGTAATAAATAACAGAACTGAAGAGTGTAATCCATTTCTAATATCTGAAGATCGCAGGACTTGAGATTCCAATGAAACGCTTACAAACCCCCAATTTCCGGTTAGATGAACACAGAAAAACAAGGAGAACAAACAGCTTATTTTTCCCCCCTCTTCTGCCCTCAGTAAACAAAGGCTGAAAGGGCAAAAAGAAAGCAAACATCTATACAAGAATTTCCTCTGTTGGATGGAGTGCATCATCCTCACCTCGGGAGCTGCATTCAAACTGAAAACCAGTCCAACATAGTCTGAACACAATTCAAAATGATTGTCTAAGGCAGGCATGCTCAGCTCTGGTCATCGAGGGCCACAATCCTGCAGGTTTTCCATGTATCCCTGCTCCAACACACCTGAGTTAAACTAATCAGTCACTGTGCAGAACTTCATTGCCTGTTGGATCCATTTAATGGAAGCCAGGTGTGTTGAAGTAGGGATACATAGAAATCTTGAAGGACAGCGGCCTTCCGGGACCAACTTTGGGCACCCACGGTCAAAGTTTAGGAGAAAAATTTCCCACCAGGGAACCAAAACAGAAGTTTGATATTTAACGGTTACAACACAGAACCATTCATTAAAACCCAGAGTACTCTCACACGTCTTCTTGCCTTCCTTAGCAGGGTGCAGCTGGCAGACTTCTAGTTGTTATTCTGCAGAGCAGCACTTTGTAGGTCAGTGACTCATTAGCTAGTCCGTGAGTCGAGAAGACACATCAACAATCAGAAGAGTGCCGTTCAGTTTGAAGGTGGATGAGCCAATCTGCGAGGCCTTTAGTGGGGCTACAGAGAAAGGATTAGCAATGAGGGTGAAAGACGACACCACGCAGAGGTAGACCTTCACTCTGTTCCAGACTTCTATTCTGTCATAGACTTAATATTTCAGGAAATGAAAGCATGTTTTCCTGCGTTTTCACAGCTAGGTTGTGCTAGACTTTAGGGGTTTTCTTCATCTTGTCATTATGCCATGCCTCCCTCTCTCTCCTCAGGTTTTCCCTATAACTGCACTCAATAGCTGCAGAAGAGGCTGCTGATATGAAACAGGAAATATCTGTCAAGCCATCATCAGCGTATCTTAAAACAGTCAGCACATTACAGAGAAAAGCCTCACCCTACACCTCATCCTGCACAGAATGGATTCCCATAACCATCACTCCTCGAAACATCTTGAATTCTCGTCAGTATGTCCCTCACACAGGTCAGCATCTGCCAACACTACATCTGGCCAAAGAGAAAGCTCACACAGGATTAAACTGAAGCCTGAAACAACAGATATTGCCACTTCCTGTGTCCTGAATGAAGCAACATACTGTGGAGAATACAGTCTGAGCACAAACAAACATGCCATTCATGCGCTTCAGGTCAGCTACTTGCCACACCAGACGCATAAATGCTCTGTAAACAGACAGACAGACTCTCTCATTCTGCCTCCCTTAAACACACACACATACATAATTACCAGCTAGCAACTGGATAGTTTCCTGCCCAGTAAAATGTTTAAGTGAAAAAACCTATTACAGCCACTGGTGGTGGCATGCCTGTGCTCACAGCTGAATGTGTGTAACCTGGTGCCTTATCTGTCATTACATTTTCACAATCGCAGATAAGGGGATCCCCTCCCGCACAGAGACTTCTTTGTTCCAAATTCAAACGCTTATGTGTGTGTAGTGCATGCCGTCATGCCGTCATGCCTCCAACTTCCTGAGAATTGCCAAAACCTACAGGGCGGTGCACAAAGTACCGGCTTTTCTGCCATTTTAGGAAGCTATTTGACAAGAGCAGCATCTCATTCTGAAAGCGACGTTAAAAAGAAAATAAAAATAAACATGTTATAAAATCAAGAACTTAGCTTCTAACTTAGTCTTTGTTAGAAGGAATACTAAAGTTGATTTCAAAATGAGGATATTATAAAAGGTGACAGGAAGTCAGCTGTCCAACATCCTTTCATTTCCTCCCTTTGATTTTTTCTCTCCCAGCGCTGGTATGTTCTCCTCGCCTCTGTAGCCATGCCTCTTCCTTTAGCACCCAATTTGCATTCTCCGGCTGCCAGGGACACAAACTGCCTTATATGGTAAATAAACTATGTAGAATGTATTTGGTGGAGAAAGACTGACCACCAGCACAGATGTGTGCAAACACACACATTCATTGAACAGACACTGGGTAACAAGATGCCACTCTGATGTCATCATAGTTTCATGTGTTACATCAGCTCTCTGGAAAGTGAAAGGTGTTTTTAGGACTTTTTGTACCTTAAACAGGTCCTCTGAAGCACTTTACGTTTCACTACTATGGTTTTTGGTGTTTTTGGTGTGTGGTTCTTTGCTCTGTAAATATGTGTAAAACACACTTGTTATTGTTCTAGAGATACATGACATGATTCAAGATATTCTCTTTTTGGAACACCAAATTTCGACAAGTTATGTCAAGACAACTAACACCTATTTTTGACTAAGGTATTACTAGAACTGGCTTGGAGCCCATGCCTCATCTAAAACCAGTACTTTGTGTTGGGAGAACCAAAAAACTAGTTTGTGGCCAAAGAACTGCTTCCAGAGTGGTACTAACTCCTTTCTAATCTAAATCCCGTTTGGGTTTTATATCAGTTGTCTAATGCAGAGAACAATAAATTAAAATAAGAGTTCAACTCCTTCGCGTATATTTGAAACGTACCGTTTATGAGACCTTTCGTATCACTTCACGGTAAAAACGGTACAAAGCCCTTCTTCATGCAATCTCAATTGTCTTTTGCCCCCCTGGTGGACACTGCTTGCACTACAATAATACTAATATTACACAGTAATTGTACAAATATTCATTTATCTGAATTCCTTTTACAAAATTAAATTTGCACCCATTATCTTGTGTGTCACTCCCTAAGAGATTAAAAATAGACATAAAATCCAGTTTTCTTTTCAATATAGTGTTTCATATTGTTGCAATGTTCTTGGAATTTATTGCAAGTAATTCTTTCATGATTTTGAGTGAGATTGTAAATGCTTGTTTTTAAATTGTATCAGTATTTGCTTTTAATTTTTGTTATGTAAAGCACTTTGCACTGCTTTTTGTCTGAGAAGTGATATAAATAAAATTTTGATTGATTGATTTTGATCATAGTTACACTGGACATCACAATAAATAAAATGTGGTTGTTAGAACATAGAAAATATAACAGATTACATATATTGTCTTAAGCATGTACAATAACTGATTATTCTATCAATGTTCATTCAAAGCTTTAAAATTTAGATTGACGCTTGCTGGTGTACAGTAAAACCCCCCTATGATTTATTTCCTGTAAATGTGCCCTTGTGCAGTGCATAACAACTCATTCATAAGATCCATTTGCAACTGGCTTCATAAACACTGTCACACATTTTCATACCACCAACTGCCATTTATAAACCCAACTTGCTACATCATTTTTATATGCTGGTCACCACTTCAACCAGCATGTACAATAAACATCTGGTGTCCAACAGTGTCTATAAATGCTGAATTGCAACATTAAACACGGAATAAGAAAAAGACAAAAATAAAACATAATAGAAAAGTCACCATGAACTGGCTTATGGGTAAACTTCCTCAACTGCTAAATAATCAGCACTTTAAATCCTTTTTGTTTGATCTGCATAAAAACTACAGTGTAAGCAGTATTTTAGAAAGGAACCGTGTTGTTTTGGAGCTCAGTCAATGGATAACAAGTTAACTGTGATTTTAGGTGCCGCTGACAGTTCCAAATCAAGTTTAACAACATAACTAGAGATTATTTTCTATACTTAACATCGAGAGATGAAGGCTGTATTTATCTTCCATTGTGTTACACAGAAAGGAAAAATAAAAAATAAAAAAAAGCAGTGAGTGATTTTCCTCTCAGGCCAAATGGCATCTCTAATATTCACATAATAAACTGGGAACAAGGACAGTTTTTTCCCCCACATTTTCCTCTCAGCCTCGAAATGATTTCTGTGCATTTGGTAAACATCTACAGCCTCACTTGCAGCCACAGCCCAGTTCTGCTGGGACTGACTTTAGAAACACTTAGGTATATTATATGTATCAGAGACACGATCAAGGGCAAATGAAAAAGGGATCTAATTACTGGCTGATTCCAGGGCAGTGGGCTAATGAGCTGCACAATGCTGTTGGGGTTCAGGCTAAGTTATTCTCGACACTGATGGTTACTACCCTCAGAGTCAATGCATGTGTGTTAAAACACACAAAGATCTGGCAGGCAATGGCAGATGCATCACGCATAAGCCAGTTTATCGTGAATATATACTGTATGTAAAGGAAGGTCAATGAAACATCTGGACAAGCTTCACAATGAGCACACTCTCTCAGAGCTAAATGTTAGCACAGAACAAAGTGTTCTGCAACTTTCTGAAGCATCTCGATTTGGCATCATCTTAACCAGATACTCACAGCAACATATTTATAGTCTAGCTATTCTGGAATCTATCATACATACCAAGAATCAGATTTTTGCACTGAGAGAGGCAGCAGTAAAACAAGCCCAACATCATGGTTTATACGGTTCTTTCAGGGTGCATGGAAGGTACTTCTAATCAGCTGGGAGACAAAACTCAAATCTGACTGAATTTAGTAAAAATCTGTTCAGAAAAAGTCCCTTCTGAATGTTCTGCGTGCTTTGTACTGCAAAATATAACTACTCACACTGTTATACTGTTATTAAATAACATTATAGCTCATTTAACTTTGCTGGTACTAACGGTACAGATATATTCTAGTCCTCACTTGAAGAGAACCCATAACCTTGGCCTGTATAATTAACTAGGCCACTAACATGGGGGTGTTCCCCAGAATACCAGTGACTGCTTGAAAGTATCAACATTTGGCAGTTATATTTGGAAAGTTGAGCTATTCCCAGGGTGAAAGTCCAAGGAAAATACTGAAACCAGGAAGTAATTCTTTCCACAGATTCTGCAGGAGGCTGTTAACAGGCAGTGCAGAAAACCACACAAAGCAGCAAACAGATGGTACTTTGGAAGTATTCTGACAAACTGGTGTTGAGGTAAGTGGTTTTATGATAAGCATAATTTATCACTGATTGACTGATTAAAGTTTTCAATTCAGATTTAAAGCATGACTATGAAATAAAATGCTTTAATCACAAATTAGTCCTCAATTTATTGACTCTGGGAATCTATTGGGTCTTTTTTATTTTAACCACATAAAAAAAATAATCTAATGCAATTATCAACTGCAAATATACTGCAACCAACCAAGTTTTTTTTTTTTTTTTAATATTATTTTGGGTAACCTTATGAGCTGCACAACTGAGTACAATCTAATAAATGTACACAGACATTCAGCTTCCAGGATAACTCTTATCGAGACATTATTTACCATGTTCAGTATAGCAGAGGGGACATTAAGCAGCAAGCTGAAGGAACGTTAGAAATCTTCTTGCTGCAGCTGATCCAAACACCAGAAACAAGTCAGCAGCTCGGCTATATGTCAAGCTTCAGCGAAGACAATTAACAAGAGTTCAGAGCCTCATTTTCTGGAAAGATTACAGTGCTTAAAACTGGGAGGTATGTGGAACTCCAGTGTTTTTCTGCTGGAGGTTGATGTTTTTTCACTAAGCAGTGCTGCTGAGCATGGCCTGTCACATGTAGTCATGTTTGATATGTTAGATTAACAGTTTTCCTGTATCCTGAAAACTTTCTCTGTATGCGTCTTCAAAATGTTGCAGGCATTATAAGAGGCAGAAGACATTCCATCCCAACACTAGACTGAGACAAAGTCAATACCTACCACGCCTTGCCAAACAAAACTACTTTCACGTCAACTTCCAGAATTAGATGTAGACTTTCGGGTTGTTTTAAGTCCTGAACATTCACTAAAAATGTAAGCCAAAAACCCCCACCACGCCAAGTGATCTTCCTGTTGATCCAAGCTGGAGCTCAGGGACAGGAAGTGTCAGGAGTAGAAGCACAGGAAGCGCTGGACCAGAGTCGCCAGGCGTCATCCTGGGAGGGGCAGTCGGAGGGGAATACCTCAGTGGACGTTCAAGTCCCCACTTCCCTTTAATACAGTTTTAAAAATGGATGTGGGTGCCACAAACTGTCGTTTCTGACTGCTGTGTGGTTAAACACAAGCTGTCCCCATGGCAACTGAAAACATGATAATGTCTGACAAAGCAAACAAAAACTTCAAAAAAGGAATTGCCTTTAAATAAGCCTGTGTTTTATTGTCATGGTCCATATTTTAACACTTAGAAGAACCAAGTTAAAGCTCTGTATGATGAAAAAGAAGCTAATCTGGTTTAGCAGGGTTCCTCACACAGCTCTACGGCTCCTGAACAGAGCACAAATAATTATTTTTGGCCTGACTGAGTGAAACTGAACAGCTCATTGAGAATAATAGCTGCATATAACCAACGTCTAATGAGCAAATCAAGACTACATTGTGTCTGTGATCTGCTAAAGCCTTAAAACATCACCGAGCAGCACAGTAACATCTCCACTAGTGTCAAAACCACACAAGGAATACAATGAAGCAATTACTTAAACTTTTTGGTGACAGATGTGGCCAGCCTTCTCCTAATGCCCCATGTTTTAAAGTTCATTGCACTCAGCAAGGTTCCTGTTTTCATCTCTCTCTCTGTGTGGCGATGAAAGAGTTTTTGTGCTACGGAATGACTCCAGGTTGTCCTAATTATTCACATATGGGACCACACCACCCTCTGCACACAAGTGCCCTGCTCCGTCTGACTGAATGCAGAGAGGAAAAACGTGCAATAGAGTAAAAAAAAAAAAAAAAACAGCTGTATGCAGATATGAAGTATTCATAAGCCTTACAGATGTATCTGATACTAGAACCTAAGCAGAATATGTATGACTATTAAATAAAAACTAAATTATACTAAATAAGTCATCACATAGAGGTCACAACAAACTCTGCAGTGATCCAAATTAACTACTTGATTGAAACTAATATTTTAAAGATTAAGATTTGCATTTTAATATAGCAGATTAGTCATTATACTTTAGCTGAGATTCAGTTAGCCATGGTTAGAAGTCCTATATGCATCTTATATTGTCTCCGATGTTTTCCTAATGGAACACTATCTGTATGTATTAACCTTGTTAAATCAATATTTTAAAATACCAATATCAATATTCCTGATTTAAAGTCTGCTTCAGTTGAGTCAAACACTTCAAGAATAGATGAGAGATGAACTTAAAGCAACTGCTGATTAAACACAAATTTCTGTTATTTTAGCAAGTGTTTCCAAGTCCAAGTCATTTAGCCAAAGTATCGAGTCTGACTAAATGTACTTCTTAATTGTGTTAATATGCCAAGCTATCAAAATACTTAATCAAAAACTAGTTAAACATGCAATTGTCAACTTAAAGGGGAGTCTAATAAGCAGTGTAACAAAAGGGACAAGTCCTACAGCAGGCCTCCTCCTTTCATCAATGTAGCAGATCATTCCTGCCACACCTTCGCCTCTGATTCTTTCAATCTTCCTACTTATCCTGTAATTAAGCCACATCCATGCATAGAATATGGCACCATAAAAGCAACACGTGAAACAGGTCAAAACTATTTCCTAACTGTGCTACTAAGCATTTTTTTTCTTTATACAACTCTAACTAAACCTTTTCTGTGTGAAGTCATAAAACTTCGATATAGCAAGAGAGAAGCAGGTGGAAGAGCATGGCAAACATGGCCTTAATATTCAGAAAGAAGAAAAATGGATGAGTTACATTTGTCACATTTGAGGGTTTAGTCAGAGAAGATGTACATTAGTGGAACTTGGGCAATGACTCCAGTAAATTTCAGCCAGTTGTGTAACTGCAGCTGATTCAGTGTGTTGAAATGTAAACACAACAACCAGTTTAAAGATGTGGAAGCAGCTAATAACTGTTTTCACAACCAGTTTCAGGTTGGCAGGCATCATGGTCTCAGAGAGACTGACTGAAATACCAACACTAAGAAAAGCATATTTCTATCTAACAGCAAGCGAGGATGGCAACTAGCTGTGGTTGACCAACCAATCAGTGGAGCAGAAACATTCAAATTCCAGATGGAAATATCTCACACTGCAGAAAAGGGCCATTTTAAACTCTGCCGAGTATTTTCCGATCATCTGCGGGGGTGGTGATGTCTGATGGTTAGACGTTCAACCAGACAGCTGCTGCGGGGGAAAGTTTCCTCAAATCATCTAAAACTACATTTTTCTAAGTTTTAACAACGTGGCGATTGAGATTCAATATGAAAAATCACCACGACTTCGTTCAACCAAAAATAACTTGGTTTGTCTGAGTGAGATATGAAACTTTGCTGCAAGTTCATTCTGTCGACGTGGTCCACATTATTCACTACTTCACAGAGGCCTCGACTTCACCGAGCATGCGCAGAACGTACGCAAGAATCCAAACTTTTTTTTTTTTTTTTCTCATTGCAGACCAACGCCTTGCATTGTCGCACAACCAACTCGCCAATGAATCAATGACATTATCTAATTAGACGCTTTACAGACTGGGTGGTGAATGCGGACACATTACCACCGGTTTATAATCCTGACACTTGGAAAGCAGAGCGAAGCAGTGGAGAAGAAAATTTAAAATTGTGAAAAGGATTTTTTTTTTTTTTTTTTAATGAGATTGCTCACTTTCTCTCGGAGCTCCCGTTCACTGTCCAGCTCTCTCTGTAGGACCTGAGCTCGATCTTCTGCGTCGTCGGCCTGCTGCTGCAAACACTGAATCTTCCTCTTCACAGAATCCAGAGAGTTCATACCTGCCATTGTTCACGCTTTTATAGGTACTTAAGACTACACGTAAGAAAAAAAAATGTTAAAGACTACTTCTGGTTGGTCAAAAACGTACCCTACCGCTTTCTGCTTACTTTGGTCAAATATATTATAACAACAGCAAAAAATATTTTGCTGATTTAGAAACAGGGGGGGAAAAATCGATGTACGTCCGAGCCAAAGTTTCTGGAATGCAAAGAAGTCGCTCAAGTGCAGCAAAAGTTATAAGACTATGAACTGTGAGTGTCCAGGTGATCTCCAAAGGTTTCTTCTGGTCTGTAGGTAAGAAAGGCTCATGGGCAAAACAGGCAGTTGTCCTCAGGAATGTGTGTTGTAGGTTTGGTCCTGGGATTGAAAAGGAGTAGAAATTGTGTGTGGTGAGGAGAGCTGAGAGCGCGAGACTGCGCAGAAGGAGAGATGATTGGTACAACGAGGTCAGAGAGAGGCGGAGCCTGAGTGTATGTGTGTGTGTGTGTGTGAGAGAGAGTGTGTGTGTGTGTAAAAGATGATCCCTATGACTGATGTGACTGCTATGAAACTTTCAGATGAAACAAAGTCTGGATGAGTTTGTTTAAATGACTAAAGGAAAGTTAGACATCTTAACATTTTACCCTAAACTTGACTCAGTAGTGAGACTCAGAAGTGGCACAATGTGTTGGTTGAATGCCAACTGGCAAAAACTTTGCTTGATCTGCAAGGGACTGACAGCAACAGATTTCGCAAAGTAAAAACTACTTAAATGATTAATAACAAAGATCCACAGGTGAAAGACATGCACAGCCGTATCATTCTTTGTCCATTTCCAAGCAGATCTGTGTTTTCTGCAACTTTTGTCTTTTTTCTACTGCAGTCAACATTTGTAATACAGCAAAGAGCCACCCACAATTCAGATTATTCTACAGATTTCTGATATTTTCTCCCAAATGGCAAAGTTTTCATTGATGGAAGTGCACTTGTGAAGTCCACATGAAAAAACGTTGTAAAGGGGCTAAGCCGAGGATAAATCTGTATAGTTTGTGTGTTGTTTGTGCACATTTTCAGAAAATAATCCTACTCGTTTACAAGCAGCACTATGTGAGTTATAGGTAAGAACAACAATAGGCATCAATTTAAGTGAATATCAGGGAATAGGATTGACAGCTTTAAAAGTCACGGAAAGTTTCAAAGACATGGCATGGAGGGAATTTTACATACTGTGTGTTTGATAGCAGAGATCAAAATGCCAGCTTTACCTTCTGTATTACCAAATTTGCATTGGGAAAAAACCCAAAAACATTTTTTTCTTTTTTTTGTGGCTGTTTACATCTTATTCCCATCAAGTTGAGATTAAATTATTAAATATTTAACTAATAACCCTCACTCACACCACAGCTGAATTTCCACATTTTTAACTTTGGTTAAACTAAGTTTATAGTTTCCAATATCCACCATAAATCTTTCCTTCTTTTGAGAAGCCATGTGAATTCTTATCATGAGAGAAAAGGTAAACAAGTATCATCTCCCTCCAGCGTGGTTACAAATCATGTTCATTCTATGGACGTAAATCAACTTAATTCTCCATCCTTCATGTTTCAGCGCTGGCCGAGCCTGTGTTTACCATCATCATGTCCTATTCACATGATCAGCCTGAGAACAAACATGTTGGGTGGGTTGGCAAGAGAACCAGCAAATTTCAGCTCAACTCAGTTCAGGTTCAGCTCAAATTCAGTCCTGGTGTTCACAAGAAGAAAATCTCCCACAATCAGTCTCATGTGTTGATTGAGCCCTTCTCTCTGATTTGCCCCTTGCACCGGAAAAGCTGGAAGCATTGATTTCATTAAACACAGGAGTGTAGGACTTTCTGTTTGCCTTAGCTGCATTCCTCACATACCAGCGCCCCCTTGCCTGCTTTCTGCTTTCTCCGCCCGGCCAACCACCCCAGAGCAGCTTTTGCTCTTAAAACTATAACTGTTGCTGCTGTGAGCGGTGCTATCAATTCCTGCACCATGACAGCATGAGGCCACCCTTAGTCATTAGCATGCTGCTTAAAGGTTGTTGTTCTGTCTGGCTGCTCGAGCTTGCAATGAAAAGTAGGGACCTGAAAATGAGCACCACCAGTCTTATCTCTTCTTCTCTTTTGATATTTCCTAACTGCTGGTTGCTGTTAGGGCTGAAGATTCAATACTCGGCTTTCCCCAGTGGCCTTCAGGACTTCAATCAGCTCTGTGTGAATTCACTTGTGTAATGACTTGACTGCTGCCTCTAATAAGTGACATGAGGAGGGGAATTTATAGAAGTGGGACAGAGCAGATTTTAGTGTCACAGTGTGGGGCTTCACTAAAAGTGTAAACATATGTAAAAATGAACACCTATTTTTTCAACTAAACTAACACTGCTTGAATTCTCGTCCCACTTCGGGACACCCAGAGTGGAAGCTACACCTAGGCCACGACTTCAACAAGAATGTTTTCCAGGGGCCCACTTGACCCACTTTTACATGTCAGGCTTCTCAGAACTGTTTTTAGAGTTTATTTAATCACTGCATAAAGATTATTCAACATGTCTCAGTGTCCAACTTTCTGTGTAAACGGAGAGCACTTCCTTTCTTTTTGTGTGTAGTACAACGCTGCATTTCCCTGGGATATCCTCCACAAGAGACAAACAATACCACATCTTGAAGGAAGGTAGGAGAGTTTTTTTTCTCTCATTCTGCTGAGCTTTCTTAGTGATCTCATGCAATGACTTACTGGAATCGTATTTATATTAAATTGCTGATAAATTATATGGGCACACATTATGCTATCCTTATCTTGAGCATAATTTCTTCCTCAGGACTTTAATTGTCTCTTAATCACCCATACTTTCTTTTTCACACACATAAACTGTAACACAAGCACCACAACCACATTTCTGTGTACACACACACACTCTCAAGTACTGGAGGACCCACCTAGGGCAGATATACAGTCATGTGGTTAGTGGTGATGCCAGCAATCCCATGTATGATTGACCGTTCTTACGAGATTGTGGCTGACCAGCTACATGAGAGCTGGCTAATCTAATGTTCTGCTGGAACTTACAAAGTTGATTATTTGTTTATACAAAAAATGTTCTCATAAGATCAAAAATTATTGATGAGATTCACAGAGCCAGCATTGCTGTGATTGGAGGATAGAAAGCCTGGGGGAAAAAAAGGTCTGATTTGAGTCTGCTTGCAACTACTGATCCAAATCTCAGCCCCAACTGTCTGTGGTCAAACTACAGTGCACTAGATTTTAGCAGGAAGAAGAGTCAATGGAAGTTAATGGGCCCGTTCGGATAGACTGTCCATCCACCGTCTGATGCAGTCTGTCCAAGACTTCTTGGTTTGACGAGAACTTTGTAAGTCATCAGGGGTGGACTATCCAAGCTGGACAAGTTCGTTGACATGATGACTGCAAGGAAGGATGCAAGAATGACTGTTGTGCCACCATGGTGCAATGATCTCCCAAACTCTGTCCGCTCTGCAGAGTCCTTGTCTACTTTTAAGAGCAAGCTGAAGACTCAGCTCTTCAAGGGGCACTTCCACACTTAGTATAGCTATATTTGTTGGAGAGTTGGAGAACTTAGCCCAGTTCTTTGCAACAAACATTATGGTATTAACTCTTTGTATTATAACATAGGTGATATTATGGGGTGGAAATGGAGTAAACAAAAAAAAAAAAAAAGACCTGCGTCCAACTGGACAGTCCACCAGCATCTTCCTACGATGTCCTCTTCTGTTTGATTTCATGCTTGTATTGTTCTCACTCATATGCAAGTCGCTTTGGATAAAAGCGTCTGTATAATAGAATAGAATAGAATAGAATAGAATAGAAAGGAAGGAAGATCTCATGGCATTTGACAAATATGTACAGAGGACAGTGTTTGATTAACTCAAATCTGCGCCCTGGGTTCTCAATTTTTTTTCTTAATTTCTGCTCCTTCTTATTGTTCATTCATATATGTTTATTCTTTAAATGTATTCTTTATTATTATTATTATTATTATTATTATTATTATTATTATTATTGTTATCATTATTATGGGTTTCAGTAACCAGACATGAGGTGGGAGTGAAAAAGTGGTCTTTTTATTACGGCTGTCTTTGAATGAAATGTATGCAAAGATTATGTGATAATTTCACCAAGTATATGTGAAATTATTGCTCACTTGTTATGTTGACATAACCTACAGTTATGCTTCATATTTATATCAGTTATGCTTCATATTTATATAAGTGTAATAGCTTGTAGGCAGCAACATGTTTTGTGTTGCTTTGTTGAAGCAGCCAAACATCAGCCTGTCCAGTTTTTGTATAGATTAGCCTAACTGCAATAAGAAATACCAAGGCTGTTTGAAATTATTTTTTAGTAAATTAATAACACAGAAATCGCTTTACCACTGGGGGCATTACATGTAAGTCATGTCATAAAATCTGAGTTTGCATCAGCAAGAGGTTAAACCAATCAGGACCAAGTTCTGTCATCAATGGAGACAGGTCCACAAGCTGTAGTTTCATGAGCTTTCTGTACACTCCTGTGATGTTTTAGAGTCCCATTTTATGGTGCAGTCGAGGTGCAGTCTGAAGACAAAGTTTTTAACCAACGTGCAATACTCCAGGACTAAAATACCTTGCTCCCAGAGAGGTTGCGGTGTGTATAGCCAAAGCCGAACCAGCCCATTGTTGAGGCTAATTGAAGCAATTAGGAACATTAGGATCATGTTGTACAAGCTCAACACATTATGATGCCTCTCAGCTGTCAAGCAAAACATAAATTTACAGCAACAAGAAAAAAACCTTTTGTTTTCCTTTTTGGGTTATTTTTCAGGTTTTGAAGACCTGAGTGAATATCTGTGTGTGTGTGTGTGTGTGTGTGTGTGTGTGTGTGTGTGTGTGTGTGTGTGTGTGTGTGTGTGTGTGTGTGTGTTAGGATAAAGGGATTACAGTTTAACCATGCACTCATCTTTCAGGAGTAGTTGCACAGGAATGCTACAGTCTCTGATGTGCTTCAAACCTTTCGCAGTGGATCAAAGTAAAGTCACAGCTGCTGCTAGATTAGAGTCCAGCTGTGGAATAATGGGCCCTAGTTTCCAACATTGCCATGGTAACATGCATCAGTCTGTGAAAGTGAGGGTATGTGCTAAAGAGCAGAGGCCTTCTGTCAATATTCGAACACTAACTTGTGATTCAACCTGAAACAGTGCAGCGGCCCCCTGTGTGTGTATGCGTATGTGTTTAAGTGCAATAAAAGTGTGTGGCTCTTCACTCACGTCTGCAGCTTTCTTCTCCGACAGTTCCAGTTTCTCCTGAGCATCTTTCAGGCCCTCAGAGAATTTGTCTAGTTCATCTTCTGTCTGCTTCAGCTTCTTCTGGAGGTCCAGTAACTCCTCCTCCAGCTGCAACAGGACACAATGTTGGTTAAATAATGTCTCGCTGCAAACATCACGCTGATAAAGCAGCTGTGGCTTATTTGGAAGTCTAACTGGGTTTATGATATTTGGGAACATTTAAATGGGAATGTTTATCACCCTCTCATGACAGCCCCAGACTGCAGTCAGCCTTTTTTTTTCTCTCACATGCACACACACTCACAGGGTAAAATGTCCCCCTCTAATCAGTGTTACCCTCAAAGCCCATGATAATCCACCTGAATTCCACACTTTCGTTCTCTGCTGATGTCTAAAAATACAGCATTTATGAGTAAGAGCAGATGTTTGGAACCAAAGCTTTAATATATTTATGACTGTGTGTAAGTGAGAGTGTGTTTAATCGAACCATTTTCTGAAGGTACACAGTATTTTAAATTGAGTTATGTATGTTGTTTACTATGTTATATACACATGTAGGTGGGCTTCATTTAGTTCATTCTGTCAGACACCATCATAACGTTCTTTCTTCTGGCCAAGGCAGGATCTTATCTATTCATTCTTCCTAAAAAGCAAATCCTGTTCCTGGCTTTTAAGCACCAAAGCTTCGAGAGTGACTGACTCCCTTTAACCCTTTGTGTAAACAGTTTTAATATTAACCTAGTTTCCAAACTCAGTTTATGCGGATCCTCTTCAGTCATGTTCTGGTGACTCCGGTTGTGTCAAACAGTTTTCCCCATTAAAAGCCAAACTCTTACATGTTTTTATGCAGCTATTGATGGTTTTCATAAGTTGGTGTTTTCATTGTGGCATACTTGTGCCTTTATATCCTGTAACTAAATTTGCTAAATGATTATTTAACACATAGCAGTGCCTTAGCTATTAAGGAGGATTGAGTTTGTGTGTTTGACTCTAAAACGTCACAAAAGTAACAGAAAAAAAAGAAAGAAAGAAAAAAGAAATTAAGAAAGAAAAAGAAAAATAAGTGTTCAGATATTTCCTAGTAGTTATAAAGTACACTTAGCTAATTAACTGTAAGGAATTTTGTATAAATAAATGTGCCAGGTGTTTACAGTTCGTTTCCTCAAAAATATGTCTGGTATTGTATCAATGTTGTGATAAGCCAAAGTTCTGGATAAAGAGAAAAGCCTTTAAAGAGAAGCACATGGGTTTGTGTACCACTGTCCGTAAAAATTCTCTTTGCAAATATAAATCTTGATTGAACCATATATATTCATCAGACTCAAACAATCACTAAGTCCATTTGCCAGGAGCTGTTTGTAACTTTTTCACCTTGATGCCACCTTATTTGGTCATCATTTTGGTCTATTCATGCCACATTTTGTTTAAAAGACAAATATAAGGCACCCTTCCTCAATAATGATGTTTGAATACATGTTAACATAACTTTTGACCCATCTACTTATCTTGTCTCACCTGTTTACATTTGTCCTCTGCTGCCTTCTTGTCCGTCTCTGCCTGCTCAGCCCGGTCAATGGCATTCTCTTTGTCCAGTTTCAGCATCTGCATTTTTTTCTTGATTGCCTCCATGGTGGCAAATTATTTCAATTTCCTCCTCTGTGATGTGGTAAAGCACTCTTAGAGTTTTTTCCTTCTGTAGTGTTGAGATGCACCCCGGCTCAGCCCTGAAGGAGAAATCTGAAGTCCAACAAAGCAACAGGGAAACAGTGAAAGAGAAGAGACAGAAAGGGAGAGACAGGAGGAAGGAGACAGAGAGAGAAAGAGAGAGAGAGAGAGAGAGAGAGAGATGTGAAAAGTGATGGAGAGCACAGCCCTATATGGGTAGTTAACAGAACCTGCCTCTGGTCTCTGATCAACCTCGCCTTCTTCTCCTCCCATATTCCCTATACCCAACCTTCCATCCTTTTCCACTCTCTCCATTCCTCCTTTCATCCCTCCAATCACCACTCTGTGTCCACTCCATCCTCACTCCCTGGCTATCACTCTCCTCTTAGGCACACACTCCACCCTATCAAACCAAATTCTCTCTTAGGAATGGCCTGGTTGCTCCATCCACTCACTTGATATTCGGCTGTGGCTGATCTCCTTATTTGGGATGTTGTATTTTCACATAGACATGGCAATCAAACAGGCAGGTCCTGTTTCTACATTTAACCTCCTGTCAGCTGCACACAGCATCTCATGCTCGAGGACCTTGAGACTGCATGTATATCACAATGAAACAGAGACATAGGAAGAAATGGTTCAGAGATGTAAAGGCAATGCAACTATGATTATTGCAAGAGTGATAATTAGGAACAGTTATTAAAATAAATTCCCCAAAAGTATGAAACACTGTCTGAAATAAGAGCTTTGAGCTCTGCGCCTCATGTTTAGTTTGATTAGTGAGTGATGAAAGCAGGCAGAGTGTGAGTTCACATAAACAATGGAACCACTGTCCATAATCACTTATCAAGAAATACAGTGCCTCAGTGTTAACATTTTTTTCAGTTTGATAAAATCCTAAAATGCAAATCATTGAAAGATAAAGGAAATATAACAATTACTCTTTTTTAAATATCTTTTTTTGATACTATTCAGACGATTTCTAATGTAGGATTTCCATTTCATGCCTTACATGTACAACTTTAATTCCCAAAATGCGATCATACTGTGTAAAATATAAATGTAAATCTCATAAACCCATATTTTATTCCCAATAGAACCCAAACAACATATCAGGTGATGACAGTGATTTATTTCACAATTTCGTGAAAACTATAAGGTCATGTTGAATTTGATGGCAACAACACATTTAAAACAAGCTGGAACAAACTGATGTTTACCACTGTGAAGCGTCTCCTTTTCTAAACAACTGGAAATGCCTGGAAAGTGAGGAGACCGGTTGCTGGAGTTTCAGGAGAGGAGTGTTTTCCTGTACTGGTTTACTAGGATTCTCGCTGCTCAACAATCCTTGACTTTTAGATTTGACATAGATTTTTATGATCCTCCAAATATTTTTTATTGGATAAAGGTCAGCACTGCCAACATGCCAGTTCAGTCACTTCTAAACCCTTCTAAAGAATTTTATACTTTGATTTCTCTGATCCCAGAAAACATGGTGGTGTTTTTGAATGATCATATATTGCTTCTTCTCTGCACAATGGAGTATTTATTGCTTTTATTATCTACTTTATTGGTTTTATTGTCTGTTAATATTCTTATTGCTTATCTTTAAATGTTTGGGGTTGGGGTGGGGTATTTAGGGAAATAAGTGTGAATGTGAATGTGTGCTGATCTTTGTAGGTGAAACAGCACAGCTTTGTTGTATTTTATACATGCAGTGAATAATAAGCCTTCTGATTCTTGTTTATATCATTTATACAGAACAGAGAATACTGAAGATGATGACGAAGTCAAGAGAGGAACTTGCAGCAGTGCTGTTCAGGATGTTATCTTTTTTCTTTCTCTTTTAGCTTCTTTTTTTCCCTTGTTAAAGCAGAACAAGAAATCCTCTTTGCATGTTGTCATGAATGAACTACTCGACCTTTGGGGTGGAAACGTACTTCATCAGCCAGACAAGACACCACCTGGATTCTGGTGACACATACAAAGACTTACATCGGCTATGAAGCACCTCTTCTTCACCGTTTTGCCTGTGCAGGCAGCAGTATGTGTTTCCTGCCACTGCGATGCCGCGATCTGTGATGTCATGAATCCCCACAAACATCTTCACCATACTCACACATTCACACACACCTTCTCCTCAGGCATTTCATAGATGCTTAGATCATAGCTCATCTATCAGAAAGGAGTTTACGTGTCAAAGCAACTCTTTGCTTTGAGGTAATTAAAACACCAAGTCACAAAATGTTCAGTTCGGAGTTTAATGATCTCAGCTCTGTTTGAACATCATTGAATCATGTCACAAATGTTCTGGTAAATGCTGCACTGCAATGTTTGAGTGAAATGAATCTAATCCAAATTAGCCAGTAAGTCCATCACATAAGATTGATCCCAATTTATTTCCACCATGTTGAAAAGAAAGCAAAGTGTTTGAAGAGTTGTTGTTCTGCTTGGAGACAAACCTGCAGCTCAGGTTCAGGGGTTAAGAAGAAATTAATGGCGAATAAACAGCATAGAAACACTGTGACACAGAAAATTATATGCTTAGTTCACATGTCAGTTATTTTATTTAAGCCCAAATAAGCAACTATTCATCCATTTTCTAAAGCAAATATGTATATTTTCAGGCCATAAGAGGAAGTTATAAAATCCACGCATGCAATGGGAGAAGACCGAAACACTGTACAGAAAAGCCTCAGCTGAGATTAGAAATGGGAACAGTCTTTTTGTGATACAGCATCACTGTACAAAGTAACTTATTTTTAAATATATGTTCATGTGACATTTCTGTACTGATTTTGATAAAGGAAAGTGTTTGCTCATCACCCAGTGTCTGTAAATTAAGACATTGTGCAATAACTTCCTGTGTATTAAAAGACTGAACATTCCACATTGATGTGTGTCTGACACATTGTGTCTGTGGACCTACAGTTTAATCAGTTTTGTACAGGTTTTTCACAACAAGCTTTTGTAATTATAGCAATTCTCATCATTAGTAGATAAAAACAAAGAAAAATAGCTGAACCTTTCAACTGTTGCATTATTTTAATACTATTACATTTTCTAGAATATATTTTCTTAATACTTTATGATTTAATTTATTATGTATCTGCATGTTATACCTTTACTTGTTTGTATCCATTGAAACATAATCACTGCATGTTTTCACAAGAGATCTTGTACTGACCTGCTAACAAACAGCCTTCTGTACTCCCGTTCAGCACCACTGCACCAATTCCTCAGAACTCAGAGACTCTTGTCCAAAATCAACAATCTCAGCGTAGCTTATAACTGATTTTTTTTTTATTTCATTTATTTTAATTTATACTGAAAGACACTAAAGTTTGGAGCTTATCTGGAGCACACGTCCAATTGTTTTATCAATTAGTGATGTGCCATTGTGTGTTAATGGCACCCAATGAAAATAAATTAAATTCACCTAATATGTCCATATAAATTGCTATGGTTGCAGGCTTTCTCTTTTGGATTATAAAATTTTCAGTTTGCTAGTGGGGAGAAAATTTCTGTCTACTTTTGGCACCACTTTTTACTATGTTGTCAGCACAGTTACACAGTTGGCATTTCTATCATACCTTTTCTTTCATGTATACATTCTATAGGTTTGTGCCTCAAGTCAGTCAAAAGTTTGATCACAATAGTTTTTTTTTTTTTTTTATCAGTTCAGTCCATAAAAAATCTGTATTTGCCAATACCAGTCAGTCAATGTAATTTCATTAAATTTGATTAGGGAGCCAGTAATCAATATGAGGTATTAATTATATTAATAATATACTGATTTTACACAAGGGGCTACACGGTGGCATAGTGGTTAGCACTGTGGCCTCACAGCCAGAATGTTGCTGGTTTGATCCTTGGTTTGGACAGTGGCCTTTCTATGTTTCTATGTTCTCCCCATGTATGTGTGGGTTCTCTTCAGGTACTCCAGCTTCCTCCCATCGTCTGGTGAGGTGAGGTGAGGTTAGGTTAGTGTGATTTTCTTCGTGTTGCCCTGCAATGGACAGGGTGTACCCTGCCTTTCACCCAAAGACTGCTGGGTTAAGCTCCACACGAGCCTAATCGGGCTAAGCAGTTAGGATGATGAATGAGTCAATGATATTACACAATCAATTGATCATTCTTATCAAATCACAAAAGTAGCTTATTGAACAAGTATAACATTATTGTTGAGCTCAGCTAGAGATTTGCAGAGAGTTTTGTTTTTTTTCTTTTAACAAAAATACATGGTGCACTCTAAAAATGTTCACATGTTGTTACATCTCTAGGATATGTGCATCATTTTTCTATAATCACATGTTTGCAGATGCTCCTAAGGACACATTGACACCGTAGAGTAGACCTTCACAATTCACAGTGGAGGATATTCATTCTAAGTTACTCCAGCAACAAAAACAACTAAAATTGAAAAAGAAAGAAGCAGGTCCTATTTTGAAAGAAAGAAATAAACGAAGAATGAATGAATAGATGAATGAATAGATGAATGAATGAATGCTTAAAATTTCCTGCCATACCTTTACACATGATGGACTTTGCCCCTAAAAGTCCAACACCCAACTTCATCATCACAAGCAGCGCCTACACAACACACATAGGTTTGAAACTTCTGATAACAGTAGAAGATAATATGTTTATGATTAATCAAATAAAACAGTTGTAGCAGAGCTGCATTAAAGTGAAACAGCTGACAGAAAGTGAGGCATAATGAAGCAAACTAAAAGCTGCTTACAGTCATAAATGCAAACGAAAGGGAAGACAGCCAGACAGGGTACAATGTGTGATAGTAATGATTTCATAGTGATGACACACCAGCTGCTGTATCTCTGGACTGTGGTCTTCAGCACAGACCTTATAAGGACAATATGCCTCTGAGTCATTTACTATCTGACTAACTGACAGACAGACTGACAAGCTGACTGTTCGGGAGGAGTTTGTTGGGAAATCCAAATCATCTGAAACTCAATAAAGTTGCATTCATTATCACTGCTCCACACTTCTTCCCTGTTAGTAATTTCCGATCTCTTCCCATTCTTTAGCTCCTGACAGCATTTTTCTTTTTTCCTGCCTCCTTCTCTCCGTTGCTGTCTTTACTTTGGGTCGTTTTTGGTACTGAATTGTTCTGTGTGACTTTGTTTTCACCTCTTGTTACGTAAGCAGACAAAGAAAGAGTTGCGCACACACACACACACACACACACACACACACACACACACTCATCTGGGTGTAGCTGGGTTTCACCACTTTGCTGGGAGTGTAAAGAGAAGGGTGTGTGTGTGTATGTGTGTGTGGGGGTGCGTGCATGTGAGGGTGGGAGTGACTGAAACAGGCAGGGTGAGTGAGGATGAGGATGGGCTGGGCTTCCATCTGCAGAGTAAGAGAAAGGAAAACCCTCCCACAGGAAGCCAGAGCTCCACTTCGCATGGCCTTTTAAGGTAAAAAAAACTCCCCAAAACTCTTCTCACCAGGGAATAGAGCTAAGATTTAGTCATGCTTAAAGCTACAGTAAAAGACTGTGAGTTTGGAAATACTTCAGGAAGAAGTTAACTCAGAAAAATTCACACACATATCACATATATTTCTAATCAGAAACTAAATTTTGGAAGGAGAACTTCTGACGAGTCTCTTAACTTTAAATGAAGAGTGAGGCCTGTTTCTTACACTGGGCTTAGTTAACTTACATTTTCATAAAATTTCACTATCAGCACATTTATAACTGAAAGCACACATTAGTTTTGGTTCTGACTGCATCCTCATGGCAGTCATAGTTTAAGCTTCACACAGTGATGAGAAACATTCAAGCCGACTGTTTGTTGTCTGAGTCACATTAAGGGCAGTGTGGGAATGGGCCCCATGCATTTCTTCCACATGGGAAAATTATCTGCAGTTTAAATGTATTGTAAACAAGAGATGCATCCACAAACCACCCCATTATGGGAAATTGTTGTGTACTGTCAAGAGAATTTCTCCAGCTCCCGTTGTTACTGTTGGCCATAGAAAGTTCTGGTGAATTGGAATAATAATTGTAATGTGAATGGAGGCACTAGAAGCACAACTCAGTTAGTTATTAATCCGTAAAGGTAACAAAATGCTGCACACAACCTTGCCTCAAAGCAAAATATCAAAAAGAAAAAAAAAACTGAAATTGCTTGCATTAAAAATGCAGTGTATTTTAAGACAAGTCATTATGCACCGTAAGACTTTATAAACATAGTCAATCTACAGTAGGCAAATTTTCCAACTTTTTGTCCTGGTTTGTAGATGGAAGTGTGCCTTTGTAGATTTGGTGCTTTGATACATGGTGCTTTCCCTTTTAGGTAAGCTTTAGTCAACTTCAGATGTTATTCTTTTCATTATTTTGAAATTATTTTACTATAAACTCTCATTTTAAACTTAAACAAGCTGAAAGTGGCAGTGAAGAACAAGTTGAAACAGTGTGTTTAAATTAAAGCTAATATAAATGGCTTTAAAAGACTGTGATCTTTTCTAAATCCTTAGTTTACAGTAAATACTGTGTAACAACTAAAGACAAATGAAACCAAAATGTCGTTATGGTAAAACAGAGAGGACAAATCAGTGGTTTCAACTCTGAATACTGTTGCCTTAAACCTTAATCTGGTGACACTGGTTGGGTTGAAATATCAAGTTCTTGAGCAGTTTGGGGAATAATAACTCTGAAAGACTGAGACAATCATTTTTGTGGCTGAGAAAAGTACAACTTGTCATGCACTCTGAAACTGTTTGAAACTACTAAATTTGAAAATATTAGAAAAATTGACTTTGTTTTTCCAATATTTTGATTTTTATTTATTGTTTTGCTTGTGAAACTACAAGTTAGATGAAAGATCAGGCCAGAAAGCCTAGATCAAGCACCATCTGACCCAAGGTTATCTTACAACTTTTGATTTATGGTATGGAAAAACATGCAATGCCAGTGAGCCTGTGGGTGACATTTATTTTTGTTTTACCAGGAATGTGGACATGGATAAGATTTAAACAGCTCTATGTTTGCAGCTTTTGTCATGGGACATGTCCTCCAGGGCCTCAACCCATTATAGCAGATAAAGACAGAGGGGCTGATTACCAACAAGTTACAGCTTTGACATTTTATTGTCTGACTCTTGCTCCCCAGTGAGACCATGACAACATGTTAGCTCCATTGGTTCCATTCATTGCCTTTGCCATCAACAAGAACTTGGTATGTGTGTGTGTGTGTGTGTGTGTGTGTGTGTGTGTGTGTGTGTGTGTGTGTGTGTGTGTGTGTGTGTGTGTGTGTGTGTGTGTGTGTGTGTGTGTGACTCAGCCTTGAAGCTGCCTCATCTTGCCCTCTGTTATCTTGGCCAACATTTGCCTTTTTAACATTGTTTACAGGGGTTGTGTAAATAAAGATCTGCATTTGAATGGAATTTTATCCTCTCATCAGACTAATTTATGAGATGAATGGTTGACAAGGTATAACATGGAGCTTTTCTGTAATCAGTCTGTCAGATTACATTGAGTTTTACCTGCTATTTTTATGATAAAAGTAAACTTTAGGTAATAAATACTTAGATATCCCTGTTAACAATTTCCTGCTGAAACTGAATGGATATAGAATTAATTTAGCTCTTAACACTTAACAAACTCTAACATAAAACCGCAGCCGGCCCCTGAATTAAACTCCAATATTCAATGTCTCTTCAGGCCTTTAACTCCTCCTAAAAGAAATGTAGAGCTCTGAATGCTCTGCTGTGTTCTCCAGCTGCTAAATTTGTCTGCCAGGATTGGTGTTGGATGGCTGAAAATAGCCATCTGCTGCCGCTGGAAAGGAGGTTGACGAGAGTGGTGAGAATGAAGCCTATCAGTAAAGATGCAGCCTTGAAAAGCAAAACAATTAGCTATAATGGCTGTAAAGCTTGGGAACCACAGAGTTGGTACATAATAAATCTTAGTTGATTTGCCACTAAAATTGCCTCTTGTGCACGAGTCATTATGCGTTGAATCCATTTCTTATGCTGTAAAAACAACACTTTGATAAGAGCAGCCAATAGCATCATATGCATTCGTATGCTTTTCATACAATGTGATCCTAAAATATCCTTGTCTCTGTTCTTATGTATGTCCCTATAATCATATTTGACCTAATAGATTTCTAAAAGGCGAACTATCTAAACATAAAGTTGTTACCATTTTAACAAAGCTATGTTTCAGAGGTTATCTTTGTGCCACACTTAAGAGCCTGTATGATGTCAGCAAACAGTCATTCTGTTGACAGGCTGCAATAGCTGCCAATATAGCCCTGTTAAGTGCTGCCACCACTGTCATTATCATATGAGGTCAAGGGTCATTGTAGGTCTGATTAACACCCTTCCTGGATTAGAAAGAAATGCAGAAAGGAGACGAGGACGTGTGGAGCGCACAAACTGACTGTGAGAAAATCATTACTGCATGACGCTACAGCCAAATCTCACTTTGAGTGCAGCTAATGGCAGCTGCTACACATTTACTTTTTGAGTCAAGCTCTTTATCCACGCAGCAAACTTGACTGCATCGTTATTAATGCTTAACTCTCAGCAGCTCGTCCAAAAAACTGTGGCCTCCCTTCATTTTTCCTCAGACTGTCTCTCCCCAACCCCTTCCCCTTCAACCTCGTCTGGCTGCTTGCGTGAAGGTATTCCCTGAAACAAGCAGACCATGACCAGCCTTCCTCTTCGGCCCTGCCTGAACTCAGAGGGCTCTTCCTGGCCAGCAGCACTGTGGGCTTTACTCCACCCAGCCTGGCCTGAAATGTTCATTTAGCTGCTTTTCCAGTGTGGGTTTGACCTCTCCACGTACACACACAGAAAAGAAAACCTTAAGTTTCTTCAGCTCTTTGCTTGCACAAGCAACTTTCTGCAAACTGGTATCCTTGCAGTATTGTTCTCAGCCTGAATCATCCCTGTCATTTGTTATTGTACTCATTTAGTTTCTATTTTACACAGACATAGTTAAAGCTATTACATCTATCTGCTGCTCCCTGTTATGACCTGCAGACCAAAGTGTAAGTGTGTGTGTGTGTCTTATCTCAGTCCAGTGTCAGCAAAATGTTTTACATATGGCTTTCAGGACGAATGAAATTAGTTCATTGTCTTAGAAACAAATGAGAGCATGCGCTCAGATTGCTGTTATAAATGTGTAGTTGCTCGTTTGTTTCGTTCCCAGGCATTATTATTTTGGTATCACAATAGCTACAGTGAAGAATGACAAGCACTAGAAGTTTCTGCTTTAACTGAGACACACCCATTCTCCCTCTGTCCCTGCTAGGAAACATTCCTGGTTTCTGTTTGTGGGGGGGTGGATGTCCTTTCCTTTCACCACTGCTTTTTCGCTCAGGGTGTGATCATTTTCATAAACGTTTGTAAGCGACTCCATCTGCTGGCCTTGCAGAGCATCACAATTATTAAAACAGAAAACGTCACTTCTGTCACTTCTTCCAGAAAAAAATCCATATTCTGATACAGCACAAATTCATAAGATTACACACAACCTGACTTGGGAATTATAGATATGAATAAGAAGAATCAAAGTCACATACTGCATCCCCACTTGCTTGACAACCTCCACCAAAACAACGGCTTCAAACTCCAGTTTTTTGTTGTTTCCCTGCACCAACACCATTGATTCAAATCAAATGGATCGAACAGCTTCTTGTCAATCTATTTATTCATTTCGGTCAGGTGTGTTGGAGCATGGAGACTACAAACACCTGCAGGATTCTGGCTCTCGAGGACTGGAATTTGACACCGTTGCACTGAAATGTCTAAGACTTCCCTTAAAGTTCATAATATCTGGTTTTTATTGGTTTAACAATAAATTATTGACATGAAAATATTTTTTAAACTGTCTAATAAAACAGTAAACTAATAATTGTCAAGTATAACTTAAGGAGTTTCCATTCTTCTAAATCCATCCATTTTCTTAGCTGCTTAGTCGAACTACGGGTTGCAGGGAAGCTGGAGCATATCCCAGGAATCATTGGGAGAGAAGCAGGGGAAACCCACAGGTCACTAGTCCATCACAGGGACTGGCGACCTCACACTTCCACTCACTCATAGAAATTACTTAGAGTAACCGATCGACCTAACATGCATGTCTTTGACTTCTCAACAGAGCACATCTGATTTAAGGGGCTATTTTATTTTATTGGTCTGTGGAGCTTTTATTATTCAGAAACCAACTTGTTCTTTCCTAAAACTGGCTGTGAAGAATCTTCAGCCATAACAAACTGCTTAAAGTTTGAGCTCTTGTTAAAACACTCATTCATCTCACATTCAGTCATTCTAAATGGGCATATCACTATGGTATTTTGATGAGGTAAAATGATTAATCCCACACTTTATCTACAGGGACATGCTCAAAGCTTGTTCGTCTCTGACCTTTTGAACTTTCATAGGCTGATCTGTATTAGATAATGCATTGGTTAAATTATTCATTAATGTTATTATCTCAATGCAATTAATCAACAAAAAATTAGTGAACAACTTATAGAGAAGTGTTTTCCCATCAAATACACATAAAATGAATGCTTTTGGTGTTCAGCATGTCACATGCATTGCTACAAATGCCATTCTCTGGTTAAATTTAACCACCAATCATTGGGCAAAAGTCAGGGTATACCCAAGCACTGATTACCTATCATTACTACTCAGTTTTCAAAAAGTGCCGTTTTGATGTAGTCTTCATAAAAAAGAATACAAAGTGGAGACTTTTTACACGGTTACAACTACAATGAGCTCGATTTACAGAAACTTTTCTTTTGATCCTCACAGAAATGTATAGACACACTAAAACAGATGTTAGAATATATTATTTTAGCAATGATATTTTGTCTCATTTGTCTGAAGATGTCAGGCTTTCAGTGCAGCTTATGTCAGTGACAGGTGATCTATGGTCAGTCAGCTGATCAGTGCATCATTCATTCATTCATTCATTCATTCATTATCCTAACCGCTTAGTCAAATGATGGGTCGCGGGGAAGCTGGAGCCTATCCCAGCAGTCTTTGACAGCTCCTTGACAGCTTGCCAGTCCATCACAGGATCAGTGCATCAATGACAGCAAATATCAAGTATTATGCAATACGTATAGATGTTCTATTTTGGAAATAGCTGGGATATTATATTTATGACAACTCTTTTTTTTTGTTTTTACAAAAAAAAGCACAAATTCAACATGTAGTGAACCTTGCGAAGAACATATTTTGAGAAGGAAGATCCACATTTTCTTTAAGTGTGTCAAGGTTATTGAATGTTTTATTTTCAGAAAAGTGTTCCTACCTCAGAGCCATATCAAAAGCTCTTTATCATCATGCTAGTTTTCAAGGGCAAAGATTGTTTATGGTTTTAAACAGATTTGTTGTTGAGAACACCTTGTCTGGCCTTTTGTTGTGGGTTGATATTAATGTCACGACCTCGGATCCTGAGAGGGCAAAAAAAACAACCTTTGATATCAAACAGGATTTTTAGTAAGTTTCCTGATCTCTGACTTTTGTTTAGTTCCTGTTTTTTTTATGAAGTTTTTCATGTTATTGTTGCTTTGGGTGTTATCCTTGTTCCTTGTTATTTTGTCAGTTTGTTTTTTACTCTGTATTTTGTTTGCATACTTTTCTTTTTATTCCTAAAACAGTTGTATTTTTTCATGGAAATATTACTATTTTTTCAGATACTTTATAATTATTCCCCTGTGTTTTCCATTTCCTGTTAATCTTTTACACATTTTGACACACTTCAGAAATTTCCTAAATTTAGTTTCTGCCTTCTTGGCTCTTTTAGTTACTTTTTAGTTATAAAAGTCAACTCATCCTTATTTATTTGCATCTTAACTGTGCTCCTGCATCTGGGTCATCTTGCACAGGCATCATCCCTTTTCATTAAGTATAGAATCATTTAACGGCGAGGAAGGTTGGATATCATTGTGCTGTAATATTTGCATTAAACATGAAAAGAAAAGAATTTTTAAAGACAGAAATAAAAATTCACAAAAAATTTCCAAATGCTCCATCATACTGTTCATACATCATACATTCATACTGTCGTTATGTTTTGTTTTTCAGAGCAACCTGTAGGGGGAAGCATTGCATTGCAGATTGTCCATTTTATTGGGTTTTCACTAATTATAATGTCATCAAATTAAATGCAATTTCTTTTATATTTATGGCAACAAGAACCATAGAAGAATCAGAAGAAGATAGAAGAATCAGAAACTTTGCAGAGAAAAAAATCCAGCACTTTCCTTCAAGAATGCCAAGAACAGAAAGAAATTACTTCTCTCCTTCTGAAGCTAGGGTTCACACTGGATATTATGGCTGCATCTAGAAGGTCCCTGTATGTATTTGGTAAAACCTGTGATAATGATGTAAAAACACAAAGCCTTTGGAGTTCATCATGCCACACTTACAGCTGTCAGAGTCCAAGGAAGACCTCAGATGATGCACAGACTGAGATGGATGGTAGATCTATGTCAGTGCCTCTGATACAATGTGCTCATTATAACAATGACAAAATGGATATTGTGCGGTGCCCTCATGTAAAGAAAGGGAATCGCGTGACCTTTTGTAAAGTGGGTCATATGTGTGATGGGGTTAACACTAGCCTGTGTCAGCAGAAGGATGTGATTTGATAATTCCCATAGCCTATGAACCCTCAAAGAAGCACAGAAACCGGCTAAGGCCTTGCAGTTGCATTCATTATCCCATGATCTTTTTGTCTGGCTCTAAATACCAGACATTTGTAGGGTCAGATTGGATGTCATGTGCGGTGTTGGTTTGAATTAGGCTCAAAGGCAACCAGAAACCCTCATGAAAATATTTCAGTCAAGCAGTTAGAAGTGAAAACCTCATGAGAATTTCACATCCTGCAAGCCATAAGGAGAAATGAACATTAATCTTGAACTCGAAACAAAAAATCTATATGTGCAAATGTTCCCATAACTGACTTGACCAGTGACAAAAATTTTGGCCTGAAAATAAATTTCTCTATGCTGTGTGAAATGTAAGCGCTTGCCATTAATGCACCATGAACTGAGATCCAAGCCTGTAGGAGATATTTGGGATGCATTTTACGTCAGAATCCCCTTTCCTTATCAAGAACTTGGTTCTGTAACTCTTCAAAATGAGTTACATTTTACGTCTTGTTTTTCAGTAACCCCTTTGTCAGAAGTCAATGTCCTGCAGTAACCTCTCCGTACTAAAGGTTACTAAAGGAGAAGCTTCTGCAAACTCTTCTGGAGCTATAAATGCTGCAGGTATGCAGCATATACCTGCACTTTTACATTTTTATTGAGCATCTTACTTTTATGTGCTTGGGACTATCAAACTTGTAAAAGCTATTCTTATTAAACATTAAGTTATTAGACTCTGGTGCACAGAGTCACAACCAGAAGGTCACATTAGTATAATAACAACGTTACGTTGTGTTTACTTCCATTAACATTTCAGCTGTGAAAGAAAAGAAGAAATTAAGTAATTCATTATAGGTGTATAAAAGTGTGTGTGTGTGTGTGTGTGTGTGTGTGTGTGGACATAGTTATGTGAGTCTCCATTTATGTGAAGTTGTGGGTGTGCCTAAGTGTGTGATGTCATGGCCTGAATCCGGGTGATTCCCTCTCAGCCAATCAGAGTGAAGCAGGAGATTTTTTGGGGGCAGCTGCCAGTGAATGATTAAAGGTTGGGGGAGGTTAAGCGCCACAGCAAGCTGTAAAACATTGACCTGTTGGAGTAAGTAGTGGCATATGTTACCCGTAGTGGGGTCTCAGGCCAAGAACTTGTCTTCAGCTGCTGAAATGTAACATCTATTAGTGTGATATGACTGGACTGGATGAGACCCAACTGATACATGAGTCTTACGCTATTACAGCACGAGCTGTAATAGACGCCAATGTTATGTCACCGTATCAGTGTCTTTTAAGTCATTGGTGATTCCTTAAAACCTTCTTAGCTGATATTTTACAATATCAGCTAAGAAGGTTTTAGCAATATCAGCTAATTTCAAAATATAACTCTGCATTAACAAAAGTCTGATATTTGCTGCACCCTCTACATTACATGTGTCCTCTGTCAAGCCAAAGTGTGCCTGAAGGCATTCAGATTAGTTTTACAGAATAGTGAAAAGTACCTTAACTAATCATTCCATTAAACTCATTATTAAACATTAAATCCCCTCTGACTAACGCTCCAACTAATGCAAGCTGAAAGAAACCTGGGTGTCATGATTGATGACCAGATGTCCTACTCTGACCATGTTGCCTCTGTCTCCTGTCTCTTTGCACCCTTTGACATAAGAAAGACAATCTACATCTGACCCACTCAGCTCTTTGCACGGGACATGGTTATCTCTCCCTTTGACAGCTCCAATGTTCTTTTGGCAGATCTCCCTGCTTGCAGACTGAGACCGTCTACACATGGTCCAGAATACATCTGATGTTTTGACAGGCACAAATGTCACTCCATAACTCACTGAACGTCACTGGCAATGCAGGGCTGCCAGAAACAAATGAAATGCAATGCATGCAAAATCAGTAATGCATGCCTGAAGAGGGACCGGCAGGTGTGTGTGTGAGAATGTCATCTGGTTCTACGGTCCCTAAGCACGAGACTCTCTCAATCCAAATAACTGCATTTTCAGATAAAGAGCAGTCTGTATCTCTTTATCTTTAGCTTAACCTCTTCAGAAATGGCCTGCTTTCCTAATACCTCCAAAATACCTCCAACACCCCGATGCTTCCAACCTGAACCCCTTTTACATCTGTGTCTGTTGTCCTTGTATTGGGTTATTTGAATAGATTTAAATTCAGCACTTAATCATAAACCAGTTTCTTGCTGCACTGAAACTTAAATGTTTCTTTGTCGCATTCTCTAGATAATTTAATAATTATGGATGTGATGTGAGGATCACTTCCACATCACACTTTGACATGCAGCATATACCACTGGTACATTTTGTAACTTGCTGGATCATGATCTATTACATGTTGGCTGAAGAAGGACAAAAGCCAGAATTTATTAAACTGGTGAATCTTTAATTGTTGGTTGAATGGCTTGTAATTTGCATTACTAGAGTATGACCGGAGAAGTCAGAGGTCATATTACCAACCTTTTGATTTCTGGACGACAGCTCAACCACCCTAGCCACAGCCACTCTGATCTATGAACCAAAACTATTTGCTTTTGTTGAAGAAAAACATTTTCTCTGGGGTTAAAATACACATGCAGCAATAGTAACAAACTGCCAAAAGAAACCTTATGAAGAGAGTTTCTCTGAGTTAACAAGGTGATAAACCCCTGAACTGTGACGAAATAAAGGAAGAAAATTTGATTTCAATATTATAGCATTGATTTCAGATGTTGATGGACATCTAAAATCCTGTTCATCAAATTACCCAGAATCTTCAACAGCTGTGTTAAAAATAGGCATCACTGCAGTTTAGACTCATTTTCACAGCTGACGTACATTTCTTGTGCAAACTGTGATATGCAAAATATAGAAATATGTGCATAGGTAATATGTGAATAATTTCCTGTTCAGTTAACTATTGCAAACTTTCTGCTATTTATTCCAACAGAAGTCAATGAGGTGGTTTTTATTTTAAGCAGTGAAACCTCTGTTTTAAGTAACTTCATCCTCTGCTCAGCCCATGTTACAGTTCCTCTTCATATGTTTTGGTTCCCTAATCCTCTAATACAGTCACCCGTTTTTTTCCTTATTTTTCTTTGTAAATGAGGCCATAAAATACCTTTCACACAGTTTGAATCATAACTACGATTGCTTCCTTCTGCTATTGAGAAACATGACAAAAATTTCTCCTCCACTCTTTGTCCTTTGTCAGACGACAAGAAGGAATTTTCCTTTATCAGAAAACAAAGAATTAATCACGGTTCAAATTTTTCAACCTTGACATTTAAATAAATGCAAGCACCCTTTGTTACTGTAGCATCTCGCTGTTATCATTGCAATGTTTGCCACTCTTCACAGTTAATGGTATAATTTGTTTAATGCTTTAATGTCTTAGCAATTATTTGGTGAATAACAGTTGCTTTTTTAACAAGATTATCATGTAATGTTTCCGTGTGACTTTGCTGATCTTACTCCGTGTCAAGATTGGTTACTCTCAGTGAATTATTTAAGACATTAATCTCGTAAACTGCCATCAGAGTCGCTTCAAATTACGTTTTAGCCAGCAGTACAAATGGATTTTTTAAAATAATAATCTAGTGTAAACACATTTTATGTTGTTGTGATAAGTATACGGAACCCTTAAACTACAAATATCTGCATGCTAATAGTAGCAGCTAGCTAAATGCACATCGACTGTCATGGGACAACAACCAGCTCCCTTAGATACAGTAACAGTCTTATCTGTTTTTTTGTGATAAAGAACTTCTGAATTATAATGCTGGCAGCTAAAAGATAAAGTACAAACTGCTTTTGAACAAGTTAAAACATAAAACTTAAAAAGCTTTTCTGTGTTGAAAGAATTTTACACTCAAAGATTAGTTTAAATTACAGACATCATTTGTTTCTGTGTTTCATGGTCCTAATCCAATTATTTCAATTTATCAATCTTCCTCTAACTTTGATTGAAAAGCTGGAGCAATGCAGCACACAAACAAACAAGTCTGAATATGCCTCTCCATGGTGTTAGTGTTCACTGTTAGCTGAGTTCTGGCATGAACTTCCTATCTAGTCACATTCCAGTATGGGAAGACCGCAGGTACGAGACTGCGAAACAGGTGAGTTAAGAGAAAAGGGATCAAAAAGAGAGCAAGACTCAAGACGTGGAAGAGAGAAAAAATAAGGCAAAAGGGAAGGAGGACAAAAGCTAGTCAGTAAGATCATGGTGGTGCAACACTACTGGCTGATGCTGCTGCTGGTCAGCAGACATGAATGGATTACAGGTAGGGTGGAGGTGGAGTGAACACAATAGTGTTTGTATGCCGAGTGTTAGATCCTTACTTGCATGTTACCATGAACTAATGTGGTTGTTTGTTAAGGGTGTGTTTGCATGTCCATCTGCCTTTGTGTGTGTGAGGTAACAGATTTGGGCAGCATGTTACTGTCTGGCCTCTTCTGGCCCAGACAAGTCTCAGACTGTCCTCTGAGGAATGTTTCAAATGAGCCTGCATGCAAAACCTGGCAACAATGCAGATGTAGCATTTTTCCTGTTAAACTGTGACTCAGTGGGTGGTTTCACTTTTTAATGGATCAATGAAGTGATATTTAGTGTTGAGATGAAGTCTGACAAATCTAGTGCCTTCTCCTGCTATTAGCTTGTACACGGTGTATGGCAGATTAGTTTTAGGAACAGTTTGCTGTCGTGATGCCAAGAAGAAAAACACTTTGTATTTGGTTTGTTATTTCGACTGGGATCAAACATTTGTTTAGCAAACATCAGAAAGACAAAATATCAATATTCTAATATTTAACAATAGCAAAGTAAATTTCTGTTAGTTGTTGAGTTTTGTTACTTTGGGGAAACTGAATACATAACTGTGTGTTTGGCAACAGATTAATGATAGATGAGGTATAAATTTTAGCATCTCAATTAATCTGTGGATCCATTTTTTTAAGCGGTTTACTACACCTTTAAGCTTGATGATAATTTTATAATAATTGACAGCACTTTCTTCCTGTAACTGTCAAGTCTTATAGAGGAGATACAAGATTGCCAGGAATATTGGTAAACATGAATGATAGTGTACATATTACAATGAATTGTAAAGGTCTGGCAAGAGATATTGTTTATGTTTAATGCGGCAGAACGAATAGGTATTTAAATGTAATAATTGACTGACTCTTACAACACACCGGCAGGCTTATCTACAAAGGTCAAGAGGTTTGTCTCATCAATTATTAACTTTGATACCTCATTACTAAGATCACACGTTGTTGTTTTTTTTTAATTTCAAAATAATATAGCTTGGTTTTGTGTTCAGAAATCTGCTCTAATTTTTCTTGAGATGAATTGAGATTAATGAACTGTTTTCTCTTATAATTATCCAGAGAGAATCATGCTGTTGGGAATATATTGGAGAACTTTCTGATACAATGAATCTTGCTGGGATTTATTTGTAAGGAAAATAACTTTAAATTGTATTCTAGATTTAACAGTAAACCCAGGAAGAACAGCTAAAACTAGAGAAATATGATCTCTCCCACTTGTTCTCATCATAACCCTCTCAGCAGCCCTCTGTCCGTGTTAGCTTATAACATATTCAGCTAAAAGCTATACTTGATTTTTTTGCTTTAAAACTCTTAGTTTCTGACTTGTTGTGATGGCACTTGGACATTAATTTTGCACATTCCTGGAGCCATTGTTGGCCTGAAGCATCTCAGAGTGAGAAACAATACTTAATATCTTTCTTTCTAGTCTGGTACATCATGATATGGCATGATACAGTTTACCATGTCATCATGTCACAATATGCACCATGACAGATTCAGCAAAGAAACCAAATTACACCAAATTAGCCTTGATAGGGGCAACTTGTTATGGAAGCAATGGTACCTAGACCGACCCACAGAAAACACACAAACTCCACAATCAAAGAATCCAAACCTTCTCAAGAGCCATTTATACTTGATGCAAGACTGATTAGCAGATGGAAACAGTTTTTATCTGTGTCTCAAGTTAGTTACATCCTTACAGTCTTCAAGGGGCTTGGCTATTACTTGAAGCAGAAATGTGGCAATACCACTGCAAATCCTGAGGGCAGTGTTGAATTGCTCAGCTGACATGCAACTATCAAAAGGAACAAAACAAAGAAGAAGAGGAAAAGGCAGAAATTATCAGATAAGAAGCACCCAAAGAAGACACAGAAAAAAGTTAAAAACAGCAAAAAAAACAACTGTGGTTTTAATCTTCTACTTCCTTTTTTTTTTTTTTTTGCATGGAAGTATGAAGGCGACAACGTTTGAAATGGACGTCCTCATGTACATTCAAAAGAAAGCTTAGATTGATAGACATATTTAGAAACTAGATGAGTGACCAGTAAGGTGAAGAAAATATACAGAGGCTCTTTTATGATTTGTCAATTCTGTCTTTTAACTGGAGCGTCTTTCTTTCCACCAGCTGTTCCGAGTGACATCAGTCCATATATAAGGCACTATGAGGTCCTGTCGTATGACAGGGAGGATCTTCATAGGAAGCACCTCAGGGTCAGGAGAGCCACTCAACCTCAGGATCACACCCTGAAATTGGATTTTACTGCTTTTCATAGGTAATTTCTTTTATCAATTTCTTTTTATTAATTTTATCAGATTTGGGCAAATGCTTCACAAATACTTTTACTAAATATACACAATATATTCATTGTTGAGCAATTTCTTTTAACTCTAAACCACTAACACATGTAGACCATTAGTTATCAGTCCACATTTCCCAACTGATGATGGATCTACATACTTATACAAGACTCCAAAGCTTTGACCACATCTGTAAATTGTTTGTGTTTTTGTTTTCTACAGAACTTTCCGTCTGCTTCTGAGAAAAGACACAGCACCATTTTCCGAAGGATTCATAATGGCTGATGAAAATGGTCCCGCGTCTGTTGACCTCTCATTTATTTATTCAGGAACGCTTGAAGGTGGGTATGATGTGGATATGTTGTACTTGATTAGAACTAGAAACGGTTTTTACCAACATCTGAATAATAAAAAATTGGAGCATTTCTGTGATTTTAAAAGCCTCAAAGCTGTTGTTAGCTGGAAATAAATAGTCACTGAGACAATGACTGACTGATTGACTGATTGACATGCCACCCAATATTCTCAACTCTTCCTTTAAGGAATTTTTAAAATATTTGGATAAACACTTTTTTTTTTTAATTGAAATTTAACATGAAAGTCAGTAATTCTCAACTCTACACCTCCTCTGATGAAAGAAGTTTCATTCTTTTGTTTACCTTGCTTTGCAGATGAATATGGTTCAGCCTGCCACGGCTCTGTGCTTCAGGGTCAGTTTGAGGGAACCATGCGCACTGTCAATGGCACTTACCACATTGAGCCAATCCACAGATACACCAGCAGCCCCACAGATCACCACTCTATTATCTACCATGAGGATGACATAGGTAAGAGGACATTTAAGATTTTTAAGTCTCGTTCAGCATATTTGGCTTTTTAGTGGGTGTTGCTCAGTGTTCAGGATAATAAAACATGTGCATTTAGAGTCCAAACAACTACCTACAGATGCAGTTGCTTTTCCAGGCCTGCTGCAGACGATAGGAAAGAGAGCAAGAAGAGGGTCTTTGCTACATTAGATCTGTTTCAGCAGTATGATCTACAGCTTCCTTGGCAGTCAAACTGAAAGACAAACAACCACAGCAATATACATCCTCCCCTGCTCATCTCACACAGTATCTTCTGCCTCCGACTCCAGTTCAGAACAGGGTTATAGAGGGTCAGTGAACTACGCCTTAGGAGAAGAGTTAGTGTTTCAGTAAAGTCTGTGGAGAGCTCTGAAGGGGGGGTTAAGGCTCTCCCTGCCTGGGCACTAGCCAAAGAAAAGATAAACTGAAAATGGTGTGATTTTTGTAAGAGGAGGAGTAGATGAGGCTAAGTTGAAGCGAGGGAAGAGGTATGAAGGTGTATAAGAAGCAGAAGGAGAAAAGGGGCGCTGTGTAGGAAAAGGAGAGAATAGCATATGAAGAAAGTGACTTTTTAAAAGTTATTTCAGCAACAGATTGTTGGCTTTTATTACTCTTATAATTTGGCCAGGTGGAAGTAATCAAAAATCTATCAATATATGGATGTGGATGTGCATGTGTATATCAACGTGAGTAATTTCCTGGCATCATTTGGATAATTACATGATTATGACATTAATTCCAAGAAAGCATTTTACCGGAAACACTGCAGGTTGAGCCAGAACACTCCCTTCTAACCCCATGTTTGTCCTCAAATTGACACAGGCTCCACTGCTGCCTTCCTCTCAACTCCTCCCGCCATTTCTTCAAGTCAAATTGGAGAAAAACCTTGTTTTACTTAGCACCGCAGCCGACAACATCCTGTTCTTTCATGCACAAGCCAGCATATCTGCAGGAAGCTGTGAAAGATTTTGCATGTGATACTACAGTAAACAATCAAAGTCTCCATACAAAGCGTAAATTAGGACTCAAGATGGTGACATAATGTGTGTATTTTCACTTCCCGTGGTTGTCGTCTAGAGGCCACAAGGTTTACATGAGAGGAACATTGAGTCCCATGGGATTTTGGATGTCATGAAGTCTGTCAAATCTGGGACAAAGGGTATCACTAGTGTTATAATATCAGAGCACCTGGTCAATATCAACAATCTATTTATGAAATCAGTTTCTCCCTATTAATTATATAAATAAAATATAAGTATTATATATAAGTATTATATGTAAGTATTAATAAAATTATTTTTAAAAATACAAAATATTGTTAAATTCAGAAAGGTACTCACTGGGAAGCCTAATGATAATGTCTGTTCACGGAAACATGAAACACCAAAGATTTATTTTTAATATGTTATTCTCACGGTGATAGTATCAACATTATTTTGTTCATTATAACTTCTGTTGCATTTTCATGCTCATTATTCTGTAAAGCAGGATGTTTTCTCACATTAACTTCATGACCTTGAATGTAAGGATGTGCTACAGACCTGAGGATTGCAGAACACATGTTGTTGTACATCAACCTGGAAGAGATTATAAAGAAAAGTTTTGACACCACTAATCTACATTACAGAGTCAGCAGGAAATTGCAGAAAGTTCATCATCTTTTTAACACTCTGACACCGTTACATCAAAACCTAGGAGAGTAAAGATCTGCAAGGCCACAGAGGAACAGTGTAATCAGGTCTTTCTCATATCAGTTAATGTTTATGTATATGTATCCACCATCAGATCACAAACAATAGTGGAACCTGATATCAGGAAGAAGTTAACAGTCTAGTGCGGTCTGATGTTGATTGTGATTTTAGAATAAAACAAGTAAACAGAAGAAAGTTAGAGGAAGTCAATATCACAATTTTATTTCAGGCCAAACTAAACAAAAGGTGCCATAAAAGCCTCACTAACAGAACGTTAGCTTAAAACTCAGGAATAAATACATGACAAAATCACTGACAGGTGGAAGCTGTCCTTCAAACAAAAACAGGTGTTGCAATCACAAACACAAACCTCATGTGAGAGGAAGATAAACAGAGGAAGCCAAAACACATCTTAACTGAGAAACCCCAGAAACATCTGTGCTTTTAGGTCTAAGCTTCTCAACCAAGTCTGCAACTACAGAGAGCATGTTAACTAGAAATATTACTAACTGCAACTGGATGTACACAAATGATACTAAAATAACATCAGATTGTTCTTTAGGCTACAAAATTAAAGTGGAGATAAAGACAAAAATTTAATGTGCTTTTTATTGATATGACCTCACAGATAAGACGGGTATTAATGGAAAAAGATAGATTAATTTGGGAGAAGAAAACTAAAAGTACTTTTAATATACGAATAAAACCATTTAAGGGTCATTTTTCTGGATATAACTGAAGTACTCAGTGGCACAGCCTGTCCATCGTAGGCTTGAGCCCAGCAGTTTAAAGATGGTACAACTCCACGTCTGTGTGTGTGCTGGTAAAGAGAAGTTGAACTAATCTTAATGTTTAACTGCAACTTTTGGACCTTGAAATCACAATATATATGTTTTTATAGTTATAAACATGTTTTCACTCATCGCACATTCACAGTCCCTCTGTTAAATAGCTCTGCTTTTATCTTAGATACTAAAAATATGCCAATTCTTCAGCTTAGGAGCCTCGTGAACCTCCTTTCCGTGCAGTTCTTCATGATATCTGTTGTTCACAGGATTAAACAAATATTTCTGACATTGGCTGAGCAACACAAGAATATTATCAGTCTTTTGGGTGTGAGTAAAGACACAGCTATTATCCTACTGAATTACTGATATTCTGACAGACATAAGAAAAGATAACCATGCGGTCAAAATTGCAAGACAGTATAGCTTGTATCTGTAAAAAAAAAGACAATTTGACAGCAGCAGTTGTAGTTATACAGGCTGCTTAAATAATGAGGTTGTGGGTTCATGGGATGGTTGCACAACATGAGGCAGACAACCTCTCAACAAGTCTGTAAATTCATTCTGCAGGAATGCCAAGAAAGATGTGTGTTCATGACTAGTATTGCACCTCAGGGCACATTATACTACAAACTTGGAGAACACTTTGGATACTAAAAGTTCTTCTTGAGTCACCTAAGTTGTCGCAGAGATATAAACTGGATTTCATAATGACACTGGAAAACTCACTACCCTCACAACATCTAACCCCTAAACTATAATGCAAGAAAGTGTTCATGTTTTGGTCTTCATGCTGGGTCCTCAAGTCAGTGTTTTGGAGTGAGACTTGGCACTCAGGCATGAACTTTCTGTGTCAGACTTCCCAGCAGCTGCTGGTAGTCTTGGCTGAGATGTGAGAGACTAATAACTTAAGAAGCGGACATAATCACTCTGAATAGGTTCAGTCAGGTTTGTTTTCTTTGTTTTGTTTTATTTTGTTTAGTTTTTTATTTTCACGTGAACAACAACTGCAAACTACAAGGAAGATTCTCATTTGTTTGAAGATTTAGCTTGACAAGTCAGAAAGAATGATCTCCTGGAAGTCTGGAAATAATTATGATATATAAGATTCCACACCCACTTCCACCCATATGCAGTCATACATGCCATCCGTGGGGACAAACTGAAATCTAAAATTTCTAGAGGGACTTTAGAAGGTGACCACACACTAAGCTGAGTTCAACACTCTTACCATCGCTCCTTCTGCTGCCATACATCAAGTGTCTTTTCCTGTCTCACTCTAATCACTATTATAACTTACATATAACTCTCTATCACACTCTGTGCATGATAGTCCACAGTGCTTTTGAATATATCCCCCTCTTAAGATTTTCCATAATCTTTAGCCTAATAAACTCTGTTGCAATCTCCAGTGACTTTTTACATTTTTATGAAATTCTGTGGCTTTCAGAGCAACAAGTCCCCCGTAGATTGCAATCTATTCACTGTTGCATCAGTTTAAATGAGACAGCAATCTCTGAGGTATTGCAGTTCTAACTCTAACCCTCTTTGACAGCATTTTGGTTTTAATGAAATCAAACCAGCAGATTTGTCTTTTTTACAGGTCAATCGGCTGCAGCTCCCAGCCCAGACCATTCTGCTCACCTTCAAATGTTACGTGAAATGAGATCAATTTCCTCCAATTTTAGCTCTGCAACATGCTGCCCATCTTCAACTGATGTACTTAATGTTGGGTATATAAGAAATGAATAAAATGTAAATGAAAATACAGCAAGACCAGGACAGTATAATAACTTGGTAAACGGACAGTATTCTCTTCTATTCTAAAGCCATATAGCCGACACTTTCATCCAATGCGACTTACATACCCTAATTGACGCATAAGGGGTCAACTTTGGGTTAAGCATCTTGCCCAAGGACACTTTGGCACATAGTCAGGGGAAGCATGGAATTGATCTCCCAACTTTAAAGTAGACAGAAAACTGCTCTAATTTCTGAGCTACAGCCGCCAGTATTAGTATTAGTGATTAAGGGGAAAAAAAGCTCTGTAACAAAAGATTGTAATTATGCAAAAAAGAGAAGTTTCCTGCTATAAAGAACTAAGATCCACAACAAACCAGTGAGGCACAAGTCAAAGTCTGACACTTTTGAAATTTTGTGTCTCTATTGATCTTAATTACTGCATTTAGTTTGCCTTCAACACAGATCAAGAAGTAAAAGCAAATTGTTGCAAAACAAAACTTATCCATTTTCTGTTTATCTTATAGTGTCAGAAAGTTAAATAGCGTATTCGAGAAATCTCTCTCAGCAAAGTTTCCCATCTCTTCTCTGTGAATCCTAAATTATTCCCAAGCCAAAGAATCACTTCGGTAAGACATATCTGGAGGTTTTCTTCACACTATATGTGCCGGTTAAATGTTCTCAGGAATTTTAAAAGTCAGTATGTCGAAACAACTCAGCAGATCCATCAAATCTTTCTATTTCTTTTGTTCTTGTTGTATTTTTACATCACTTAATTAAGATCATCGCTTATTTTAACTCCCCTTTCCGTGTGAAATGTTATTCAGGAAACCTCTGCTATTTCCTCTTCAGATACTTGTGACTTTATGTAGCTGTAAAACTGTGAACCACAGACATGTCTTTACTTTCAAACTTGAAAAGAATAAATGTTTTGAAAACCTAAATTATAAGGAGCGATCCAGGAAACATTAAATCACATACAACTCTTACATCTTTTGGATTCTCTGAACTCTTGGCACGCTTTTCAGCTATACTTATATTTTCAGGGCTTGCCTTTTTGTGTGTCTTTAGTTGTTGTGTTTTTCCAAATTTCTTCCCTATCAGCCCTGAACCACCTCACTATGTTCTGTTTACTTGAATGTTCAACTTTCACAATGATTGCTCTGGCAGAGGAAAAGTACTGGCACGAACCAATGTCACTTTTGATCCCTGTTCATATATTTATGATTGTCGGCTAACCTAGATTTACTCATAGCATTACGTATTTGTCTGCCTGTATTCTTGTGTTTGCCTGCAGGAAGAAGAGGAAATAGATTCAATATTACACATGATTGTGTGACCAAATGATTGTGTTTGCTTTTGTTCAGTCCTTCCACGTCTGACCTATCGCACTGATGGGTTCTGTGGTGCCGAGCATCTAAACAACCTCACCCAATGCTTTGGACCCAGTCAGGTAAAAACATGTGCTCAGTGAGAGCAGAAAAACTCACATATATGCACTCTTCTTCTCTTCTTTTTCTTTCGTTTTCTATCATCGCCTCTTTGATGCTATTTTTAGTCCACCATGTCCAAACTTATAAATGATTAATAGAGGAAATACACTCATTTCTCTGATTAATCTTTTACAGCTGATCTAATTTATGATTACATTCATTCATGAGGTTACTTTTATTGCCATGTTGAGTCACTAAGAACAAATTGGAAGTTACAACTCCAGATGAATGTTATTATGCTGACAGAACAGCGTGTGACATAGAAAGCTGAGAGCTGCCTCATTGCAGACAACCTTGACTGTGTCGTAAGACAATAAAAACAGCCCTGATAACCATCTGTCACAGGTATTGGACTAATCTCTCCCTTGGGGTCCCTACTAATTGCTAACCTTCGACCAACTGGGTGGTGGCCCCCAAGCCTATTGTGAACAGTGGATGTCGGGACATTGCTATGGATCCATTTTTAACAACATACCTGCCGGCAGAGATCATTTCCACTGTGGGATCGCGGAATGACCTGAGCAGATGTTTTTCCTTGACGATTGTTCAAGTTGTGTTCCTGCAGTAAAGTGTCCCAAATTCCCACTGGGACACCAGTACCAACCCTGTGTCCATTTGGCTTCTTGTATTATGTTGATATCAACAATTTCAAAGTTATTAATTGGATAAGAAAGAAAATATATCTTGTTTAACATAAAGATATAAACATTTTTTTTTAATTGTTTTGTGTTTTTTATGATCATCAATGTACAAACTAACATACCGTATCCACTCATGTCATTCCATTTTAATCCACAGGAGACACCAGTTAGCCGTTCTCGGAGAACAGTTGATGAATCAAAGACCAGTTGCCTGCTCCACATCCATGCCGACCACCTCTACTTCAAGAAGTTCAAGTCTGTTGAAGCTGTTGTGGCTCAGGTGATTCATTCAAAACTGTTTGTAAACATTAAAGGCTCTATGTTTAATGGCTATAAATATATATTTTTGGCTCTTGATTATGTTTTCAGACATTAAGTATTGATACTGCAGCAGATGGTCACAAGTTTGTAAAAATCCAAATAGGAACCTTGTGTCTACCCGCCCTGATTTTTTTTTTTTTTCACTAAAAATAGAATTTACAAAATAGAGCCACAAGTTCTGATTCTTTGACCCTCAAAGAGAACGGTCAGCTCCCTCAGGTTGGGACACAGGACACACATTTGACAGGACACAGTGTTCTCCTCACCTTTGAATGTCAGCATCATATCAGGATGGAACCGACCTCTCTCATATTTTCTGCTAACTTAGCTTTCTGCCCGTATTTGCCCCTAAATTCATACTTGGGGGAGTGGGGGGGACAGAACAAATTTTAAATAACTCTATACTTAATATATTACGAATGCAAAACGTATGAAGTAGAACAAAGTTTTAAATGCATTTGCATAAATTCATTACAAACCACATCTCTGGTCATGACATGCTCATTCATGGATTTGATGGAATAAAAATGGTACTTGCCAATAAATCTCATACAGACTTATGAACAGTCTGTTTATTTCCAGTCTAAATGATGAAGAGCACAGTTCAGTATGTGCTGAGGCACCTGTGGACAATCCCCACACACTCCCAAATCAGGCCTAACAGAAACAAAAAGAAACAAAACTTTGTAATAATCCAGTTACAAATATAATTTGTTATGCAATAAATCATTCCAGCACAGCTTATCTTTTAACCAGATGTCGGTGGGTAGATGATAAGGGCATTTGTCCAGTCCTACTACCACTAGCTTCACCTTGTCTCTTTATCCTTGACGTTGAGGTGGTCAGAATAACTGTATGACATTATAGATGATTTAATTTTTTTTTTTTAAAAACACAAAGGAGAATTAAATTATGTGAACAAGGTGCATATTTTAATGTTGTTATGATGCAGGGTTTGTTTTCACCAGCAAGCTGTTCATGGTCACAGGACTACCGGGTTGTGATGTAGGTTTGCACCTGCCCACAATGGTACTAAGTCATCCTAATTAGAATCTGATCCTGTTTCAGTTCTGAAAGAACTTATCTATCAATATACTTTCCTGTGTATGTATGTCTGTATATATCTATGTATGTAAGTAATCACCAAATCTTGTGATGGTTTAAAGCAGAATTCCTCAATCCAGGTCCTCAATGGCCAGTATCCTGCAGGCTTTCCAAGTGTTCCTGTTGCACCACACCTGATTTAAATCAATGTATATATATGGCAGACCTGTGCAGAGCTTGTCTGAGTCTAAATCAGGCGTGGTCCAGCAGGGATACAAGGGAAACCTGCAGGACACTTGATGACCAAGATTCAGGAACCCTGGCTTAAAGAATGTTATCTTCTGGAAGTCATTATGATATTTGGGGCTTTGTAATTGGCTTGTTTTAATGCTATATATAGTGTGGGCATTCTCATCAGCCCCCAGCTTGGTGCCTGCACGTTGGGGTTTACCCCGGTGGATGAAAGGGTAGTTTCCCTCCGCCTCCGGGTGGGGGGACGGGTCCTGACTGTTGTCTGTGCTTATGCACCGAACAGCAGTTCAGAGTACCCACCCTTTCTGGGGTCCTTGGAGGGAGTGCTGGAGGGTGCTCCTTCTGGGGACTCCATTGTTCTGCTGGGGGACTTCAATGCTCACGTGGGCAATGACAGTGAGACCTGGATGGGAGTGATTGGGAGGCATGGTCCCCCCCCCTCTGAACCCAAATGGTGTTTTGTTATTGGACTTCTGTGCTCGTCATGGATTGTCTATAACAAACACCATGTTCCAGCATAAGAGTGTCCATATGTACACCTGGCATCAGGATTCCCTGGGCCGCAGTTCAATGATCGACTTTGTAGTCGTATCGTCGGACCTGCGGCCACATGCCTTGGACACTCGGGTGAAGAGGGGGGCGGAGCTGTCAGCTGATCACCACCTGGTGATGAGTTGGCTCAGATGGTGGGGGAGGAAGCCGGTCAGATCTGGCAGGCCCAAACGTGTTGTGAGGGTCTGCTGGGAACGTCTGGCTGAGTCCCCTGTCAGAGCGAGCTTCAACTCCCACCTTCAGCAGAGCTTCGAACATGTCCCGAGTGAGGCGGGGGACATTGAGTCCAAATGGGCTGTGTTCCGTGCCTCTATTGCTGAGGCGGCCAGCCGGAGCTGTGGCTGTAAGGTAGTTGGTGCCTGTCGCGGCGGTAATCCCAGGACTCGTTGGTGGACACCAGCAGTGAGGGATGCCGTCAAGCTGAAGAAGGAGTCCTATCGAGCCTTCTTGGCCTGTGGGACTCTGGAGGCAGCTGATGGGTACCGGCGGGCTAAGCGGCATGCGGCTTCGGCTGTTGCCGAGGCAAAAACTCGGGCATGGGAGGAGTTCGGCGAGGCCATGGAGAAAGACTTCCGGACGGCTTCGAGGAGATTCTGGTCCACCATCCGGCGGCTCAGCAGGGGGAAGCAGTGCTCCATCAATACTGTGTACAGTGGAGGTGGGGAGCTGCTGACCTCAACTCGGGACGTTGTGGGTCGGTGGAGGGAATACTTCGAAGACCTCCTCAATCCTACCAACACGTCTTCCCATGAGGGAGCAGAGCTGGTGGACTCAGGGGTGGACTCTCCTATCTCTGGGGCTGAAGTCGCTGAGGTGGTCAAAAAGCTCCTTGGCGGCAAGGCCCCGGGGGTGGATGAGATCCGCCCGGAGTTCCTTAAGGCTCTGGATGCTGTGGGGCTGTCCTGGCTGACACGCCTCTGCAGCATCGCGTGGACATCGGGGGCAGTACCGCTGGATTGGCAGACTGGGGTGGTGGTCCCCCTTTTTAAGAAGGGGGACCGGAGGGTGTGTTCCCATTACAGGGGAATCACACTCCTCAGCCTCCCTGGTAAGGTCTATTCAGGGGTCCTGGAGAGGAGGGTCCGCCGGATAGTCGAATCCCGGATTGAGGAGGAGCAGTGTGGTTTTCGTCCTGGTCGCGGAACAGTGGACCAGCTCTATACCCTCTCTGGGGTCCTGGAGGGGGCATGGGAGTTTGCCCAACCAGTCTACATGTGCTTTGTGGACCTGGAGAAGGCATTCGACCGTGTCCCCCAGGGGCTCCTGTGGGGGGTACTCCGGGAGTATGGGGTACCGGACCCCCTTGTACGAGCTGTCCGGTCCCTGTACGACAGGTGTCAGAGCTTGGTCCGCATTGCCGGTAGTAAGTCGGATCCGTTTCCGGTGAGGGTTGGACTCCTCCAAGGCTGCCCTTTATCACAGATTCTGTTCATAACTTATATGGACAGAATTTCTAGGCGCAGCTGAGGTGTTGAGGGGATCCGACTTGGTGGCCTCAGGATTGGGTCCCTGCTTTTTGCGGATGACGTGGTCCTGTTGGCTTCATCTGGTCGTGATCTCCAGCTCTCGCTTGAGCGATTCGCGGCCGAGTGTGAAGCGGCCGGGATGGGAATCAGCACCTCAAAATCTGAGACCATGGTCCTCAGCCGGAATAGGGTGGATTGCCCTCTCCGGGTCGGGGGTCAGGTCCTGCCTCAAGTGGAGGAGTTTAAATATCTCGGGGTCTTGTTCACGAGTGAGGGAAGGATGTAGCGCGAGATCGACAGACGGCGGCGTCTGCAGTAATGCAGACTCTACGCCGGTCTGTCGTGGTGAAGAAGGAGCTGAGCCAGAAGGTGAAGCTCTCGATTTACCAGTCGATCTACGTTCCTACCCTCACCTATGGTCATGAGCTGTGGGTCGTGACCGAAAGAACGAGATCTCGTATACAGGCGGCTGAAATGAGTTTCCTCTGCAGGGTGGCCGGGCTCTCCCTTAGATAGGGTGAGGAGCTCGGTCATCCGGGAGGGGCTCAGAGTAGAGCCGCTGCTCCTTCGCATCGAGAGGAACCAGTTGAGGTGGCTCGGCCATCTGGTCAGGATGCCTCCTGGACGCCTCCCTGGTGAGGTGTTCCAGGCACGTCCCTCTGGGAGGAGACCCCGGGGAAGACCCAGGACACGCTGGAGGGATTAAATCTCTCAGCTGGCCTGGGAACGCCTCGGGATCCCCCCCGCAGAGTTGGCAAATGTGGCTGGGGAGAGGGAAGTCTGGGCTTCCCTGCTTAGGCTGCTGCCCCCGCGACCCGACCCCGGATAAGCAGCAGAAGATGGATGGATGGATATTGTATTATTAATACTATCATATGCCAACCTTGTGAGCAGGGATGCTGACTCTATTATTTGGCTGATCTGGATAGGGTCTGTGGTATAGGACAACTTTAAGCTATTGATCTGTCAGCATTATATTGGAGTGAGCCCGATTTGAGAATACAGTCTTGAAGGTTGAGTTCTATAACATGGTTAATGTCAGTGACCGCTTGCAAATTGAACATTTCAACAAGACTGCGTACCAAGAAATCTATTTTCTCACCTTTGCAGTCTTACAGATCTGCAAAGTTTGCAGGGTGATGTGGTCAGCGACCCCCTAATCAGACAATCCCGAACAGACAGCATGCAGTCAGTTTTCCATGGGGATACTAGGAGGAAATCATAAATCAACAAACTATTAAACTTGCTGATCTTATTTCTTCAGACTTCAGTCACCCAATCCAATAAAGTAACCGTTTCATGCACAGTGGCCTGATAGTGGACACCTATTTACAAGCTTTTTTCTTTCATATTCATGAATGAGGATGGTGTTTCTGTAAATAAATCATTTCGGTGGATGTTAGTGAGTCATCCAATAAATAAATGAATTTATGAAATAACTGAACATAATGTAATTACATAAGTTTGCCTTTGTGACAAATAGGAAAAGAAAAGGATACAGCTATATTTCATTGAAGATTAACATAATATGATTATAAATATATATTCATTTATTCATTCATTCATTTTCCTATCTGCTTAGTCCGATTAAGGGGTGCGGGGAAGGAACCAGCAACCTTCTTGCTGTGAGGTCACAGTGCTAACCACTATGCCATCGTGCAGCCCCATGATTTATGATTTATTTTATCAATTTTAAAGAATACATTAAAATAAATCATGATAAACTTTAAATATCACTAATAAACAAAAAAGTATCATTGCATATGTCTATAGAGGTAAAATATTGTCTTTAAAAAATTGTTGCATTGTTTTTTATTGATTCATGCATGTAAGGGTTAAACGAAATACCTGCAGAATTCTGTGATTTAGATTGGCAGTAAAGATTTCATCAACACAGTTACTATGCTCAACTTTTCTGCTCCTCCCATAAGTTCATTTTCCACACAACAGTTGCATCGTCTATACAGTTAAAAACAGGTTTTCCCACACTGTAAGATTTCTGGCCAAGAGGCATTATTCCAACAAAGAACTAATCAACCAAACAAATTTCCTCATGTTACGTTGAAATTAAAACCAATAAACAGCACTTCTTTTCACTTCTTTTTATACAAAATGATAGGATGACAGATGTTTGATCTTTATTTTCCATTCATGCTCTCAGTATCCAAGCAAGTCACATGTTTTCTCCTTTGTTATTTTCCTCTCCATAACGTTTTTTTAATAAAATCCTGCTGTGCTGCTGTGGTCAAAGCAAGGTTAGTTAATGAGGAGGTGACTTTGTCCTCAGCTGCGTTATGTGACCACACTGTTAATCTCTCAGGCCTTCCTTCTGCTGCACATCCCCTCATCACCTCCTCTGCCCTCTTGGATTCTTTCCACCTGAAACACACACACACACACACACACTCGTTGCTGTTGGTGGTTCAGTAACAGACTCTTTGTTGTACCAGGTGAGAAGATGTAAGTGATGCTATGACCGGATCTTAGAGTATAAATAAACAAATTGCTGTTGCCAGTCTCTGCTGCCCTGGTTTTAGTATCTAGAGCGTCCAACATGTCAAAGTTTACACTTATGGAAATTTCCTAGTTCCTGTATACACTCACCTCCTGTTGTGTATCAGACCTCTGCATGTGACTGGTCTGCACGTGGCTGCTGAAAACACTCTGGCTAACCTTGTTTTACAGACTAGCCAGTGTTATTCTTTTCTGTATCATGATCTAATTTTACCCAGAAGTGTTTGCATTGTTCAAATCTGCATGGGACACCACAGAAACAGTAGTTCAAGAAAATCAGGCTCATTGTCAAGAACCACCAAAATATTAACTCTACTGTGATGCCACATTGCTGTGAAAACCTTCTGTCCATGCATGTTTTTGGTGATAAGCCTGTTGTTCTCTGCATCTTTTGCAGGTTGCTTCCTACATACAGGCTGTGAATGACATCTATGACAAGGTTGACTTTGATGGAATCAAGCTGATCAACTTCAGAGTGAAATCCCTTCATGTAAGCTCTCAAACAATGACACCTTATTCCAAAACCGTTGTGTAACATACTTTAAATGCACAGCATAGATTGACCTACACAACCAGGCATGCTACTATTCACATATCTAATTTTAAATAATAAACAACACATGACTGTCTTAATAAACCTTACCTTTAAAAAGAATTTGATTAAGATAAGTTGGTAAGTGCATTAACTTCAAACTAACTTTCTTAGAACCTAGAGGATGAAATTAATTGTTTGTATCCTGTATCAAGTGACTTCAGTGATTTGCCTGTTTCCCTCCAGGTAATGAACACAGAGGATAAAACAGATCCTCTACATCCTCTTTACATTGGGCCTGAGAAACTGTTGAGTCTTTACTCTGAGAAGAACTGGGGCAACTACTGCCTGTCCTACCTGCTGACCAACAGAGATTACAGTGGAGTGCTGGGGCTTGCCTGGGAAGGGAAGACTGGTGAGTCACATGGATCAAATACATATAAACCTTAAACGTATTAACTAAGTTCTGAAATGATTAAATGAAAAGCTCCATATGTTTGGAATATCTTGGCATAAGGGTTAAATACCAACATTGCTATCAATAAATATATTACTTTTACCAACCTTGTCAGGACTTTTCAGTAAAATTTATGAGGAAATATTACTTAAAGTTTTTCTTTTTTTTTTCTTTCTTTTATTTTTTTTCTTTACTAAATTTAATAATGGTCGATTATTTCTCCCGTTTACCAGTTCCAGTTGGTGTTAAACGATTGGAAAGTCTGATAAGTCACTTTTACAACTCGGTATAAAATCAGGTTTCTGTGGAATAAACACCAGAGTTAAATGTGTTGTTAGTGCCACTAGAAATAATCGACTAACACAAATTTCATTCCTTTTTGTGTTTAGTTTATTCAAATACTGAACAATGACATTCACATTTAACACATATTTGTGTAAAATTGACAGTGTGGAAAACAAATATGAAATTTCTGGATCATATTCCTAATCCTAACCTCAGTATGTTTTAAAAACAAGATTGTCATAGAAGACATTGTCATCATATATATGTTAAAAGGGTTGAATTGTGTTTGGAGAAGATTAAGTTTAAAGGTGTTGCTACATCAAACCAACATTCAGATCTGGAAGCAATAAAAAGGGCAACACACAAACAACTCTCGAGCACAGAAAGGAGATTTAGTGCGTCCAGTCCAATGAAAAAAACTGCTGACAGAGTCTGAAAGGCCAAAACGTGACAGACATGAAACAAAAAACAAGAGAAGCCGATGATCTTCTGAGTTCCTGACAATCCTGATAGCCAAAAGCCTTTGCAGTTTCAACTGTTAGTTTCATGGCCATTACAGCAATAAGACAAGTTTCCTGCTCTGCATCACTCACATCTCCCAAACTTTATGTCGAAATATCTTTCTTGGTTGGTCCTTTCTAGGAAATAAAAGAAATGTATTGGGGGTTGCAGTGACTCTGAGGCTACAATTTTAGTTGTTTTGGTGCTTTGATTGGACATCTCATACTTTTTATTTTTACTTGTCTATCTGTTGTCCCCTTGTCCCGATTCACTCTCTTCTATTCTCTTTTTTTTCTTCCTGTTTACTTTTGTCTTTCTTTGCCCCCCAACCCTTTTGTCCAGATTTAATATGTACACTCAGCAGTAGAGAAATTTAGATATCAAAAACAATAATTAAATTGTTAAGAGAGCTTTATGACATAAAGCCCCTCCTGGCAAAGCAAATTTGTTTGGTACTATACAGGAGCCAGAACACCATTCTGCTTGCTAAGACAGGATAAGTAAAAAAGAAACCTGTCCATGGTGTGCCCTGCCTCTCTCTTGATGACTGCTGGCTCCAGCTTTCCTCAGTTGGACTAAGTGGTTAAGAAAATGGATGGATGAGTGTTGAAATCTGTAAAATCTACAGGAATGTGGCCTCTGAGGACCGGAGTTTGGTGTCCATGAGTTAACAAAAACACATTAATACAAATACAGCAACATATTTGCATATCAAGTATGTACATGAGTGACTTCATTGTCACAGTCTCAGCTTAAATGGGACTGACTGATCAGTCGGATAATATACAGCTAGTTGTGCTAGAATCATTTAAGATACCTGTAAATGTGTCCAGGGAGAAAACCTGCTGAAGATTCATGTGGTTGGTTTTCCATCTGATTCCAGCTCATTTGGAAGTGTTGGAAACAGCATATCAAATGTAGCTTCGGCTTGAGCTGTGAGAGTTGCTTTGTGAGGTTATGGTAGATGGAATACAGATTTTTTTTTTTTTTTTTTTAAAACATTTTAAATGCAGAGAAACACCAAGATCACATGAATATATAAACTGCAAATTGACATGTTGAATGTACAATAACAAAATATCTGCTTGAGCTGTGAATAAAATATAATAAAATAAAATAAAATGATAAGTAAACAAAATAATTGAATACATAAATACAGTACATACAGTACATACATACATACATACATACATACATAGTGTAACTGTTACTTCAACAGCAATTAAAAGCCTTTAACATTATTGGTCTGCAGCATTATAAAATAAATTGTATGGTGTTTTGATAAGAGAAAACGTGCAAAGAGAACAAAAATGCGAGCTAAATACAAGTAAGAGTGAAACAAAATCCCAATGACTGGGAAAGAGAAAGTTTCTCAGCTGTGCTCCACTGTGTGATTCTGTGTTGATCTGTCAAATTGTAGCTTCTTCCATGACTCCCAGGACTCCCTGGGCTTGACATGATAAAATCCCACTGTGGGCTGTTCTCAGCACTCCTACACACTCACAGTTTTCAGAGCAGCATGAATTATTGGGACCCAGAAGAGAAAAAACACACAGAATCGGCTTGAACTGGACAGCACTGATAATAAAAAGAAAGTTTTGGATGGTTAGTAGCACATGCATTTACTAAAGTGAATCTTCATATAAATGAGAAAAGCTTCCCTAAAATGTAAATCACAATATATTTGCAGTTTGTTAACAGTGACAACAATATGCACAAACTGCAAAAAAATCTCTTAAATAAAGCTTAAATGTGGCTTAAAAGATTCAGAAATATATTTCCATTCCAAGTGGTGTTTTGGTCAGAGAGAATAAAAACACAACGTGAGTGGGCCCTTCAATTACCAATTCTCTGTGATTTGCATATAAATCAACTCTACCATTTCCTGCCACCATCAACAGTCCACAATAGTGACAAAGTGGGTGAAATCTGTTCTATTCACTACTTGTCCCCTACACATCTATCTTGTCCATTAACTCTTTACATTTGCTCCTTGCTTGCAGTTTTACAGCATAATTGTATCCTTATTACACTTATTTGTTTCTATTTGTTTATATTACAGTTCTCATTAAGTATTTAGTGCACCGTGGAAATTGCACCATGTGTTTTTTTTTACATACAGACAAATGCCAAAATCATGCAAATAAATAAACTGCAAATTGACACATTAAATATTCAGAACAAAAAATCTGCAACCTGTGAAAATAAGTCAAGTATAAATATCTTGAAAGAGACATGAATTCATTTCCCATACAAAAGACTGTTTTGTGTGTTCAAATTAATCATAATTTGACTGGGGTTATTAAAAATGGCTAAACTGCTAATTAAGCCCTGTTTATTTATGTTATACTATTATTCAAGTATATTATACAGAATATGATATTATTTGAATGTATTGAAATTTATGATGTTTTGTTGTAAAAGCATGAAAAAAAAATAAGCAAAGTACATTGTTGCAAACTGGAAATATTAGGGATAATATTCCATGTTTTTCCTTGTCCAGCAGAAACTTTTCAGCTCTTGTTGGTAAGGAATAATATTTCTTCTTTGATTTATTTATTACCCACCTGCATGGATGGGATGGATGTAGGGATGCATTTGTGTTGCCCTATGTTAACATGTACCAGTGGTATGTACATGTACATGTACCCTATGGCCTATCAGTATTCTAATAAATTAAATAAATATACCCACCACAGGGAGAATAAAGTTTCTGGCACAAATACCTCTTGTCTAGTTTATGGGTGTAATGTCAATATTATCACAGTTTTATCCAAGATGTAACAGGAGAATCTCCCCATTTCAGCCCAGTATGAAGTACAACTTGATCCTGTTTTGTAATTTAGACATTTTTCTGACCTACAACATGCACAGTGTCCTCATTTTAAGACTAAATCTTAATGTATTTTATGTTTAACATTACAATAAAAAGGATCATAATGTTTACCTTTCAGGATTAGTTTTGTGTGTGGCCAGCCAAGCATTTCCTGACTAGAGGTACATGAATAGAAATAAGACAAATAAGAACACAAACAAACTCATTTTAGTGATATTATGTTTTGCTATTGCTCCGTGAATCTGCTATTCTATAGCGACTTTGCAAATAAACTCCTATTTCCCAATATGCATAAGAATCGGTACAAAGTCTGTTATGGCCTAAATACACAAACTGAGCAAAAATATGTATGAAGCAATGTGATCCCTGGTCACACCAGGCAGCTCACGAGATATGCACTGTGTGTGTCTAGTATTGCTTTGCAGGAAGAAGTTGAACACAGAGCAGGAATTGTTTTGATAGGAAGTTTTTCCTGCTTGTTCAGTGACATTGTTTCACAAGCAGGTTTCTATTGGCTAAACTGGGGGGCGTGAGAGCAGGCCACCACAGTGACATGTGATTAGGGTGCAGTGAAAATTCAGCACACACACACACACACACTCACACACAGACACACACACACACACACACACGCATACACGCACACACTAACACTGCAAGAGGTCTTACTGATGACTGAGCCTGCATTCCATAGCATGGTTGCCATGGTTACATTTCACGTGAATGGAGAGTGCTCACACACACACACACACACACATGTTGGGGATTCGGAGTGTTAGTAACATAGTTGTGACTTTTCAGTCTCATGTGAGTGGTTAATCCTTGACCTGCAGACACAGATACACTCAACCTCCGTATCGCCACTTAATCCGGTTTATTAGTTGTCTTGAGTAATAGAAGGCCTGTAATTACAGGATCATAAACTCAAAGACCCCAATGCCTCTAGCAGAAAACACCATTCACACACATGCACTCACCACCCCCATCACCATCACAAAGCTCCTCCTTTTAACCCTTCTGAGTTGTGTGTTAATACATCAGTCCAGGGTGGGGGTTGGGCCCCAGATGTCTACCTCTCACTAAACTTAAACCCACAGAGTTTGAATCTAATCCTGAGACTAATTGATGACAGTAATTTTCTGCATAATGTATTTTGTGTTGAGGGATCTTTTTACGAGCCCCCTGAGTCCTCAGTTCTTTATGACCTAAAGTAAACACATGGAAACAGAAACATCAAAAACACATGAAGACATATCGTCTCCAATTCCATGGCAATTTCACAACATTTTAAATCAATATTGTGCATTTCCTAAACCGAATCTAGAAACTCTGGAAGATAAATAACACATCTGCATTTACATATGACGTATGCAACAACACTGTAGATTTCCAAAGAACCACCTACATCTGAACTTCATGAGTCATACAGCAGTGTGTTTAGTCACGTCATGACATGCCAGTCTGTTTTTTATCGTTTTTACCATGACATGAGATTCTGTGATTAAAATATTTTTTGCAGTTCTATTTTGTTTTTTTGTTCTTGCCTAATTTTTCCCTCTTTGCAGTATCTTTTCTTTTGTTTGAACAAAATGCCTGGTGAAGATGGGTTTTTTTTTTTTTTTTTTTAGAAATACCTCTCCTCAGTTCCCACCATAAAAGTACCTTAACATGATTCTTTTTGTTGTTCTAAGAATGAAGTTATGAAGAATTAAGCAGAGAGCCCGAATGGTTAAGGGGCATTCGGGGTTTTGGATTTGGTCTTTTTGTAAATGTTAATCAGTTCTTTTCTGGAATTCCTCTCTTAATTCAAGGTAAAATGTAAAACAAATTCTTTACTTTCTTTGCCTGCTTGAATTTAGTCTGTTGTGCGTCTGTTTAAAATGACAAGTTGCAACAACTCACATGTGCTTGTATGTACAACGATTTCATCATTTTGAAATGTAAACATGGGTCATTACACCTGTTTAAACAAACAATCCATAACACTTTTTTCTAAAGCACAGGCTCAGAGAAGCAGAGGTCACTTAGTACTTCTGAATCTTTCCAATAAAAATCAACAAGAATGATTCAATAACGCTGGCATTATGTGATCAAGAGCATAAGCAATGTTGAGTAAGACCTTTGATGCATACCAGACAGATTAAGTCTTTTGTTTTCACCACTGAAAAGGTCAGATTAGCCTCGCAATACAGCAAATAAATTCGCATTGAAAACCACTCTAAGAAGGTCAATGAACTCCTAAGACAAAGAGGGTTGTGAAAAGAGTCATCGGATGCAGTTACATTATTTACAGTACTTCTGGGTGACCTTCAGAGTAGCTCTGCTGTGAGAACTCTGGGAACTCTGCTGTTTTTGCTATCGGTCAATGTGCTGGCTGCGCCTGTTTTTGTAGTTAAAAGTGTTATTTGAGCACCCAGACTTCCCACACATCTTTGTTATAGGAAAGACGGCCCCCTTGCCATTGTTTGTTCATATGAAACCATGTGTGCAGGCTGCATAAGGTCTGACTACATGTGTGTGCATGCTCCCCAATAAGTTTGTGCATGATCTTAGGTAACCGTATTGCAAACGTTTTGTTTTTTTTTTCATTGAGTGTGAGTTTGCACTTAATATAAATACATGCTTTCCTTTGATAAATGTGTGTGCATTAGCTTCAAATGATCCAGACGATAGTTTGTGCCTCTGGTCCGTGTTTATCTTAAGAGGTAATAATAGGGGCCTTTGATTTCTCTTTTCTGTGGCAAAGACAAGAAGGAGGAGGGGACACAGTCACAGCTTCTTACTGCTCCTGCTGCCAAAAACCACAGCACAGGCTTCAAACCAGGAACGCTCTTTCTAGGAAACCCAGCTTTTTGAATAGTCCATCTGGGGGGTGCGTTTTAGGTCAAAAACAGGGACTGTGAGGGAAATGGATTCAGTGTTTTTGATTTACATGACCAAGGGACCTCTTCATAAAAGTTTTTTATAGAGAGATACTTTTATTGATCCAAAAACAAGTATTGAGGCAAGCAATGACTCAAATTAACAAGCAAAATAAAGTAGTAAACTAAACATACAGATCTTTGTACTAAATAATAAAGAAAATATACGAGTTCATATGCAGCACATACAAATCAAGAAAGTAAAAGAGAATAAGTAGGAAATCTGATCTATCATTTATTTATGATAGGACAGGACATATGGATGAATGTACAAAAAATGTTGTGAAACGCCAGATTTTGCAGGTTGCTAATTTCCATTCTGTCACACTGAGGTGGTGGTGTGGATCCAAATGCAGGATGGGAGCCAGGAATGCAGAATGAAGATTAATTTTAATGTCCAAAATAATCAAACTCAAACGCATGAAGCCAACAAAAGCACAAGCACAAGCAATAGGCCAGCACTGGGAACAGAAACCAAGGTGTCTAAATAGATATGAACAAAATGAGACGCAGGTGAAGTAAATAAACTAAATGAGACCAGGTGAATCGAAGAGGAAAGCAAAACAGGAAACCAGACGCGAGGGAACTAAACAGGAAAAACTATAAAACAAAGCAGGAAACCAGGAACTAAAGAGAACACAAAACATCACGTCATGACATCTTCATAGTCTTATCAAATAAGCACATAACAATTCTAGAACAAAACTATACATTAAAAAAGACAGTTTATAGTAAAAAAAAAAAAAAAAAAAACCTATTAAAATCCTTAAATTAAAAAAATGCATTCAATACATAAGTGTATCTATTTAAATAAGGATGTGCCAAACAAATAAATGTAATAAACAATGAGAAAACCTAAAATATGATCAAATAAGTTCAATAAAATGGCAACAGTATAAAAGCAGCAGGTAAAGCCCATTGTGTTTCCAGGCTTGTGCCTGTCTGTGGAGGTCATTTACTGAACAGAGGGATGAAATGTGTCAGGGAAGATTTTCTGTATCTGACAGCATCTGACTCAGTATATTTGAGAAGGGGTTGTGCTTTCTGACTTGTGTGTGGTGGGGGCTGATCAGAATGATCTGTTATGGATACCACTGTGCTCAGTGTCCTCTACACTTTCAAATGTGTCCTGTTTGCATCTGATGATGGTGTCAGCTTTATTTCTGTTTGTGCAGTCTGTTGGTGATGGTGCCTCAAATGCTTGTTTCCCAACACACACCAACAAAGAAAAGTATATTGGAGGCAAAGATAAAAGATCTCCAGCATTTTGCAGCATATGTTAAAGGATCTGAATTGTCTGAAGAAGCAGAACCTGCTTTTCTCCTTGGATTTCCAGCTCAGTTTGTCACTGAGAAATTCTCAGAGACTTATAGGTGTCGACAAACTATGTGATCTTCAGTGGCAGTAAAAGTCCTCTTTCTCCAGAAGTCTGTCACCATCACTGTGGTCTCTGTCATATTCAGATGAAGGTTGTTCTTGCCAGTCCACTCTACAAACCTTTCCACCACCAGAAGTCTTCTGTACTTCTTGTCCCTTCCACCTAGCGAAGTTATCAGAAAATGTCTGAAGTTGGCAACTTAGTGTGTGTGTGTGCATGCGTCTGTACAGTTTGTCCATTTGGATGGCAACACCGGCCAAATGGACAAACTGTGGCAGATAGTCAGAAATCCAGGACACCGTGCAGTTGTAAAATAAGCAATCGCTCCCTGACACAAACACACACACACACACACACACACACACACACACACACACACACCCCTGCAGCCTTTCACCCAGCAGCAACAGCTGGGTCATGTTAAAAGCACTATGGAAATCAAAGAAGGTCCCACTCGATCCACTGTGGATAAAACAAGGGAAAAAAGGGAGGAAAAAGTTGGTGGATGGACATGAATCCCCGATATTCATTGTTGACACCTGGTGAACTCACTTTTCTCTGAAACAACCATTATTTATTGGAAACAAACCCTGCTACCCGACAAAATGGCAAAAAACTGGTCATATTGTGTAACAGTTATTACATAACACTCGTGTTACTGTACTCGAGACCTCCTGCCTGAACCACGCATGGATACTAAAAGGGGGAAATCAATGAAAAGGCAGGATGTATAGATTGAAATTAGTCCCTGATGTTAAGACTTGCCGACCAGATAAATTCATTTTAAATTGACCGATTGATCCTGTAGGATGATCTAACTTTTACAGCTGACATTTTGCTGCTAATCCGGCATGTTATAAACTTAACCAACAAGACCGGTCAGTGTAAAGCTTCAAGATGGCCAGCTGAATGACGATGTCACCGCCTACCCATTTGTGTGAATATAGGCAGCTTTTTGTAACTGTAGGAGGAGCTTTCAGAACGATTACGTAAACTCAGAAATAAAGAATACCATTGAAGGCCAAATAGCTCAGCAGACTTTGATGTCAAATGCAGGGTCTACTGAACAAGCTATGCATACCTTTCCAAACCAGGGGCCACTAAAGATGATAACACCAACGTTGTTGATTTAAGGTATTTCCGGTAGCACACGGACAAGCACTTATGTAACTCTCCTGCACTGCAAATAATGCATGTGCACTTATTAGGTCATCAGCTCAATCACCTCTGTAGTCTCCGTTGACAATACTGCAGTAATTGTGTGTTTTAATGAGGTATATATGCACCTTTGGCTTTAGTAAAAAACTGCAAGCCACAAACTGCAGCCTGGACTGTTTCCTTTGACCTTTTTTGTTGTGCCTTTCCCCAATAAACCGGACAAACTGGCCTACTTTCACTGGCATGTCGTTCCCCCAATATAACCTCAATGAACACCAAACTGCTTGTTATTTCTACTTCTTTTCTCTATTCCAGGTAACTGGGGAGGGATCTGTTCGCAGCAAACCACCCTCCATAACGGCCGTACCTCCACCCTGAACACGGGTCTGGTAACAATTCAGAACTACGGACAGTTCCTGCCCTCTCGACATGTCCAGCTGACGGTGGCACATGAGCTAGGCCACAGCCTCGGGTCTCCGGTTAGTCTCACTCTTACACACTCATAATGAACACCTGAAATGTGCACTTAGTCCACACAATCATTTCTGGTGGTTTCATCCACACAATTTTATTAAAGTTTCAGTTGTAAAACAGGTGGTAATTTATTATTAGGAATTTTATAACATCAAGTTTTCTTTCATATTCTTGATTATTTCATCTTGTTACTTAGTGATTACTCAGATGTCTACTGGGAAAACTAACAGTGTTCAAGTTTACAAACCACATGTGCTGTGATTGACTGTCTCAATATGATTGTCGCTAATAGATGACACAGTAAATGTATCTCTGCGGAGAGATGCTCTTGTGCAGTACGCATGATGTCAAAAGAAAATCAATGTTTTTTCCCCCCTTTTTTTTGGTGAAAGAACCAGATTTCTAAAATCCCGAAGGACCAAATATGTCCTTGTTTGCGGAAGTAGTGAGTATTTGCAAAACTGACTGAGGTTGAAGAACTAACTCAGGACACAGGGTTACCATAGGTTATGTACAAAGTGATGATTCAGCATGATGAAATTCAGAATGATCACTTGTTCTTTCAGGGTTTGCATGAATATTTGCATCACACAGGAACAAATTCTCTGTGAATGATTCACTAATGTGGGTGCAGAAAACAGGACAAGTTCTACTGTCTCATGTACAGATGTTCTGTTTATTTTTATATGAAAGACGATTTTTACTACTGATGTCAGCACACAGCTAAAGTACTGTTTACACAAATGCTTGAACATTTCTGCATGAGAACTTTTGCTATCAGACTCAACTTTTTCCTGTTGGTTATTATTCTGCTCTTTCCTTTCTTTGCAATTTATTCAGATTTTTGTGATTAAATTATGACATTTATAAATACCATTAAACTATTTCAGCTTTGTTAACCTGACTGAGTCTCATCTCCTGCAGCAGGTAAATATTTTTGTTTCCAGAAAGGACAGGTTGGTACAGGCAGAAACAGAGATGTGATGGCAGGTGTCATAATCTGTGGGTTTTGGTTTGTTGTATTATATGTCGCTTGTGGCTGTCCTGGTTTCCCGTGTGAGTTTATTCCTGTGTTCATTTCCTGTGCTAGTTTGTTCATTAGTCTCTTCTTGGCTGTCTTTAAGTCTAATTCTATGATTTTATTTTTTGGTTTGTCTCCTTGTGTGTTAAATTCTGTTTTATTTCCTATTCTCTACACACCTGATCATTTGCTTCTTGTTTAGTTTAGCTGTCTTCAGTGTGTTTTTACCACTTGTTATCTTTTGTTCATTGTCAACTGTCTTTGTCATTTCCCAGTGTCTTCCACATATTCCTTGTTGTTTGCACCTAACTACGTTTTTAACTTTTAGATTTCCTGCCTGGGCTGCATCTTTCTTTTCTTGATTAAACCTGTGCTTCCCGACATCCACCCGCCTCCTGTGTCTCATCCTGCATTTGGGTCCTGCTTCCTCCTTGCCCTTTGGTAGACAGGTATCACCAGCACTTTGATGTGTTAGTGGACAAGAGAGGGATGGGCTGTGATGGAGAGGGAATATGAGAGAAAGACCTTTGCTTTTGCTCTGCACTGCTCTGTCTGATGCAAAGTAAAATGTGTTGGATAATGAAGATTTCAAATAAACAGGAAGCACTCAGATATGATGCTCTGTGCAGGTTAAGTGCTGATTTTGCTATATTATAGTTTAAGCTGAAAAAAAGACCAACAATGCCAGATTTTAAAACAGAGAGGACAAGGCATAAAAAAAACAATGAAGAGTAAGGAAATGCAAGTAGCAAGCTATCACAAGAGCTGATCTTGACATGCAGAATTATTATTAAACATTTGTTTCACTTCATGTCAAAGCAGTTTATTTCCACATGGGATCGAGAATCTGCCTTGACTGATTGGGGTGGAGAGGACAGGAACGATAGATCAACATGTACAGCAGTTTTTATTCAGGAAGATGCAGTAAAAGGAGAAATATGTTAATGATAACAATATTGTCATACATTTATACATGGAGGATAGGGAGCAAGAATATACTCAGTGCATCAGGTGACGTCCCCATGGCTACATAACTAATGAATGCCTAGACTACTCCTAACTATAGGAGCATAACCAAGTTAGTTGGGTCCCGTACATGCAGAATCCAACTCAGGAGATGCTCGTATAGCCCATCTATAAGATTTATGAGAAAGGAAGGTCTTCCGCTTGATCTCAAACGTAGAGAGGTAGTCTGCTTCCTGAACCCACAGCAGGAATTGATTCCATAAGAGAGGGGCCTGATAGCCAAAGGTTCTTCCTCCCATCATACTCCTAGAGACTCTGTAAACCACAAGTAAACCTGCAACAAACCTAGATTAATCCCAGGTTTCTCTTCGACACACCTGACTCAAATTAATGAGTTGTAGTGCAGAACTTCATTGGCTGTTGAATCTATTTAATTTGGGTCAAGTGTGTTGAAGCAGCGATTTCCTGAAAACTGGTAGCACTGTGGCCTTAATGGGGCCCTGATATAGGTCCAATGTGATTCAGATTAAGCAGGTCTCCTGAACAGCTGTTGTCAGGTTTTGCCCAAGGATGTCAATAAATCAGTCTGATTCAGGTGTGCTGCAGCAGGAAACAGAATAAATCTGCAGGATGGCACTACTTGAGGAATGACTTCATACATGCCTACATCACATCATTCATTTTCACAGCTGAAGAACCAATAATGACACAAACAATAGTATTACATATTAGCTTAGACTGATTCAAAGTTTTTTGCTGCAAGCACCAAGAGGATGTCCTCAGGATTGTGCTAGATGAGCGTTAAGAAAAGCAGCAATGCACAGCAGATGAAGAACATACTAAGACCCTAAGGCAGGTAGACGTTAAGCTTTAATGTTAGTGTTTGAAGAAACAATCTGTCACAAGATCAAATAAGAGATCATTCAGAAGTTTGATTGAATGACCTTTTGGTTTGGATATGACTTGTGAAGTCAGATCCAAAGTGGAATAGAAACAAAACTACGCTCAAAGATTTAAGCGTGAATTAATTTGCTGATGAGGTGGAAGATAAACTGAGGGGAAGAACACGCTACATACTCAACACATGATGTTGTTTTCTATATGTTATTCTTAGCACCTAGAAAGATCTTTATTCAGTCAGGTGTGTTATTCCCCAGTAGATTGAAAGACAAAAAAAAAGTAACTTCTTTCATTTACAGAGAAAATAAAGTTTTTTTTCTGAACTGATTGAACATAAAATAAAATTGATTAGAATAACTTTTTTGTGTCAGGTACAATGAAATTGTGGTTGCTCTACCCAGCTGCTGTACAAAAGAATTAACTTCTTTAAAAACAATTCAAAGATATCAAATGTATCAACCTATCCCAGCTGCTGTTAGGTGTGAGGCATGGCTACAGCCTCTAACACCCGTCCATCACAGGGTTATTTCATACGGCGAAGGAAAGATGGATAAAGAGTAACATAACTGCCAATAGGCACAATAGAAAGAGTTAGACAGAAAACAAGTTTACAAACTTGATGAATGGTATTTGGAAAAAAAAGGACAATGTCGCAATCATGTTCATAAAACTTGATTAAGCAGCAAGATTTTCTCTGTGGCTGTTGCTGATTTAGATAATCAACTTTTTATTCTATCATTTTGAAGCTAGCTGATTATGCGGATGTATTTTACTTCTTAATAGTGTTTTTTTTCCTCTGTGGTTTTATTTCCTATTTCATACAATATAAGTTTCCCCACCATTTTCTAAGCACACATAAAATGTCATGAACTGCATAATTTTCACAACACAAAATACAGAAAGATTTAGCACCATGTTTTTCCCACAAGCCACATTCTGTTAACAATAATCTTTGTTGTGTTTTTTTTTTATGTCCAAACTGAACCAAGGTTATATATTTGTGGTAAGAACATCTGTAAAAACATTACTTATATTCCTAAAATAAACTGGATGTGTAGAAAATATACAACTTTAACACATTACAGATATTCAGTTTACTGTTTTTCACACTGCCAGCATTGCTCTTCATACTGATTTTAATCTTTTTAATAATTAATAAAAAGGATGTTTGAAGGGAAACTGCCTTTAGTTTTTATGTAAATGTGCATTTCCACAGAATCGCTAACTGGACTGACAATTGAAGTGGGTGGTATGATTGTGATGCCGTACCACATGATAAAGTACCACAGCTGCTGTGTCAGTTTGCCCCACCATACTCAGAACTTGAGATACTGATGGATGAAGGGAGGGGCTATAAAAATGTTCTTCCAACATCCATCACACTAATCAAACCAAGATGCAGAAACGCCCACTTTAAGGCTTGTTCTCTCAGCATGTGTCCATGTACATTCTCAATCTACCCGTGGATTTCGTAGAGTTTGACACTTGGAGAGGATGACTTTTACTGCATGTTACACAAAAACAGCACGAGGAGCTCCTTTTTATGTCCTTACTTTCCCACATCTGGAATACAACATTCCTCTGGTTTCTCATCAGATTCCATTTAAATCTTTTGACTGTTTAGAGTTTGCCTCGGAGATTTGAAAACATAACAAGATGGCTTAAAACTTACTTATCTCTCACATGGGGTCTTTCCATGTCCAGCTGAAATCACTTTTCTCAGTTCTTATTGACCTGTAAGAATCCACTGAGATCAGCAACAATGTGAGTTAAAACCCCCATTAGTGACAAAGGTTTATACAAACGGTTTTTAATGGTTTTAGCTTGGTTAGATCATTTGTTTTCCTCTGCTATTCCTGTCAACTGCTCAGAAAAATCCATCAATTCACAAGGCAATCATCACCATATCAGAAATGTTACCTTCCTTTCAGCACGATGAGGGCTTGAACTGTGGGAATCTTGGCTCTGCTGGTGGTAAGGGACGGTACCTGATGTTTCCTCATGCCACAGATGAGGTGTGTGAAAACAACGATAAATTCTCGCCCTGCAGCATCAATCACATTAGCCGGATCCTGAGGGTGAAGAAGGATGACTGCTTTGTGGGTGAGAGACAAACATCAGATTGTATTTGCCTGCATCTGACCTGCAAAATTTACACTGCGCATTAGTCACTGTAAATAAGGATTGTGGTTTTTAGAGTGTGTACTTAATTTTAATGTGTTTAACTTGCTTTGGCCAGTCAGCGATCAGCCCATCTGTGGAAACAGGATTGTAGAGGAAGGTGAAGAGTGCGATGTTGGTAAAAATGACACAGACTCATGCTGCTTCAGCGCAAAAGAGCCTGTCGGAGTCCAGTGTCACCTCAAGCCTGGTAAAGTCTGCAGGTACAAACATGTTAACTTTTCACACAATGAAAGTGCATTAACAGATTTCAGTATCAGCTTTTTGACTTTGGACAACCTCTAACCTTTATTGCCTTGTTATATTCACCATATTGTCATCAACCTAAGATATTTTGTTTACGTTTTGTCCTCCATGTGGGGCTTTGTGATGTTTGTGTGTCGCTTTCATGGATATTTGTCACCCTGACTGTTTGTGTATGATGTCTTTTCATTTGTCCATCCATCAGTCCCAGTCAGGGCCTCTGTTGTGGCCAGGACTGTGAATTTAAGCCAGCTGGTCAGATGTGTGATGAGGAGACAGACTGTCAGAAAGAAAGTGTGTGTTCAGGTCTTGCCCCGTTCTGCCCTCAGCCAAATGCCAAGGAAAATCTCACCATCTGCAGTCAGGGCACGCGTGTCTGTCTGAATGGGGTGAGGCACGCACACTTAGCCTTCTTACTGTGACTGAATACATTCTCGATGTTACCCAACAAGGCAAAGTTTGCATGTGTGCAGCAATCCTGCAAAGCCTAAAAAGAAGGAATGCAGTTGACAAATCAACCTCAATAATTTTATTCTGCTTGTCAAAATGATATCCCCTGGTTTGCCATCAGCAGAATTATTTGAATGTTTAAATAAGTTTTCATGCATGTTGAAAGTCAAGGAAAGTCAAGGTACTTCAACAAATGACAGGACAGCTGTGTAAGATCTGTTATTGAGAAAGTATTTTAGTCAACTATTTGTTTGTAAAGTAATGCATAAAGTGCTCTTAAACTGCTTTTAAAGTACAACAATCACAGATTTGCTATTTTTTAAAATCACATTTCAAATTACCAAAATAAACTACAAAATAATCACAACACAAGATGTGCTCAAACATTGGCCATCAATTCTGTTGGCGGTTATCTATTTTCCACATGCACTCAAGCTGTTTTAAAACCAAAAAAATGTTCTCAGTGGGATTCAGGTCAGCATTCGCTGTTGGCGTGTTTGCCTCAGATTAACATCCTGCGGAAAGAATCAAAACTTTAATCATACAGTTTTCTGACCAGACTCTGTCTTGGCAATATTTTAATTAGATTAGATTATAGATTTGTCAAATAGATTCTGTTAAATAGATTATTTTTAAATAGATTATTCTAATCTATTTGACACAGTTTGCACCACCAGCACCAGACACAACAAACAGTCCCACAGCATGATACGGCCTCCCCAATGCTTTACTGTGTCAACTATGAGCATGATAACACTCTACTAATTTAATTTCTTTACTGGATCTTTTCTTAGCAAGACATATCAACACATACCCCCTCCCTCACCCTTCAGTCAGCTCGTTAGATATTTTCTCTTACATATTTTATGTTATTGTTTGCGAAACATTTTTTGTGTAGTTATAGTTTCAATGGAATTTTAATCCAAGGCATCTTAGTCTAGATTGTTTATTTCTAGTCTGAAGTAGAAGTCAGACCACTTCCTGTTTTGCATGAATTTTCAATCCTCTGAAGTTCATCAGATGATTCATTGTATTTATAAACAAATGTATTATTACAACACAGAATAACTGGGAATAGAGTTTATTGAATCCAGTTTGTTACTACAATACTGTGACTGAAAACAAATTCTTCTGGATGGTTTTCCTCCAGCATTAAACACACCAAGCTCTGTCCAGGAGAGTAGGCGAATTTGTTCCAGCTGTGAATGTTGCTTCATCATATGTTCTGAATGTTTTTATCCAGATGTGCTAACTGTGCTAACCTCTGATACACGATTCATGAAAAGGAAATAGAATTCCTAGAAAAAGCTTTTGAAGGGGTATGACAAAATTATTTAATTAAAGAAATTAGAACCAGAATTTGTGTCAAGCAGAGTTTGTTTGTTTAAAAGATATGATATCGCATTGCTTCTTTTGCTGAATCATATAAACAGAAAACAGACTTCTCCTTCAACACAAACAGTTTCAGGCTCTCGAAACATGTCCAACTTAGAAGTTGTCTCATCTTTTAAAACCCATGTGTGATTATCCACATCACAGTGTTGATCAAAGAGAAAACTGTTGTGACTCCCAACAGTCTGTAAGTATAATGAGCGCTCTCTGTAATTTGTCAAAAACTTGCTATTCTAAATTATTTGTTACGTAAATAAACAAGTACATTTTAAGAAAAATAAGGAAAAAACATCTTCAGTGCAATTTATTGTGAAAGAAAAACCAGATTTGAAAAGTTTGCTGCATTTCCTGTTGCATGCCTCCTTTTCCCCGACCTTTCCTGTCTCATCGACTCAGAAAACCTTTTCTAAATGAGAGTCCGGTTTCTCTGTGCAGGTCTGTGCAGAGTCTGTGTGTTTGAAGCATCAGTTGCAGCAGTGTGACTGTCTAGGAGACTCCATGAAGGAGAAATGCCTCTTGTGCTGTCAGCAACCAGGTAACCGCAGCCCCATGTGTCCTCGTTCACACAAATTTGTTTTCCCCAAAAATCAGCATGTGTCATTTGTACGGAGGTTACCCCTCTATTATGTTGTTTTCTGTAAGAGATGTGATTTACTGCCTGTGTTACTGATCAGTGGTTTGTCAGACTTTGGAAAGGGATTTTTTTGCAGCCTCTGCCATGAGTGACATGTTACTGTGAAATCTGTGCATATGGAGTAAAGGGGTATGTATTTGACTGTATACTGTAAATAAAGCAGTTTGACTTTGTGCATTCATCACAGATAAGCCTGAGACGTGCGCCAGCACCACCTCGTCTGTGCTGTCTCGTCACTTCCAGAGAAAAGCATTACCCCTTGTGAGTGGAGCTCCCTGCTCGGGAAAACAAGGATACTGTGACAAATTCCATGTGTGTCGCCTCCTGGATGCAGACGGGCCCATCGCCAGACTGAAGAACTCGTTCCTACATTTGGATGATTTCAATGACATGGAAGCGTGGATGAAGGTGGCTTCTTCGTAGTCATACGATAACGGCATGAATAAAATTCTAAAAGATAACACACTGATAAACTGATAGCACTGTCATGAAAAAACTAGAAAAAAGAGGAACTGATTGACCCAGTTTTAAAGTTACTCTCCATTTCTAGATACCTCTAAGGCAGTTTAGGGATTAAAAGATCAACTTGTAATTGGATGTTTGGTGCAGTTCCATAATATGGGGCAATGTCTTTATTGGATTTTCTTATATTTGATGGATGGAAAGAAAGATTAGGAAGCAGATTTAAAAATAGCATTTTGATGATGTATTCACTCTGGCATAAATTAGCTCCGTTAAAATTACTCTAATTTCTGTTATAAATCAAGGTTGAAATTTCAGACGGATTTTTCTTTAGTAATGCAAGCTGTGCAGCAAGATGACAGAATGCAGCTTTTAAGCATCTGCTTTATTAACATGCAGTGTGGATGGAAGAAAGAGAAGAGTAATAGCAAAGAAACTGAGTTCCTGGTGAGTTTCAACAGTTCAATGATTAACGCCCCCCCCCCATGGAATTACTGAATATTCAGCTGTCAGATTTGTGTGAATTACACAATGTTAACACAAAATGATAAGAAATAGGATATAAAAATTATTGTAATATTTCCAAATTTCTAACACACCAGAGCTGTTCTGACCAAAACAGTCACAACAAATGCAGTTTTATTATTTTCCTTTAGAACAGGGATGAGCATCTCCGGTCCTCGAGGGGCGCGGTCCTGCAAGGGGTCAGACTTTCCCTGCTGCAACACACCTGACACACATCAGCCTAAATTAGCAGACTGGTGCAGAGCTTAACATTAAACTCTGCACCAGTCTGCTAATTACTCACTGATTTAAGTCAGGTGTGTTGCAGCAGGGAAACTCCTAACATCTGTAGGACTGTGGTCTTCGAGGACCGGAGTTGCCCACCCCTGCTTCAGAAGGACAACAAACTCGATAACTATAAAAATGGCGCACAAAAATCTAAGTTTTGGGTCATTTGGTGAAGCAGATCTAATAAAATACTATCTGACACTATGACATTCATCAGGCTAACCAGGTAGTAGCTAAACCTGAGAGAAAACGATGCTGCATAACTCTAACCAGGCAGCCTTCATGTGTAAACTGGACCCAGCGTGTAGAATTAAAAGAATAGAGTATAAACAGTGAAAAAGCAGCTGTTGCATCATCTGTTAATACTATTCACAGTGTTGTGTTTTCTCTCCACCACCTCATTTTTTCATGGTGAGACGAAAATAACAAGAAACACCAAGCCTTTTTTTAATCTACATGCAGTGGTGTGTATAAAAGTGAAGACTTCACTTCGTCCATTTCCTGACAGTGTCTAATGTGGCCCAATGGTGACCCTTATCCAAGTCATATCTGCCTCTTATAGTTTTAAGAATGAAGAACGTATTGTTAGCTACAGCTGCGCGTGAATGGGATGTTGGTTTAAGGCTGGTTTGCAGTTTGCCTTCATTTCATAGAAGAAGAAAGGATTACAACTGACTGGTGATGAAATGTCATTTGCAGATGACATACTGTGTATAAACAGTCTGTTTATGCTCAGATGACATACTGTGTATAAACAATGTGTTTACACTCAGATGAAAACAGCGTGCAGCAGCTCAGCCAGAAAGCTGTCTACCAGCCGTTTGGATTCAGCGGAGTCGCTTCAAGCCGCATGTGAAACAACTTGCTAATTCTGTCTGACAAGACACCATTTTATTTGAACTCCAAAGAGGCTAAAATCAAGATTGCGAAAAGGGAGTCATTTGTAGGCATTTGTGTGTGTGTGTCTGTGTGTGTGTGTGTGTGTGTGTGTGTGTGTGTGTGTGTGTGTGTGTGTGTGTGTGTGTGTGTGTGTGTGTGTTTGTGTGGTCTTACAACATATATACTTCTTTTTTTTTTTTTTATCTATGCTTATTCATACACTTTAGCTAATTGCACATGACAATGCTCTCCAGATATTCAGTGCAGTGGGAAAAAAAAAAAACAGCTGTTACAGAAATCATTTGAAAGTGGCAAAAAAATTATAAATAAAAATTAAATGAAAATCCTGACATTGCTTCTGAAATGTGGTCAGGCAGAGCTATTTTTTAAAAAATAGTCATGATGGGACCAAAACTAATATCAGACTTCTGCTGGTATGTTGACAGGTATTCTGGCCCACTGCTCATCAGCAAAGTGCTCTTATTTGACTGGGACAGTTTTGTTTTTTCCTTTAATTAGTCTTTTTAACCGCAGTGACTCTTTTCATAAAATTATCATTTAGCTCATTCAAATTTATTATCATCATTATTAGTTTGTAGTTTTTTTGAGTGACTATTGGGTGCAAATACCCATCAACATAATATACAACAGAGCATCAGCTAAAATATTAAGATTTCACTAGTTGTTTGTAAATTAATTTTACAGTGCATCATTATTAACCTCTAAATACTTCAGGATTTCATTTGTCCCTATTTGACTAAAATAGCAAAATATGTTAACAATACATGTTTTTCTCTCTTTATATACAGTCTATGGTTTTTACCTAAAGTTGCATCTTCTGCTCAAGTCTTTTTGTTTAATTGCCTGTGTTGGTGTTAAGTAGCGTTCAGTATTTAAATGATAAAAGCCTCTGAGGGCAGATTTTCATGACAGTGAGGAGAATCAGGAAGGCATATTTGGGTATGAGAGTGCAGCATGATTTCTGTTGTCCATTGACTGGGGACGAAAATGTCCCAGCTCAACCTGAGCTCAGTGTCACTGACTCCTTTTCATATAAGAAAACTGTGGACTTTATTTCATATTGTGTAAGAATGTCACAAGTGCATGTTTAATATTTCAATATTTGATGCTTTACAACTTAACAACTATGTCTTTAAAATATGGTCTAAAACTTTTCTATAAGATGACAGTCAATGTCAAAACAATAACATATAGTAGAATTCACGTCTATTTGCATCTACACTATGGGACTGGTCTTTATATGGACGATATATTGGTGATTCATCTGTAGTTTTATGACTTGCAGAGTACAGAGTTTTACTTTGACACATGAGAAAAAAGCAGTGCAAGTTAAACCAAGAATGTGACACCAAACACACAACACCAGACTATTTATATCCATGCCTCAAACCGAGCTAAATGTCTACTTACTGGTAGACTTAGACTTACTTGTAGTTTGCTGATCTGGACAGCAGCCTCCACTGTACATGGTTCGGTCTTTTGAGAAGTTTTTGCCCATAAATTCCTGACCTTGAGATTTTAATAAACATGAAATGATATGATTTTCATTATCATTTGTAAAACAAAAATGATCCAAGTTGTGAATACCATGAATTTTCAAAGCTTTTTTGCAGCTTTTTTGGATTCAAATTCATGCAAGTTTAAGTAATTTCTCTCATTTTATGGCTGTCCTTCGCTAGTCCGCCAAAAATAAGATCACCTACAAAGGTTGCTTCATATTGATGATAAAGATATGTTGTGCTTATATACTGCAGTTATCTGATGACCTTACAATGAATAGGAAGTATAATTGTCATTCTTTCTCTGCAGGCACATTGGTGGGTCATCCTGCTGGTGATACTGACGCTGTCTGGATTTATGGGTTGCACCGTCTGCCTGTGTGGCCGTACCATAAACACCCGTGACTTGGACTGCGCCCTGGCCTCTGATTCCAGCCACCTCTGAGAGTCACACAAATTCATTTAGCCACCTTTTTGTGGGAATTTGAAGAGTCAAAAACACATTCATGAGATGTTTGTGGACAAACATGGTAGGTTGTGATCTGCAGGTGACCCCGGAGGACGTTTAAACACCTGTTGAATGCATCTCACGCTTGATATTTTTGTAGTTCATCATAGAGCTGCACTTCCTTATCTCTGGGCAACTGCTGTGTTCAACCTGTGATAAATATGTTATGGAAAAAGTTGCTGCCAACTGCAAGGCGGGTCCATCTGGTTCCCTTCAGAAAGGCTATATACTGTGGCACTTCATTGCTGGCAGAGTAATGCCACCTGTCGCTGCGAACATTGAAATGAAAAACGTGTCTCTTTTTGGTGACCATCCTTAGTGTAAATTACTGCCAGCATGGACATCCTATCATCCTATCATGTGATCACTAATATGTTTGGAATCTCAGGAAATAAGTGTTTACCAGATGTTTGTCCCAGGCTACTGGTTTTATTATGATCTTAGTGTTTTTTAATTCTGACCTTGTCTTTGGGATTTCCTTGTTCTCTGTTAACTGGTTTACTTTTAAGCCATTTTTTCTTTAGTATTGTGTAGTTTTTTTTCCCCCTTTCTGCTCACATTGCTTCATGCCTTTTATATGTGGTCAGTTTGTTATCTCTTTGCCTGAATAATGTCATGATGTAATGTTTTGCTCCATTTCTGTCGTGTCCTGTTTTCTAAGTGCTTTTTTTTCTTGTGTTTTTCATTTGTGAGCATGTGAGCGTATAGTTTTTTGATTACTTCAACCAGGAAGCTACAAAGATTCAACACTTCCAGTGAAAAGTAAGTGACTTTGTTTTTGGCAAAAAAAAGCGGGGAAAAAAATCAGCTTTAAGTTCTTTGGGGTGACGTGCAGAGGATTTGCTGAAAGAAGTCTTGTGGTTTTAAACAGCATTCTTCAAAATGAACCACCGCCGGATCTTCTGTTAACACTCCAACACCCTGGGATGCTGAAAACATTGACGAGATTTAACAGAGAGTTAAGACTGTCATTACTGCTGTTGTTGATGTATTGGGATTGCGGGAAAGAAGTTGATGATTTGTTTATTACTGTTTGGAGGATCAGAAGCCCTGATCTCCGAGTACACATCTCCCTTCTTCAGAACGGATCCTCTGGCTCATCCCTGGAGGGGTTCCAGCTTCACACAGCTCCACCTGCCACCAAAGGGGATTCTAGTCTTTTGTTGTTTTAGTCACCCTCTTGAACATCTCAGACTTGTGGCCATCTTCCTGAATTGCTGTGTGCATCTGTCTCAGTTTGTTCAGATATTTGCATCTCGGTTTTGCATCTTGTTTTTTTTTTGTTGGTTTGCTTTTTGTTTTATTGGTAATAATTAAATGTCTATTTCTTTTCCTTTCCTCCCGCCTTCCCTTGTTGACTTGTATTTTGGTCCACCATAACACCCAAACCCCGACAGTATTTTACAGTTAATTATCAGATTTAAAAGCTATATTTTTAGATTGAGAATTACAGAATACATTATTAAGATTGTGTTTTTTTAGCTGCAAACCTTAGAAAAAAACTAAATGTAGTGAGTCTACCACTGTGCAATCTTTTCAGGTCACCTTGACATGGTCAGCCAAATGCACTGGCGTCACGACTGCAAGGACATCTTGTTTTGGGTAATCTGAGAATTTCTTGCCCTTTTATATCAGAAACAGCTGTGTTAAAACTTCAGCTGTAACTGTTTGGATCAAACAAATTTTGCTCTGATAGTCCGGGGGGGAGCTGGGGGGCAAGCGGGGTAGGGGGGGTGCACCGCAGTGGTAACTGTGATGACTATTGTGAATATGTTCTATTTCCTCTCATACAATCCTGCAACAAACGACTCCAGCCGACAGCTCACTTGGCAAACAGGATTTTATTTAAGAATTTACACATAATAGTGACAAACTATTTACAACTATGTACATAGGGTTACAGAAATGCACATTTTACAGATTAAATTCTTCCAGATGTAAAAATATATAACTACAGCAGTGCATCTTATCATTAATTGTTCTGCATTGTGGTATTTACATAATTTGCTGTACAATGAACAAAGCTATCTTTTTCTCTGTTTTCAATGCAAAAGTAAAACATTTCCATTTTCTAAAATCACAATGATTACAGTACCGATCTCTGTAGGACTGAGAATTAAATATTGCTCAAAACATTGGAAATGTAATTGTGAATACATGAGAATTAATACAAAAGAGTTGCATTTAAAAACAACAGACCACAGTGAAAGCGTTGACATTCACTCTGACTTCTACTTCATGCTGAGCATCACATGCTCAAAAGTAGACGCATTATTACAAGAATGTCTGGCACTTCATGGAGGTGTGAGAAGTAACTTGTCAATACAGTACAAATAATGCAAAAACACTCAGACTGGCAGATTTTTCTAGGTTTGGATGCATTAATTAAAGTCAGAGCTCATATAATTACAATAGCAGCAAAAATCGCGAAGAAAATCTGCAATAGAAGCGTAAAGTTTAGAAAAAAATCAGCTTAGCTGCTGTTTACAGTAAGGCACACTGATACAGGTCTCACAGTCATGTACAACACTGAGAACCACAGTGGTGAATGCGCAGTTAAGTTATGTATGTGGTGTAACCCATGCAGGCAAACAACAGGAAACTAAAAACACCAGAAAATATACACCTTAACACTATTTCCCCCTTTCTTTGGGGTGGGAGTCTACTAACCAATGTTTTCACCGTGGTACCTTTATAAATTCTGTCAACAAGGTATTTTTTCTGACAGAATAAAAGTACCTCTAGAACAAGACATGGGAAATCCAGTCATCAAACACTTAAAATGTAACTAGAATACATTAACACTTTTATGTTTTCATTTTAAAGCTTATCTTTTGCTCATGTTAACCAGCTATTGGCCACATTATTCAAGCATAAAGCAGAGATTTAAGTGCTGCTGATTTGTTTTACTTTAAAACCCAATGCAGACGGCATTAAAAAATCATGATTTGGTTTTATCGGCCACTGCATATCTCTCCTGATTCATCACACCTCTGCATGACCCCATTTTCAGTAAGAAATAAAGACACTAGCCTACACTGCCTGTGGTAAATTCAACATGGATGACAAGCCATAACACATCATAAGATGGAAGTGTTGATGAACATTAAAAAGGAATAAATTACTTTTGAAACTGAGCTAAAATAATTTCAAAATGAAAACATATCTCTGTGTGTGCAGCCTGACCTGACTTTGATCATCATATTAATCTATTTTGGATTAAAAAAAAAACTAAAAAAAAAAATTTAAAAAAAAAACAAAAAAAACAAGTGGCACCAAAATTAATTACACTTACTTTTAGGACTGTAACAGTAAAATTACAGAAAGATGTGATAAAAAAATTTTTTTTTTAAAAAAACAGTTTTTTTTATGTTGTTCTTATAAAATATTGTACAATATTCACATACATATCATTTTAAATAACATACATACTTCTATATATACAAAGTGCTAAAAGTTTTATATAGCTGATAAATAAACAGGAGTATAAATGGTATAAATTATCAGATAAGTGCTGAATTGAACCAAAAACAGTGTCTTTCCTTCATGGTGAGTGGCTCTACAGAGTTAACCTATGGAAAAAGCCAAGTTTATGGTTACTCATCAGATTTCACAGTAATGGAATAATACAGCAGTTACAAAAGCTAACTCACCTCTTTCGTTTTGGGTTCACCCTCCATGCTTCCTTACATTTAACAAATGTGACCTCCTGAGATAAGTCATGAACATCTGGGTTTTTTACACAGAACACCATCCTGCAGCAGAAGTTTATGAAAGCAATTTTATCTAAATTAGTGCTGCATATATGAGTGAAACGAGAGCGCAGAAGGTTCAACTAGTCTGTGAAAATGTTAGCATCTCTGTAATGTAAGTCAGAGGCTTTTTAAGCAACATGCTAACAAATCGTTAACATGTTCAAAATAATAACTTGCATACTAGTTAGCATGGCCTTGAACTACCTTAATGAAATCAATTTTCACATCTTTATATTCACTTTTAACTTACTTTTGTTGTGTCTCGCCGGCTCTGATGCGGATTTTGTGAACCTCCATGTTGCTGCTGTCTGAGTCGCCAGACCACCAAGAGGAAACCATCTTCAGCAGGTTGGAAGCTGACCAACTCTTAGTCTCTTCCCACTTAAACTTCAACATCAGCAGGTCCCCAATATCTTTTTCGGTCACCAGCAGGAAGGAATGTGTTTTATTTGTCATGAGTCTCTCCTTTCTGCCAGAAAAGAAACACAGAGAGAAATGTTACTGCATAACTCAGCCAGTCAGTGTTTCATGCAGCTCAGGCTTGTCAAGTATGCATCATAAAACATAATATTAGTGGGCTATGACCACAGTTAGTGAACAACCCACTTTGCTATGTGTGTGTGGTTAAATCCTTGTTTATTACTTCTGTCTCTAGCTACTGTGCTGTTACAAGACAAATCATATCTTACACAATGCAAAGTCACAGTGCAGTAAATCTCTTTAACAAAGGATTTAAGCTGTTTACTCACAACTTGAGCTCCAGATTTTCAGCTTCTCCTTTGGTTCCATATAGTGAGACAGTCAGTGATGGCTCCATCTCTGAAGTATTCACCTTACTGGAGAAGTGGATCTTCAACTGATAGTGGTAAACTGGAAAAAAAAGAGCCATAATATGCATCGGTCAGGTCAATACTGCTAGCCTAACTGACTCTCTAACATGAGTCCTGAGTATAAATAGGAAGACCCACTAACCTCTGAACGGCATAGTGGCTCGTGTCTTGGTGTACATCTGAACGTTGCGTGCCCTGCGGACCTTGCTGATGCCGTAGCCCACCGTGTTGCAGCGGCTCTTGCGGCAGCTCAGACACATGCCGCGGTCAAACATGTCGTTGCTGCCACACCTGTAGGCCTTGGCCGCCTTCTGCTCATTCAGAAGCGAGTCGATAAACAGGTGGATTGAGCGCTCATGTTCACACTTAACGGCATCTGTGATAGCTGGGGAGGAAAAAACAGGGGGGATGAAATAAACATGCAGCATAAATAACATTAAATAAAACACAAATATGTCAGTTTGTCATGTTTTCACTCCTTCTTGGATATCCCCGCCTGTCAGGACAGAAAATTCCTGACCTTTCCTCAGCTATGTTTGGGGCTCCATGTTTATTTTTAAACAGGTATGATTGACGTCATTGTGCAGCTGACCGTAACAATGTTGTCTGCTTTGATATTCTGATGACAAGTGGCAAGAAGTTATATTTGTCACAAAGCTGCTAGATTGTGCAGAGATATAAGTGTAAGAATGACGCACTGAAATCTTTCTGTAGCAAATAAATCGTCAACATTGTCATTAAATTGTCTGATATACAGTACTAGTTGTCCCGCAGGTTTTAAATTTAAGAAAATTTCCAAACACAGCCTGACCAAGTTCAAATCTAAAATATATTTTACCAAATATCCCAAAGTTAGCAATCTTCTCCAGGGCCCCTCTGAGGTTGCAGCCCGGTTGGAAGCTCCCTCCGTTGGGGTAAATGTCCACGTGGCCAACAGGTTGTTGGATCCCAATGCTGAGACCCAAGGAGCCACGTGTGAAGGTGTGAAGGACGTCAACGAAGTGAGCATCATCTGGAGAGAGACGCCTGTGGGCGTGCTCACCTTCAAAGTCCGGACCTGCTGGATCAAGACCTTCATGCAGATAAACGGGAACATGGATTAAACAAACACATTCAGAAAATTATTTATTTAGCTTATAAGATTCTTAAATGAGAATGAGCATTGATGTATTTGATTACCAGTTATTCGTCCAACTTTATTGGTTGAATGGCTGCCAGCAAATCCCGCCACATGCGCTCCGAGACTGTAGCCAATCAGATGCAGGTTGTCGAGAGGCATGTTGGTGGTTTCCTTTCAAATACAAGTTAAACAAAATAAGACAAAGCATTACCTGAAAATTAAAAACTTTTATATTCATACTGTATCGCATTGTTTTTCGTTCAGAATAACTGATTGATTTTCTGTTTTAATATCTTATTAAGCTCAGAGATAAAGTTACATTTTGATACTTTAACTTTTGTAATTCACAACAAATTAAAGTAATTTGTTAGATCAGCACGTGGTATCTTTTCATATCAGTCATTGACTCCCAAATTTAATCTGAATTAAATCGTATATAACCAGAAGTTGTGATAGCCACAAACATTAAATCATTTTCCGCTGCATTGACATACCAGTTTATCATAATCAAACTGTGGCTACCAGCCCTACCATTGTGTCCATCAGCTGGTAGAAGCTAACATGTCTCACTAGAGGTTTATAAGGTATATGTATTAAGGCCTAAAGGATGTGTTCTTTATGTTTTGGAGTGTTGTATATTAAGAGAATTTGTTAGAGATCCCACTTACTTCAATCCAGTCAATGAAGCGAGCAATCTCCTGTCCCACTGCTTTGGTGTTCTGAGCCGCGACCACATAGTGGTTCTGAGCTGAGCCGAGCCAGTCCACCACAATGACGTTGGCCGTTTGCTCTTTCTCATACAGTGCTGACACCAACTTAGGCATCCAGCTTTCAAACATACCACTCAGCTGTTGGAATAACAATCAAAACATTAACCTTCAAAGTAAAATCTTTGATGACAATGACAATAGTAAACTTCTTTGTCTTCTAACAAGCCTGAAGCAAGAGGGCTCACCGTCCATCCGTGGATCACCAGGAAGGTTTTGGATGTACTGTTGAAGGTGCAGGCCGCCAAGGAATCCGGATTGCCAGGAATGATGTAGCACAAGTCATCGTCTGGATGAGATGGTTTACGGAGGGAGAATTTGGCAACACTTGCATTAATGTCATCCTTGTGATCAAGCAAGTCTTTCAGGGGATCCAGGAAATTATCTGCAAAAAAAAAGACAGACAAATTAGCAGCAAGAAGATATTCCTCGGTGTACTCATGGTTTAAATAATATGTGTAAATTTGATCAAATGTTTTGACAAGGACATCCTTGAAGCCTAGCTAACTAAACTCAGGGCCTCAAAGCAAATTAGTTTTTACTCTGGATTAGATCAAACTTCAGGGTTAAGGGGTTCCCTTAACTGTGCTGCATGGAGCCCATTGAGGAGGGTTTTTCCCAGGTTTTGTTCCTGCCATCTCACTGACTAGAACATGTTTTAATGGTCCTCATACAGTCAGCTGGCCCAACTCAACTGGGGGCAGCTGGGGGCAGCTGGTTTTCACAGAGGGGTGGGGTGGTGTAGCCAACAACCACACAGAGATGAATAAGGCTTCCATGGGGAAAGAGGCCATACTGTATGCACATGATTACACCTGGATGACTCAGCTCCTACTGACAACTCAGGAGTTGCACAATTAGTTTGCTCCTGTAACTTCCACTTCTGTTTACCTGAGAGCGGGAAATGTGTTCTTTATCGCAATGAATACAACTTTGATAAGGCTGAAGGAACAAGTTCAGCCGCAAAGCTCGTCATATAGATAAACCTGAAAGTTAGCGGCAGACTTCCTGCACGTGCGCGTGCATTTCACTCACAACACTTTTCACTTGTGCGCTCAAAGAAGCGTGGCAATGTGCGTAGAGAGTAAAATATGGATGGAAGTTAAATTGGAAACTCACCAAAAACAGAATCGGCAAGCTCTTCTTCCAGGCACGTCACGCACTGCACAGCTGCATTCAACACCACGACGTACAAAAACCAAACTTGCCACGCTCTCATTTCTTTCAAAGCTGCTTCCCTTTCAAGAAAATGTGTTATTACAACTAAACACACGGCGCCGCACGACTGTATTTATTCCCTGTTAATCCGGACGGTTCTGCTGAGCGCTGTTATCTGAACCACCTTGAAGCGACTGCGTCTTAAATAGCACTTGCGGACTTCTGACGAGCCATTGGCTGCTGACCTCCGGGCGGGGAATGGAAAAATGTGTGTAAAGTAAATCATTAGGCTGCTTCACGCGGAGAGTTAACAACGTTGGCAGGATAGTCTCTCAATAAAACCAGTTGACTTCAGCAGTTAGATTTATCTTTTCATTTATTCAACGTTTCGACCAGATTACAAGTCAAACATGAGGGATTCATTATGGCTGCATGTATGTAGGTATTGTTTCTGAGCTCTTGTTCATTTTTTTCTTCTTGTGACCGACACAGAACTGATAACTGATTAATCATCATCTTATTTAATTTAGTATTCATGAATTAGTATCATCAAGGTAAATTAAAAGTGAAGAAGTAGGGATTTTTGCAGATCATGCACACACGCTGCATGTATGCAAGTTGGAGTGAAAATATTTATGTATAGCAGTTTTTATTAAGCATGACGCAGTGTGCAAGATCATTAAAAACCATGATTACTCCAAATTATTGGGGATGATATAACACAGTTGTAAAGGTTTTGTTTTTTTTTTTTAAAGAATGTTACGCTTTTCTTTAAAGTTCATCTGAGGAAGAATGCTGCAGCGTTGCAAAAGTATGAACTGAATCTATAAATATTACTTTATCCATTGAAGTTCAATATGTGTGGGTCATAAGAAAACTGGGAGTTCTGGTTCAATCAGTACTTAAATGTTAGTTTTATGTGACCCAGGCTGGAGGCCAGCCAGGTGTAGCAGATAAACTAACATGATGTGCCAGTTATGGCTGACTCTCATCACCTTGAAGTACATGAAAAGCCCTACATAGGATGTCTTGTGGGGGCCCTTTCACTGTTTCACTGCTCTAGCAGTGAATATAAATACTGCTCTTAAGGGAACCTTTTGACGTTTCATTTGACACTGTCAAGGTTTTTTTCCAGGAGGCGATAAGTAGGGTGAAAATAGATGCCAGCATGCCACTGGCACTGCATAATGGACTAAATTACCCAGAAAATGCACAGTATCATGCATAATAAAACATATCTTATGGCTTTGCATGTCATAATGATGCATGACTGCATGGACTGATCTCTTCTCAATACATGGCTGCAATGACATGGGGGGGGGGGGGGGGGGGGGGGGGGGACTTAAAATATGTTACAAACAACACACAGCCTGACTTGTTGCATTATTCATAAGTAATTCATGACACCAGTCTCTAAAGCTTGAAAACAAACAGATGCAAAAATTGACAAAGAAGACTCAAGATAATTGAAATATGACAGAAAAGACTGGAAAGAGAAACAAAGTGGGCTCAAAGAAATTAAGCACAATATTTCTGAGGCAAAGTTGAAAACCAATAAATATGTTGTATAGTCTTTTATTTTTTTTATTATGTGTGTAATCCAAATGTATTTCTCTAACAAATCAATGTTGTTTTTAACATGGGTTATTGTGATGTTTGTTGTTTCATGATCCAGTCTTGGCTTTGGACACAAATAATAAATGTAGGACGACTTTAGGCAGTGGAGTTTGTCATGGACACAATTTTTTTTTTTTTTTTTTACCATTTATAGTATGCAGCTATTGAGAAGTCTGAAAAAACAATGCAATATGTAACACTTTCATGGTGTGCTTGTATTGATAAAATGGCAACTGTTCCATTTTCAACTAGAAAAGCACTCAGAGAGCGCAAACCTATGCAAAGCACAATGTTAAAGAATCCTTAAAAAATTGCTTGATCCAAATGATGACCCGGATCTCCGCCAAAATTTAATTAGTTCTTCCTTTTCATATTTCTAACAACTCCTGAAAATTTAATGAAAATCCATCCATTACTTTTTGCGTTATCTTGTACACAGACAAACGAACAGATAAACACCAGGTAAAACATAAATGTCCTTGGCGGAGGCAATTACTGAAATTATATTTAAATTCCATGAATTTGTACATATTTGTAATGTGTTGCTAATAATGTGAAAATTAATAGGATTCAGCTCTTGGTTTTGTATACCTGTTGTTACATCGAACAGCAGTTCAGATCTCTTTTCAAAGAGTAGTTTTTTTAATTGTCACCTTCACAAGCTGAGCTTATAAACACGCACTAAAAACAGATAAAATACACCTGATTAAATAAATGCCTGGTTTGATCAAACTTTGTTGTGTTATGTTGCAGCATTGATGAGACTTGTATGAATTAAAGTTGTCTTTCATTCCAGCAAACTAACAGAGTTGTGTTTTTAAACTTCCTTGACTTCATCTTCAGTGTCAAGTCTTTCAAGACAGTTTTTAATGTGTCTGTATTGTTTCTGTCAAGGTTCTACCTGATAATTCTACAGATTATGGGGGAAAATGCATCCATAATAACAACAGCACACGCAGTGAGAGGTCTGTCATTGGTTCAGCCCATTTAATAATACAGATAAATGGAAGGTATACCCCAATTACAAAAGAAAAAAAGAAGAAAAGAGAAAAAAATCTGTGTGTTTTATATTTGTGTCCTGACTTTGTCTTGAAGAGAAGCAAATCATGTGTTAAAGAGTCCATCAGAAAGCTGGTTGTTACTGTTTCCACTTTACATGGTAGAAAAGTGTCTCTCTCATCAGAACATGTCCCCATTGATTGATCACAACAAAAATTCAAGAGATACAACTTTGCAGCAAATAATGCACTAACATTAAAAACATTTGGCAAAGTTTCAGTGAAACAAGCATTCCCAGCCTTATTACAGCAAGCAGTCTGCATTATTTCAGAACTTGTGACCTTTGACCTATTACAGGGAGCATTTTACCCTCCAGCCAGGCTGTATTAAAGTGCAGTTACATGCCAGCTGAAGATTATGTACACATAGTGAAGAGAGAGTTGGCTATGCAGCTGCTAATTCGGAGCCCAGAATGCCAGCAAAGGATGCCAAGACAAACTGAGTGAGAGGCCCAGATGAGGTGATGGTTGAAGTGCTACAAGATTGTTCTTGTGAAGGTCATTTCAATGCTAACAGTCTCATGATTACACTAAGCACCGTAAACAACTATCAGGTGATAGTGTGACAATTCCAGATGAAACCCTGATTTCTAATGAGAATTCATCCTAAACAGCAAACTAAAATGTTTTAATCGTTTTGGATTTAAATATTAATATAAAAAGCCCATTGCTATAATCTAGTAAGGCATTCTTGCTAAAGTTGTTGAAGTTTAATGCAAATCTTAACAAATAATTTGATCATAAAGTTACAGTTGTAAATTATTATTATTGCTTTTCATGAGATTGGCAGCTGCATGGTAAAAAGAAAGTATTTTGGCACTTAAACAAGCACCGTGTAAGTCTCTGCTACTATGTGTTTGGGACTTGTTTGAATGCACAGCAATTGTAAAAATTTCTGGAATTGCCGCTGAGTGGCATCCAGAGCCCGAGAAACTGCAATATATAACTGTTTCACCTGGCATGCAGTATGTTGCAGCTGAGTTTCGCTTTATGCACCACACACACAAGCAAGCAGGCAAAAACACACCTGCTGTTTTGTATGTACACAATGGCTGATCCAGCAAAGAAATGAAAGTATATTGTTGGAGGAAGAGAGGAAAAAAAGAGAGAAAGAAAAGAGAGAAAACAAGAGATAAACCAAGAGGAAAGATAAGACTGTCTTTTACTGACTGGAGTTATCTCACCGTACAGCCAGGCAAGATGCTGAATTAGACAGGGGCGTATCGCTGAGAAAACTGCAAGAAAACTGAAAAGTTCTTTTGCACATCTTCAATCGCATAAACCAAGTTGTTTGATTAATTGTGAATAAGTAATATTATAAAAGTGACATGAAAAGGATAAAAGTGTTTGGCATTGTGCGGTTTTTAACTGAATTCAAACTGTTTTCAGTATCAAACATGCCTCCCATTTGATAAGTCATGAGGGGATGAAAGTGCTCACGTTGTAGTGTGTAACACTGCTGCACCTGCCACAGCCAGTGCAGCACCTATTACCTATACCTCCACTTTGTGTTTTGTATTATTTAGCAAATGCTGGTCTGCTAAGATGCTAAGCTAGTACACTTATTTGTCAGCCTGTTAGCTTAGATTTGTGACTGCACTGAGCAGCTTAGTGTCACAGAGCTCTTAGCATCATAAGAGTATCATTAAACCATTGACAAAATTTATGAGCTACAAATTGATAGTTCATGGTAAGAACTATGCAGATGTAGTTCAGCACGTTTCTGCTAAAAGAGTTGGAGCGCATTTTGTGAGCCCGAAAGTTTTTCTTCTTCTTGAACACATGCACCCACACAGAGATGTTGCTGAAAAACAGCTGGCTTCATAAGCTGACTCTCTTCTCTGAACATGACAACATTTTCCTCGAAAAAGGGTGACTGCATTTGTTTTTCCCCTCCTGCTACTGCAGGTCAGATCCAGTCGCCCTCGTCTTTGCAGGGAACGGAGTTTGCCTTGGCGACGAGAATGAGATGAGAAGAGACTGAATCGGTTGCCAGCGCTCAACTGCAGAGATTTACAGGCTCCAGGAGAGAGGAAACACGCTCAGCATTAACTCTTCCACTAAGTTTGCTGACAACAAAATGTCTTCAGTTTTATGTATTTCCAAGACTTATTTCCTCAGATTATTTCTAGGAATGATGTTACGTTTGCCAGATAAGGTTACTGCATGGAGAAAGTAAACAATGTTGGAGGTGTTTCATGCTGGAGGCAATGGGTTTGACCTACGCAACAAATGTACAGAAAATTCTTTACCAGTCTTTCACTTGTATATTTATTCTTTTAATCTTGGATTTACCCACATAACCTTTCATGGATTTCTTGTTTCCTTTAACTCAGAGTTATATTGTTGTAGTTTTGTGGCTTCCAGGTCAGAGCAAAACAGGTATTGGAAGCCAGCATTGTGGCTTCAGCAACACTAATTCACTGTCAACACAAAGTCCTGAGGAATTGTTTCCACAACAACCACCAGAGCAAAATTTTATTTACTGTGTTTTAACTTTGCTTTAGTGCAAGTGGTCACCATGTTTTTCATCTCTTATTTTCTTTCTTTTCTCAGTTATACTCTTTATAGTGCTCCAGAACAGTTTGGTAAATTGTCAGCAATACTTAAAACGGAATTAAAATAGGTCATAGATGTGTTTTTCTAGGGCAGTTTCCTCTCAAAGAACCAGTGAAATGTGCATGAAAAGGAAGTTTGCTGCTGAAAAGAAGGAAATAAAGTTATAAATTATAAGCCAGAATTTATCAGAACAGAAGTCGTAGATATCTCCATGAAAATCCTTTTCAGAGCTGAGAATTAGACATCAAATCCATCAACTCTTGTTTTTCAGAGGAACAATTGGAAAAAGGAATCAGGCCTTTTTGTTCAGCATCCAGGTTTGGAAAATGAATCATTTGCAGGCACGCCAAGTGAACATTTTTGTGTAGATGAGTTAATCACCGGAGGATCTGATCAGCTTTAAAGAAAAAAGGAAAAACAGCTGTCAGCTGAGGGTCAGGCTGGCTTTTGAGATTTGAAACCACTAAATTAATCCAAAACAAATAGGACTGCAACATAAGCTATTCGTTATTTTCAGTTCATTAACTTCATATCCAGATCCCAAATCTTCCTCGATATTTTCCCAGCTTTCCCATAGTCCAGTGGGAACCATTTTAAGGGGAATTCAATCATTCATTCACAGCAGACATAGACATGCCAGAGACATACATGTTTTGTCTCACTCATACTATGGATTAGTTCAGCATTACATAACTTGTTTTGAGCAAGAGCCAGCTGTAATCCTGTTTGCGACATAACTCAACTATCAGCGCAATTTAAGGACTCGGGGGGAGGGCTTGGAGGTGCAACTGCGATATATCAATAACAACCTTGTTAAAGTGTCCTACCGTTAGCGTCAATGCTAATTCAGAGCTGCTTCTGTTTTCATTAAAGGCTAAAGATATCGTCCAAATACAGACAATGGTTGTCATGTAGATCCTTGCTTTCCTTAGAATTAGGGAACCAGAGGTAGATCAAGAAAATATAATTTTATCATCTGACTGACAGCATCTGGGTCCAGTTTTAGTCAGTTTAAGCTTTGTAAGAGAAACAGCATAAAGCTGTTATTGTTAGCATCATCTCTAGTGTGGGGAAAGACGCTAGTATTGTAGAGTCTGGGTCAAAATTACAGTGCATGTTTAACTAATTTCATAACCTCTCATAAACTAAAATCATGACCATAGTCACAGAAATCCACCCCTGTGGCCCATAAATGTGTGTAAATGTACTTTGCTGTAAGACCAAATCACACTCACCTCTTAAATCTAATGTGTTGTACAGAAGAGTGACTGTCAGAATAGGATTAATGTAATGCATTAAAGAGGCTTGAAAATGTTACAAAAAATATAAATAAAAAAAGGAAAAAGTCATGTTTCAGATGTGACAGAGTCACGCTATTCTTGGATCCCTGGTGAGAAACATCATCTGTAAATGAACGTGTTTGTTAGGAACAAATTCCCAAGAAGAGCTTTTTACTCTGTGTGCTGGTGCCAAGTGTGTGTTGTTATGTGTTTCTGTTAAAACACTCACACCTCAAGCATGACTGTGCCCTTATTTATGGCCACAAAAACAAACTCCTCATAGAGGCTGAAGTTGTACCATTATGTCCAATAAACCCCTTCTATTAAGTTCAACCAATCCACTACTAGAAATGTTTGTAAGACATGAACAAGTGAAGTCCCTGATCTGTGGCAGCAGCCCTATGAGCATGCGGGGACTAGCTTCTGGTGTGGGTGGATCCCTAGATATCACTTCCTCACATCAGCACCAAGTCAGACATTTATCACTTAATTTCATGTTTTATCTGTTTTATTAATTATACCTGTGTTCAGTTAAAGAGACAGTATTCAGGGAATGATGTTATATAGTTTGATTTGATTTAATTTGATTACACGACACAAACAGATTGGAGAATTGCATGAATGGAAAGGTTCAGCAATGATGCTAATAATGTACTCCATATACACTATTCACAAAAAGTTAGGGATATTCAGCTTTTGGGTGAAATTTCACAACAAGCCTAAAATGCATTCAAACCTGTACAGGTGAACTTAATGTGATCTTCTCTAAGCTTTTAAATGCACATGTCCAACTGTTAAATGTTTCAATAAATTTTGCACAAGTTGCTGTTCTCTAACAAGGAGCTTAACGGCAAAAATCACGGCAAGTGTGTGATCCTTGAATTGACCAATAAATGTCCTGGTTCAATTAGAGCTGGTGTTTAAACAGTTGTCCTCATCATGCTGTTCACATTTTGACATCATGAGACCAAGACGACACCTAACAATGGAACAACAGTCCCTTGCCATTGCGATGCTTCAAACAGGACGTTCTCAGACAGAAGTGGCCACTGAGCTTGGAGTGTCACAGAGTGTCATCAGCAGGTTGCAACAGAGATATGGAGAGACTGGAAGAGTCACAGAAAGGCCTAGAAGTGGACGTCCTTTGGCCACATCCCGTGCTGATGACCGCTACATTGCGAACACTGCCCTGAGAAACCGGATGATGAATGCCACTCAACTCCAGGCACGTTTAAGAGAGGTGAGAGGCACCCAAGTGTCACGTCAGACCATTCGAAATCGTTTCCATCAGCGTGGTCTGCGTGCTAGACGACCTGCACGGGTACCTGACCACACCACCAGGCACAGGCATCATCGTCTTGCATGGGCCAGGGAGCATTTACGCTGGACGAGGAACCAGTGGGCCTCAGTGCTGTTCTCTGATGAAAGTCGATTCACACTGAGCAGAAATGATGGCCGGCAACGATGTTGGAGACGTCAGGGAGAGCGCTATGCATCAGCCACTGTTGTCACCAGGCCAGCTTTTGGTGGTGGTGGTGTTACAGTGTGGGCAGGGGTGTCCACTTGGTACAGAACTGCCCTACACTTTGTGAATGGTACAGTGACAAGCCCATACTACCTGAATAACATCATTAATCCAGTGATTGTGTCCCTACATGAACAGCACAGGCCTAATTTCATCTTCATGGACGACAATGCTCCTGCTCATCGAGGCCGCATCATCAGGGAACGGCTGTTGGAGTCTGGTGTACCTCAAATGGAGTGGCCTGCACTCTCTCCAGACCTGAATCCAATTGGAAACCTGTGGGATCAGCTGAGCCGTCGTGTAGAGGCTCGAAACCCTGCACCCCAGAACCTCAATGACCTGAGGGCTGCCCTTCAAGAAGAGTGGGATGCCATGCCTCAGCAGGCAATAAGTTGCCTTGTGAACAGCATGAGACGTCGTTGTCAAACTGTAATTGATGCTCAAGGGCACATGATGAGATATTGAGACGTTCAAATTTTTTGTTGTGGTGTAACTACCATTGTTGTTACCTTTTGTGTTGAATGAATTTTTTGAGATGAGGAAATCAGTAGAGCATCCTTCTACTTAAATGTCTTACTTTTATGATATTATATCACTGAAGCATGAACATATTGCATTTTCCATAAATTTCACCTGAAAGCCAAATATCCCTAACTTTTTGTGAGTAGTGTATATTAGTGTTATAGAGTCTTTTAAAGATTGGTCCAAGGAGCTTAAACTGTACCATCTACTTACTGTCATCTCAATAAAAGCCCCTGATGGTCATTTGCAGCTAATTTAAACTGGTAGCATGTTTAATGAGCATCAGTTCAGTAAAAGCAGAAAATACACAACTCTCGTGCATCCAAATTATTGTTTTGTTCGTTTTTTATTTGTTTGTTTTATTCGCCTTTTATAACCTGAGATTCCCCAGTGGGGAAAGAGAGAACAAATGTTGCTAAACTATGCCAAATTGGCAATTTTGGAGCCTTAGCCTGAGCTCTATGTTCTAAAACAGTTCTAATTTTGTTTTGCTTCATTTTATCAAAGTTGTCCTTGGAAGAGACAATGTTTACATATTGTACTATGATTTGAAAGAGATTTAGAGCTAAAGTTGCATCCTTCCAAAGGGAATTTTTTTGTGTGTGCTATGTTTTTTGTGCCATTTTCGTTTTTTTTTTTTCCCAGTAACACATAAACTGATATTTACCCATCTTAAAAACTCTCATGTGTTCCCTTTACTATGATGCCAAAAGCATTCAAACAGATTGTGGTTGTATGGTTTCATAGTGGCATGTGTCATTTCTGAGCTGTTTTTTTAAGGGTTAATATTGTCCCTTTATAACATCAGTACTAAAGTCCCATTCCTGCAGATTTGAAGTGTTTCCATGCTCCACACCTGATTCAAAATTTGATGGATCCAACAGCTTGTTGTGAAGCTGTACACAGTGACCACTTAATGTGAGTCAGTTGTGCTGAAGCAAAGAAACATGTAAAACCTGTCAGCCTTCAAGGATTGTAGTTTGAGATCCGGCCCGCATTTATAGAACTGATGTGGTCCAGAATGAAAACCTGTTACAGATCTTGCTTTACACAGCTTTTTTTTGGACAATATTCTTTAGTTGGAAACTATACTTCAGCTGGACCCAGACAGAAGATTGATTCAACTTAGAAAGAAAAACAAAAATAAAGAAATTAATCTTTATCACACTTGAAAAAAATCCATAATTTAAAAAGATCCCAGCAATTTAACAGAAAATCCCCCATTCATTGTTTGTGGAAAACCCATAAATGAACTGGGAAGTTAGCTTTATATGAAAGTACTTTATCATGTTTATCATGTCCCAGGTTGTATTTTTTATCCCAGAAATCTTAAGTGGCTCCTCCAACTCCAACACATGATTTCAAAGTAACTTAAGCAGTAGGGAATATCTTAATTTGGGATATAACTCTTTATTAAACAACTCCTGTTCACTTTCTTTCAACAGTGCACTGTATTTCACTTCAATAAAAGTCAATGCACTCAACAGCTGACACTGAGTCCAATTTGATAGATGTCTCCAAAGCCTCATTCATGACAAATACAAAATGCTTCAATTATGGAAATATAGATGACAATGGAAGCCTGCCAAAATATATTACAGCTTCATATACAAATATATAAATGTACAATCAATAAATACAATGTGAAGTTATTTCTTGAGATGTATTATGGATATCACCTTAGCCAGTCCACCATAAATTTAAAAGGTTTGCATGTTTTGTCATATTTTTTGCTTGAGTTTTCAGTATCAGGGCATGTTGTAGGAGGAGCTTAGACAGTGAGGTAAACAGTTTCAGGTGAGACTGTTGACAATTCATGAAACCTCTAAGGAGGACTGAGCCATTTCTGCATCTTTAAAAGAGTGACTGCCGTTAAGTTTTAGGAGGAAAAATGACCAAAACTATAGAATGCAAATCCTTATTGGGTGCAATCTAAATGGCTGCCGGGGACAGAGACTCTTTTAAAGTGACCAGTGGCACAAAACCTAACGCAATCAAAAAAACAAGATTTCAACAGATTAGATATTAAAAATTAACTCATATTCAAAAAACAAACAGAACAAATGACTGAAAAAGGTATTTACAAAGAATACCATGATTCTCCGTTCAGTAGATAGTAAATGCTTCTTTGGTCCCTGTTGATTGTTGGCAATTAGTGGTTACATGGAGACAAATATAAGCCACAAACTGATTAATGTGAACATTTTAAAAAAAAACACACAAAGATGTGCCTTGATCAAGCCTATCACTATGAATCATTTATACATCACCAATAATCCAAGTTCACATAGGCACAGAAAACACACTAATTCATGGGCTCAAAATATATCAAAGTTGGTATAAACAATACATATGGTATATAAAAGCTTAAACGATGATTACAACAAAGCAAAAGCTACTGAAAGTGTAGAGTTGCAGGGTACGGGACATCATCATATAGAAACCAGTAACATGTTCAGCAGCAGAATGTGCACAGCAAAGTGAGAGGTCATGAGCAGACAGATTTCTAGCACTTGTGGATGAGGTTGTGTTGGTTGCAGCGAGAGTTCAGTAAAAATTCAGGAAGATCAAAAAAAATTTAAAAAATCAATTTTCATCAGTTGTCCAGTTATTTGCAAAGACTTTTCTGGTGCTGCTGTGTGTCGTCCATCTTTGGATATGTATGTAGGTATGGATGACGTGCACAGTGGGCAACTTCAGGAGCATCTTCAAACATCATTCTGACCAAAAAGACTGCCCTGCGTTTTGAGCCTGTGCATCCTGGATGGTAAACATGAGAGATAAAGCTTCAGGTTATTCTTCTAACGACACCATAAAGTCATCTTCTAAGTAACGCATAGTGTGGAAAGCTCACATTAAGAAGACTGATTGTACATTTTACTATTTAACAAAATATGTGATAAATTGGAGCAATTGTAATTTACCCTCTTTCTCTGCGGCTGGCAATGTCTTCTTTTGACTTGACAAAGACAGCGTCTTCCCCTCCTCTGACAAGGTAGGCGAACTCTCCTTCCTTAGCATTGAAAGTCACCCTGAAATTCAACAAAACCAAAAGTGTACTTTCTCTCATTCACATCAGCAGATCTGCTTTGTGGCTCGCAGCAAAGAACTCACTTGGACTGAGTCTCTCCGGACTTGATGCGGAGCTTCCGAATGTGAAACTTGCTGCTGCCCCACCAGTCGGACCAGCTGATGAGCGCATCCTTCTCCCAGCGCAGCTTCACGATCATCAGGTCGCCAATGTCCACATCAGTGGTGATGAGGAAGGAAAAGGTGGTGTTACCGTTCAAAACTGGCCTGCGAGATTAAAGGGAGAGATGTTCAGAGTTCAGCCGCTCGGGCCTGAATCTCCTCTGAGGCATCGCTGCCACATTTGTGTTGACAGAAATGCGATCCACTGCGAACTCATGCTGACTGTATGTACGTGAGCAAAGTTTTATACGTACAGAACAAAGGAAATGTCCTCCTTCTCTCCGTGGGTTCCATACAGGGAAATTTTCATCGGCTGCTCTGTGAAGCTCAGCTCATCCTTGCTGAAGAAGTGGGCTTTGACTTGGTAGTGGAAAACTGCAGAAGGGGACAAAACACAGTCATTTTTTAACACAACCCAACAACTCTTTAACTTTACACAATCCTTGTAACAGTGCTGCATAAAAACACATTTGACTCAAATCATCCCAGTCTTCATTCATTTAATCCTTTTTTGTATATCTGCTGCACATAGAGAGCTTTCAGTGCAGCTGTGCATCTTTCACAATAACACAGTTACCTTGCGCTGATGAGTATTTCTTAAGAGAAAAACTAACTTTTCCACTTCCACTGTGGTGTCTTACATGCAGAGGTGTCATGTTACTTTGGCCCACCCCCAGCCACCAAAATACCCATGACCTCTGGAGTGTACGGTACTCCCTGTCCATGTGCTGTTTGCCTTATGTGTTCATAAACTGTGCATAGTCTGTCAACATTGCCGCTAACTAGGTTAGTATTACTGCTGGCTTCAATCGGCCACGTTCAAACTAGAGGTTGTTCACCCACAGTAGTTAATACATTAAGGATTACTTAAACTGTAGCATGTGCACAGTTTAACTCCCAGTAATGCCCAGTAAAGAACATAAATCCACTCAGAAGTTTCTACTTTTCGCAATATTAAATACATTTTCTCTCTTTCTTCCAGGCAACAAAATGACCTGCAAATTTCAATCATCCAGATTTTAGAGGCTTTCTCTTACCTTTGTACGGCATCATATCACGGGTCTTGAGGTACATCTTTGCACTGCGGGCTGTGCGGATTTTATTGATGTTATAGCCGAGCATGTTGCAGCGGTTCTTCCTGCAGCTGAGGCACATACCCTTGTTAAAGGCTTCTTTAGAGTTGCAGCGGTAGGCCATGCTCTTGTACTGGGTGTTCACCAGAGAGTCAATGAACAAGTGGATGGAGCGCTCGTGAGAACATTTGACAAGCTGGTCCATATCTGCAACACACAAAGGAAAGAAAGAGTTCGATGACATCATCCTTTCTGGAAAATTGCTTCCTCATGTCTGCACATTTTTACACGTTCACGCTCAGTGATTGAGGCTGACCTGCACGGCATTTCTCACTTAGTTCTGCTTTGCTTTGTTCAGACACGACAGCTAAAGGTGTGAAGCGATGAGACATTAAGCAAGACTTTCATCTCTATGACACATTGTGAGTCTGTAGCTGTGTTATGACTGGAGACAGGCATAATTTAACCATAACCCTGAAAGATTTTACATAGCCAGGTGGTTTGTTGTATTCATACAAACTTACAGGGATTTGTCAGATTTTACAGCACTGTGCAACTGCTACTGGTCTGAGCAATGTAAAGTCTCTAAAATTATACATGCATGTGTTTGTTTTACCCCACAAAAACACAAAGTTCCAATTAATTAACCCAAAAATGGACTTTGATAGCATTTGCCTTGTACGGTGCAGTACTTGTAATGAATCAGCATCATAACTAGAAGTGTAGATGCAAACAAGAGGCAGGGAGGGTTGCTTTACATACTTTGAAGCCCTTTGATTCCTTCCAACGCAATCCCCATCAAGGTATTCTGGATGCCGCAACCCGGCTGAAAGGTGCCTCCATTGGGGTAAATGTCAATGTGTCCCACGGGTCTCTGGATGCCGATGCTGCGGTCCGGGGAACCCCTGGTGTTGGTGTGGAGTACATCTACAAACTGGGCATCGCCTCGGGACAGAGTGCTTTGGTCATCAGCGTTCTCAAAGGTGGGACCAGCAGGATCCAGACCTGAGTAGTAAAACCAGGAAGATGATTCCTTTGTACTCATTCTATGGTGGTGGATGGTACAAAAACAAACTGAGGATCACAGCTGTGGAATAATTTAGATAAAAATAAAAGCTAAGCGTGCGCTTGGTTTGGCCTCTTTCTGACCTGTGCAGCTATGCAGAACCACTGAACCTCAAAGACACAATGCAAGGCAGTAATTGCAAACTCTTAATGGGCCGCTGCGCTCAGATCACAGTAAACACACTATTCTTCTAAGCAGGTCAGAGTGATTTCAAAGCCGGATAAACATCATAGTGGATTTGAACTGGCACAGACCGGCTGCGTGCACACACACAATGCAGGCCTGGAATTAGGTTTCTTTGGTGTGCTGGATTGTTTTCAGGTGCAGAACTCTACATGGATCTGCTGACGCTAAATTTAGTATTGGAGTCATCTAACAAAAGCCAAACAGAGTTAAGTGTTAACAAAAGTTCTTACCTGTGATCCTGCTGATCTTATGGTCAGTGAGGTCTCCAGCAACTCCAGCCACATGTGCTCCCAGACTATAACCAAGTAAATGAATCCTCTCCCAAGGTAGCTGCAGCTCTTTCTGCAAGAGAACAGACAGGTGAGATGTGCTTCACCATCATTTAAAGACAACCGTCCGTGCTAGCAGGCTGGACTTGGCAACAGTCTGCTGCACTTCAGTTTGGGATTTTAGCCAAAGCAAGGATAATTTTGTGTAATTTTAGACTCTGCCAAATCTTTGCAAGCTTTTAAACTTGGAGGTTACATAAACTAGGGGTAAATACATGAGAGCCAAGGAACGTTTTTGCCTTGAAGTCATTCAGACAAAAGCTGTACCACATTAAACAGTGAAACTTGCGATGAAATGTTGCCGCGAACCACAGCTGCAGCCAAAAGAGCATCCAATCAAAATCATATCCAGCACAAAAACATTTCCATAGCAACTGCGCTAAGTAAAGTGCATTAAATGTCAAATATTTCTCAAAAGTCTGTTCTAATACACTAATATCAGAACTGCGACACATTTGTCATGTGAAAGAAAGAGGGTAAAATCCACAAAGACCAAGTGAAACGTGTGATTCAGTTATTACTGAGCTTAGATGCCATTTGTTCAAAAGTACTAACCTGCAACCAGGTGACAAACTTGGCAACATCACGGCCCACTAGCTTGGTGTAGGCGGCAGAGGTTGGGTAGTGCTGGTTAGCACGGGTCAGCCAGTCCACCACGATCACATTAGCGCTTGGTTCGCGCTCATACAGAGCAGACACCAGTTTGGGCACCCAGCTCTCAAACATCCCTGTTACCTGCAGGAACACACACCCACACACACCAACATGTTGCATTACAGAAATGGGATTGACATGTTATTAAAAAGGTGTTTTATATTCAGTAGATTCTGCAGTTCTGATGACAGTTCAGCTACTTTATTATACGAACAGTGGTCCAAGAACTCTGTGATGTTAACCTGTCCACCAACCAGTTTCTTTACACTACAGAAGAAACAGATTGGTATCTGATTAAACTGTCTTAATGTTTGAATTTCTTGAGTATTATTATGCAGGGAAATAATTTAACATAAGTAACTGTGAGTGAATTTAAAGGGAATCTTGTTTGATTTGTCTCACCAAAGCTCACTTTTGCATATTCCCATCAATAGCAAAAAATTCTGTTATTTTATGCACTATTTTTGAAAATGTAAGCAATTTTTCCATAAAGCCACCTGAGTCATTATTTCTCTTTAGTTACATTTTGTACTTTTTATGTGTTGTTAATTTTACTTTTCTCACAAAATGCATTAAACTACTGTTTCAAAGTATCAAATATGTTTGTTAATCACTCTCAAATGTAGCACATATTTAGGGTAGACTTTGAATGCATGGTCACACACACACACACACACACACACACACACACACACTGTCAGCAGGAAAATGGCCTGATTTACTGTGATTGGAGAGGAGCCAGGACATCATCAGGTTCAGATTTTGTGCGTGACTGGTTTTAAATCACATTATAGGAGAAGATGCATGGACTGTTTGCATGCTGTCTTTGCTTTCTCTTACAAATGGGCTGTTGTAGAGGAATCGTGTCTGGATGAAAGTGTCTTAAAGTTCAACACATTGCCGATGATGTTATCTTGAACATGCATGTCTTTTGAATGATTTCTCATCCGGTAGACTGTTTGTGATGTAATTTCACCCTAACAGCATCTCGATCCCATTTTTTTCATTATTTTATTTTACGATTTTTTTTTCACCTGTTTTCCATGTTATTTTCAAAAGCTGCACAGGCTGAATCTGCAGAGTGCGTTAAGTTGGACCCACCGTCCATCCATGTATCACAACGAAGGTCTGTGTTTCTGGGTTGAATTCACACTCTTGGATGGTTTCTGGCCTGCCGGCCACGATGTAGCACATGTCATCATCTGGAATATCCACGGAGCGCAGGGAGAACTTGGACACGATGTCAGTATAATCTGTGATCCATTCAGTGGTGGTTGGCAGAGGAGCAGCGGTGACTGTGGTGTTTACTGTTAACACACACACACACACACACACACACACACACACACACACACACACACACACACACACACACACACACACACACAAACACACGCAGAGACAAGGGATCATTAGGTTGTTGTGGTATGACCGGAATGTAGAGGATTGTTGTCAGGTGGGATTCTGACAATGAAACATTATTATTGCAAGTTTCACAAGTCACACCTTGCAGCAATGGAACAGCGTGAAACTCTCGTTTGAGCTTGTTTATTATTTATTTATTCTAACATATGTTCAGTTTTAGTGCGTGGCAAACTGTCTCACGCACCGTGACAGCTGATCTCCGCGGAAAAACGACAATAGACAATAAAAGGCGCGTCAGTGTCGCCCCCTTTTGTCTTTCCTGGATTTCTACAGACTCACATCAAAGTTAAAAAGTTTCACTTTTCCTGGTTTGCTACATTGTAAATTTATGAAGGTTACACTTTTTGTAAAATAACATCCTAAATCAATAATTTGTTTCGGTTATATATAATAATAAAGAATAATATGCGCAAATGTGCAGAAGTTGGTTGATATCTTTTGATAAAGATTTGTTAAAATTTCAATTTAAAGCTTGGGTATAAATGGTATATATGTTCATGTACTGCTTCTGGTCGTTCCACGGACAAAAGGCTCAGTGCAGCAGGTTCTCCTCACGCACACATGGAGCTGAATGGCTTAAATGGGATGCAGACGTGAACTCCTAAAGCTCCAGAAAAGGCTATTCCCGGTCAAAGAGTCGCAGCATGCATTCATTAACCTGCTTCCTGTGCCACATTTACCTCATCACAGCTGAAACACTTTTAAACAATACAAAGTTTATAACTTTGTGTCACATTAGGAAATAATAAAGTTTGCTCTTACCAAAAACAGTTGCGTTGGTGGGTTCAGGATCTGAAGAGAAAGTTGCAGAAATGTTTCCCAAAAGTATCCAAACTGTCAAAAAACAAATGTTTTCTTTTCCCATATTACTTTTTTAGGCTTTTTCTTACTTCTTTATCTTTGAAATATCCTGTGTAAAAGATGATATTGAGTTTAGGTGAGTAGTTGTAAATCCACTTAAACCCAACGCACCGGTGACAAAGTGGTGTGGAGTTGTGGTTTAAGGGTGAAGTTTCTTATGGTCTGTCACGGTTGTCGCTTCAAGTCATCTTTATGGGTGGCTCATTTAAATATTCAAACATGATTGGCTGCAAGTTTGGGGCGGAGACTAAACTTTGTCCAGCTCTGAAGAACCGGGAGTAGATCATCATTCAGGCTCTGAGGAAAACTGGCCCCCAGCTGCATGCAGAAGGTTTCACTTACACAGTGTCATTAGTGTCGGCTACTGTCAGCTGGCTCCATAGATCTTTAAATTATTACAGGAGGTTTGCCCCCTCACCTTCAGACAAATTTAAAAAACACAAGTTGTTTATTTTTTTTACTTAAATCAGGAATATAGATCAGAGACTTTACTATCATACTAAAAGCACTAAGAAAGATTGTGGTTTTTTTTCCTTTTATGACCGTTTCTTTCTTTTTTCCTTTTTTTCCCCAAAGATTATAGGCTTTTTGAGATAGAAGCTTTAATGCCAAACTATGCCTATATCCCATTGTAAAGAATGTAAAGAATTTAGGAAAGAATTATAAAATTCCTGGATCCAGGCAGAGATCCAGATCACATCCCAAAATATAATCTTCCCCAAAATCACATCTTCCTCCTACCATCTATGAAATTTCCCCCCAAATAATTGATCAAAATCTGTCCGTATTATTTAGAGTTACGTTGCTAACACGCTGAAAGCATTACATCCACCTTGTTGGAGTTTAAAACTAGTTTGCTGAAGGGTTGAAAACATTAAGATGTTATTTTTTTTTAAAAAATATTACTAACGAGCTGGGAAAGTACAATAAAACATAGTGTCAGAAAATTCCCTCTTACATGTTATTATAAGCTGATAAATGTTTGCAAAATGTAATATTTCCCTTTCCCAGCAGCAATAGCTTTCATCTTTTTGATCATCCATACTCCTTTTAAAGTTTTCTTTTCTTTTGAGCAGAGAGCAAGAGTTTATCCTCAACCAGGTGGGGAATGCACAGCCATGTTTCTCCAACTATGTTCAGGTTGAAATTTGGCTGGGCTTGAGTTTTCCTGAAGCTATCTAATGATCCTGGGCACTCTGGAAAAGATTTTCACTCAGTACTGCTCCATACTTTTTCCAGAACTCTTCCAGCTTTTGTTGAAATCGTCCGTGTTGGACCAGAAATGAAATAAAGGAAGTGATACTCATTGATCCAAGGCAGATGTTTTTAAGTCTGTTTTTAGAATGATGATGGAAACTATGAAGATGTGAACTGCTTTTCCAATTAATTTGATTTCATCAGGCTGAATGGATGTATGCATACACATGTGAACACTTCAAATTAAGAGACTTTTAATGGTCTTTTTGATTAATTAAGTCGGTTTCTGAGCTTGTCAGATGTAACATCTGTCAGTCTGCAGATCACAGGACTCAGAGGTGAGGTGAGCCAATAACAGTCTCTCAAGGACTTTCATGATGTGAGATGTATTGCTGAGTGATGTTCTGAGTTGTACCTTCTGAAGAACATGTTCAGCTCATTAGCCCTGTCCAGATTTCTGTCAGTATGATCCCCCTTTAATTTGCAGCCAGAGATTTTTCAGATATGTTTTTTGGCCGCACACCCCTCATATTGTTCTGCTGAAGCCAACTCTGACATAGACGTCAAATAAATGCTCTGACATAGATGCATGGAGGTGTGGGATTAAAAGCTATGGCCGAGGTAACTGATGCTTGCAGCATCAAGGCGTGAGTGAGTCACTGAACAAACATGCTTTCCACAGGCTCATGTTTTACATCAGATCCTAAGTCGGCTCTACCTAATGTGGATGTGGACTTGCTTTGACAGGAAGTTATAAACAGGAGTCAGTCAACCTGTCTAGTGTGAATTTTTTTACTTTGTAAAACTTTCTGCATAATTTCATTGAGTGATGCAAAGTTATTACTGTATACAACACTGAGAGAGAACGAAAAAGAATCTAGAAAGAAAGAGAAAAGAAAATAAAAGTGATAAAAACTGCATTACTGTTTAAAAATGAGCCACAAACAGATTTAAAATGAGTGCAAGAAGAAATCTGGAAGTGTTTCTCCTTTGTGTGTGGATGGTAATGGTGGGGAGGGCATGTTTTCGCCCAGGGGCCCACTGTCTGATAATCCCCATGCATTCAATTTAAAGGCAGATCTGGGCTGTGTGGGTGTGTTACAGAGCCCCCCTCTTTCAATAGTGGACCTCTAGAGAAACTCAAAAACAGCCACAAAGGAAAACTGGATTTCAAATGATACCCACATGCCTCGACTCATACCCCCAATGTGAATATCAGGTCACGTGAAATAATAACAGGATGTATGATACCCATAATGCACGTGAAATGGTGGCAGTTCAACCTTTGGGGCACAAAGGAAGCTTGAGAGCAGCAGACAAGTGAAACATGTGTGGGCAACAAACAGGCCAGGAGAAAAGCATGTGCCTGAGTTTTATGACAAATTTCATGCCAAAACACTTGTTTGAAAATGCTGTGCATCACTGTCATCTGGCCAGACCGAGAGCAGACAACAGAGAATGATGTATTCTTACAGAGCAAGCTTATAATTATCATCTAATCGTAAGCAATGCTTCCACTCAGTGCAACATGTTTGATAGATTTGCCAGACAATGTGAAAAATATTTTATTATTAAAATATTTTTATGTCCTGGAAGGGCCTGGAAGGTCCTACAGCAAGGGAGGCAAGACAAAAACTGTTACACTGCTTTGTATTTATTTGAGGCAACTCATGATCCATCAGTCAATAAATCAAAACTTCATTTAGGGAGCATTTTAAACACCTCGGACAGTGGTAACATGACAAAAAAGAAAAAACACAGATAATAAATAAAATACTATAAAGCAGTCCAGGTATGTAATAGAAAATAAAATAAAAAGATAAACTTTAACATGAACCCTCTGATATCCTCCTCTACTGTGTTGTGGAGCAGATTTTTTCGTGATTATAATTAATTTTATTACAAATTTGCAGAAAAAACTTGCTTGAGCCCCATCTATACCATCTGGTTTGGTTTCTAAAAGTAAGTGTTCATGTCACTGTTAATTTAAATTTTGACCATTTGCTATTGCTGCTGTGTTATTAACTATTATCTCAACAAGTTCTTAAAAAACATTGAATCTGACGAGCACTCTCCAAAGAAAACAAAGAAATGTTTTTCTCTCTTGCTTTTTTCTTGGTTCAATCTTTAAAAGCTGTAATGCAATACATTAAATAGCTGAAACCTGCAAGAGAAACTAAACAAATATAGAGGTAAAAAAAGATCCATTTTAAGCAGTTTCAGCAGATGTGCATGTAAACCTGAAAGCGGCTGCTCTTGATTAGTCTGGACATTGAAAACAAAGTTATGCCTAATTATCTAATCTGTCTCAGAACACGAAGATCTGAACTGAGTTTTATTCCCAGACCATTTAATGCTTTAAAACAGTCATTTTCTGGACAGTGAGCTTGTGTAAATATCTTCAACCTGGAGTTATATGATCCAGTCTCTCAATCTTAGTGAAACCATAAAAATTATACATACACTGAGTTTACAAGGAGCAAAATTTCTATGCCTGTAACTTTAAAAACTATTGTCCTCAGTGATCAACTGCGACTATATAGAAATAGCTTTTGTTTTCTTCAATCTTACAAATTCACTTGTATTCATAGTGTGTATGAGAACAAGTGTTTAGTTATGTGGAGGTGATTGTCAGGAAGGTGATGCTTATGGCTCCAGCAGCAGGCCCAACCCAGTGATTAGACAGAGCAACGCCTATTCCTCAGCCTGTGATCTCCGTCTCCATCTCTGCTCTGTGGTTACAGTGCTTGACCCATAGTGATAAACGACTGAGCAGAAATGAGTAAATCCATTATGAGACACACCCAGGCAGCATCATCAAAATGATTTTTAGCGTTCTCAGTATCGTGGTGTTCCTATAATTCTTAAGAGAGGAAGATGAGGAGAGTTGCAGTTACTGAAGACAAGTATTTTGTGTAGCGTAGTTTTGTTCTTCCTTGGAGGAAATTGAAACATCCCGATGAAGAGAATATAGATTTCCTACTGGCAAGACTTCTTTCACTTTCTTGTTATTCCTTTTTTTTCATGAGAAGCCTGCAAACGTAAAGGCTGCACATTTGTTTCTTATTTCTCCATTTGCACTTCTGAAAGACTGTATGGACTTTAGCATGCAGAGGTGCGCAGCAGAGCTTAGGAACACACATAACTCCATAAATCTGCTGGATGTTTGCCCGCCAGGCCAGTGTTTCAGAACTCGCAACAAATATTTAAATTAGTGATAAATACTTTCCATCTGTTTTAATATCTGTCTTGTTTTCTTTCTCTAGTTGTTTCCATGTGTTTACAGGATTTAAAAGTGGACTGAAGAATCTCTGCAGGTGTAGCTAGGTGAGACTGACTCTCCTGTGATAACAACATAAAGTTTTGCTCCCTGAAGTATGTGCAGTGTAAACCTCATAAACATGTGTTTAACAATCATACAAACACACACACACACACACACCTTGGATGAAAATTTTAGTGGAGAGGTTCACTTTGATGAGTCACAGAGCAGGCTGCTGGGTAGAAAAAAACCCAGAAAAGATAAATTAATTTCACCAGACAGTGCAACATAGTGTGTGTGTGTTGAGGGTTTAAGTCCATTTCAGAGGATACGCCATGTGTGTGCAGCATGTGGCTTCTACTCTGAAGGTTCTAATTTCTGCACAGCCAGCAAAATAGATATGGCTGCTGGTAGTTTTCTGGTACCACTGATGACCTTTGTCCTCTAAACAAATTGGATTTTTTTTTCCTTCTTCACCTTTTTCATTCTTTCTGTAAATCTTTCTCTTTGTTGGAGTCCTCGCTGCATCCTCATGCCCATCTGCATTGTGGCAGTGTGTGGCAGTGTGTGCATACATCAGCACACAGTGTGCATGTGTGCAAGGCCACTGTCAAACTCTTTTCACTGCCTTGCTGACACTTGTTGGTTGTACTGTGTTCTTCTTCATCAGACACTCTCCATTTTCACTGGTGTATCTGCCGAGACACAACAGGAAACTAAAAGAAGCCCTTCAGGAGTTTATTTTACAGTAGTTTTATTCTAAATTTGTAGCTTAAAAACATTTTTAAAAAATCCTCTCCAATTAGCAAATAAATCAGCTCTTCACTTCAATTGCCCTTTCACAGATCCCATTAGAAGAGCCAGATTTGCCTGTCCAGACTAAAAGAAGGAACCCTTCTTCAGAGGGGGTTAACGCTTTTACAAGTGTCAAACTAAAGACACACAATAAGGTCGTAAAACCACAGAAAGGCTCAGGGAGGAGACATGGCACTTCATTAGTCTATTGAGGAGTGACACGAACGGTTCGTATGAAACAGTTGAACTAATCGTTTAAGGACTAAATTGATTGGCACATGAATTATCCGTCTTTGTGTCTATGTGTGCACAAGACAATTGGGTGTCTACAGGCCATGTAGTGGTGCAAGCCCTTTAATGAATTGCACACACACACACACACACACACACACACACACACACATATATATATATATATATATGAATATACCTAAATGTAAAATATATGCAATATATATATTGCATATATTTTACATTCATGTAGAATATACAACATCTTACGTCGTGCTAGATTTTATTCCACGAGTGCACTTTTGTCTACTTTATATAAATACTACCGCAGTATTCATGTGTTTATAAATGCACATATATTACATGGTGCATATGCACAACTACAAGCATTCCAGTTCCAGATGAACAATCCTGCCTTCATGCTAAACGTGTTGTACAAGAGCATTGCTGTGTAAGTTGTGGGTTTCAGACTGCACATATGTTGCTGTAGCACATCTGTTGGCAATGTGTACATCAGGCTGCAGAGCTCTCACCGTCCTTTGCACACTCTGACCTGCACACAAATGCCTACCCAGATCTGCCACGTACACACATATATTCTACCATTTTCTCACTGAAAGCCACAATTTCAATTTCATGCATATAGATTACAGAAGCAAGTTTGCACATATGGCTGGTTTATCTGGATGAAAGGAATGCAACAGATCAGAAGATCCTATATTTCATCCATGAAGGCAGCTGGTCATGCCGGTGCTCATCCGGTTTCAAGCGGGACCTGTGGCGCTGTGTGTGCAGCCTGGTTTCACTGGAATTTCTCCAGCAACTGATGTCCCAACTCAACAGCAACAGTAAGTTTCATAACCATTTGATTTTGTCAGCCGAGGATGCCAGTGTCTGGACAGCAGTGGTCAGATGAGGTTACACATGTGGACTAAGAGGCAGGGAGTTTTATACCTAATGTTGTAAATGTTTCAGCTATGGTGAAACCCATTTTACATAAGTCAAACTTTAATAAGGTAATGAGTAGTTTATCCTTATAGTTACATCTGACAGGACTGGAAATCATGCTGATTTTTTTCAGCTTTGAACTCTTGACGGGAAAGAGTTTTTGGTTCCTGCTCCTCTGACAAAAACCTTATCAGAAGACTGAAATTGTTGTCTTGACAGGAGACATGTCTTGCGTCGAGCTTCTTATGTGACTGTCAAACAGCAAAGAGGCGTGCTGTGTGGCCTGCATGTTCTGCAGGAATGGCAGTGAGAAGCTTGCTACAATGAGAGGCCTCACAAAGAGATCTCATTCCCCCCTCTTGTGCTCAAAATCCTTAAGTGATGCTTCCTAAAGATCTAGTTAAATGTTTTCACCTTGTAGCTGCACTGGAGTTTGGACAAGTGTTTCTGGGGGGATTTATGTTCTGTTTGTAGGGCATGGAAATTAGAAGAAAAAATCTGAGGGTGTCAAGTTAAAAGAATGGAGTTCAGACTTCTGTGGGCTGCTCTTTATCTCTGCCAGACCACATGCAGCGGCTACTAGCAGGACACACAGAGTCTTTGACCAAACTGTCAGCTGTCGCGTTGCATTGTGGGTAAACATGGACAATATGTTTTAACATGAGTGGACAAATAAAAGCTGTCATACATTTGGTTTTATAGCAGTCACTGTCTCCAGTTTTAACTTTTCTCATTTAAAACCTTTGTTACTGAAGGAAACAATTTAACTTGCTGGTGACCTTCACTGTTCTGAGGTGTGGCATAAGAACTGTCAGCAGCCGCTGAAGTTGTGCTCCTGTTTTAGTACTTTTCATCTCGTCCTCGCAGGCTGAGTTGCTGGTCTGAACTCCACCTCTGTTGAAATATAGTAAGGATGTTGTCTCAGCTTTGTTTCCCCTCAGTGGGCCGAGGAAGCTCATGGTGGATCCACCTGTGGTGATCTCAGGTCAGGCGCCTTTTAAACTACAGCAGCTTACAGAAAGACATGAACAGCCCAGCATCAGCTCTCCTGTTCTACTTTTTCATAACAGAGGCCAAACTTAAAACAATGCTGCAGGGCATTGCAGAAACTACCAGATGAGAAGTCCTCAATGTTTATTTCTCTCTCAGACAAACAACATGTGCTCCTCTGACAAATGATTAAGGTTTCAGCATATTTCCGTGGCTGGTTAATGAAAAGGCCTGTTTGAGTATCAAATCCATCTACTGAAGTTGCATAAGGCCAAATAAAGAAGAAAGTCACTATTATTTAATGTTTTTTGCTTATATGAACAATTAAATAAAGACCTCCGTAAAGATGAATTCCTGATTTTCGATTAATTAGCAGGAGGAATATCTGTTAATTCGTTCTTTCCTAAGTATTTATTTGTAATCCGTCTGAGGTCTAATTTCTTTTAAACCATGCACTGCATCCAGCTATATTAAATAAAAGTTTTATATGAGATTTAATACTGATAAACTCATTGAATTAAGCATGTTGGCTAAAGCACCTTTACTTAAAGAAATAAGAATATGTGAAAAGACAAAATTCACAGAGACACAAGGATACCCCAGTTAAACGACTAATAACATCAGAGAAAATAAACACAATCATCTTCCAGACACCAGGAATCTGGGTAAATGATGTTGCACAGCGAGTGGGCGACACCAAAGATCAGTTGGGTGTGTGTGTTCATTCTTCCTACACACTGACCTCAGTGTGATTGTATGCACAGGTCCTCACACACAAGTTTCTGCCTTGTGTCTCCAAGGCATCTGTAGCCATCTTGTGTGTCTAGCTAGCTGATGTTTTCCTCTTCCCAGTGGTCGTTGTCATGTTGACTCTAGTTCTACATCTGGTGGACTATTTGTAGTTGAATCAGGACAAGAGGAGGCCCTGATTCAATCTCCTCACGCTTTCTCACGCTCAACTCATGTCCTCTATGGCCCCCCCATCTGTCTCCTTTTCCGACAGCCTGTCACATCAGGAGGAATGCTTCCGTCACATCTACAATACAAATGCAGGGAGTGCAGCTCTTATTTCTCGTAGGTCAGTTTTTGGTTTTTTTTGTTCTTGTTTTTTTCTTTTATTGACATCAAGGTTTGGTGGATTTCTTTCTTCATTTTTTGTTTGTTTGTTTTCTTAATTGTGCTCTAGAACCGGCAGCCAAACATAATTGCATCAATCTGATTTCCAAACTGGAAACCTGAATGAACTGTTTGAGTTCATTCTGTTTGAGTCTATTTATGGAGATGTAGTGCCCTTTAGTGGACACAAAGAGAATGAAACAGGAAAATTAGCTTGCAACAAGTTTTATTAGTTTCTCCCTGCAGAACCTTGTGGACAACCTGCAAAAATGTGTCACTTGCTAAAAAAAAAAAAAAAAGATAGTTAATTCCTCCAAATGAAAATTCCCGTCATTATTGATTATTACCAATGTACTCAAATGGCTTACTACTGTTTTCATTGTGACAGTCTGGTCTGTAAGTGTTTTTGAATACTTAAAAGTCACATCTTGGAGACACGACTTAAAAATGGCCAAGACAACTTGACACATTGTATGTACAGGTATTTGAAAACTAAAGTGAAGTTAGATGTTACTGTCTTTATCAGAGTAACTGAATACATGATACAGAATACATTTGATTCACATTTTATTTCATACACTTTTTGCGATCTTATGGAAATTTATTCGCAGCATTACGCAAAAAACACACATTTCAGTCACTTCAACCAACTTAAAGTTTCAACCCTATATCAAAACCGTAAACAACATACTGCTGTAAAAGTACATACATTTAATGGAACTGAAAAAAAAACATTATCCACTTAAGTGAAAATAAAAGGTCATTTAGAGCTCTCAGAGATTCCTGTTACAATCTGGTTTGTCCTCATGCTGTGGTTGAGCTGAGCTTTTAGTGCCCGGCAGGACAAGAATGAGGTTTATCTGTTAAGAACATGTCAATATACGTACGCACAGGGCTTCAATAAATATGACCCCCTCTAATTTATACATTTATTTATTTATGGTATAACTTTGTTTTCCATGAGATAACACTTGTAATAGGTGTCTTTTTAAATACCTTGTTAAAATGTCTTTTTTTTAATGATTAGTGTCTTTCAAAATACACACACACACACACACACACACACACATATATATATATATATATATATATATATATATATATATATATATATATATATATATATATATATATATATATATATATATATACACACACACATATATATATATTTTTTTTTAATAATATGATTTTATATAAATATATATACTTGTATATACAAGATAAATCAATAAATAAATCACTTCTGTGCATTAGGACATTCCTGTCTGTCTTACCAGATAAATCTACATCATATCTGATATCATTCCTTGCAATGCAGCCAGAAGAGTATCTCCATGAGCGGCGAATCGACCCTCTGCAGAAAATCTTGATAACTAGTGTAACTCTTTATGGCGATTGACTATTCTGCAGTTCTAAGTATAGATAACTTTGACTGATGTGGCCAAAGCAAATCATATCAAAATAAAACACAGAGAATTGTATTAAAGTAAATGCTACATGTCCAAAAGCATTTGCGGTTTGATCAATGCAATGAGAAATGCTACTCTGATGTGCAGATAGTAGTAATTATTGTGGGGTGATAGTTATGAAAATGTTAATTCTGTTTTGAGAAAAGTGCCAAAGTGACTGAGAAAAACTGTATAAATAGAGATTAGGAGAATAAATGCAGCCAGACTGTTTTCACTATTGTCACACATTTTTAGACAGTTTAGGGAAATGTTCACAAGAGGAACTTACGCATCTCCAGTGGATATAAACAGCACAATAGTAATGTCGAATGTTGATGAATAATATCCTTCACTTTTGACATTTAATGACCAATGATCTGCAGACTCTCAGAGGTATATTATCATGAACCGGTTACAAAAATAACCTTACAAGTATAATTTTGTTTTGTAGAATTAATAGATTATGCAATAAACAAACATCTATAAAACCAAGAACATCTTGGAATAATAAAGCATATTCTTTTAATTTACAAAGCTTTCTTTTTCCTCTGCAAATTTTTAAAACTGATAAGTCAGTTAACTTTGTTATTGTGTAGATAATGAAGGCACCTGGTGCTATAATTCTGTAAACACGTTTTTTTCTTTTATCAGCCATTAGTCTGTCATTTCTTTTTGTTTAAGATTTTTCTTTTGAAGTATTTCTCCATATTCTCAGTCTTTTGATGTCGTGTGTATAAAAGGACAATTAAGAAAATCATAGTGAACTCCATCTGGTTAATTTACTTTCACATAAACTAAATCAATTAATCTCATATTTTGGCCTTTTTTTCTCCTGCCCTCTTCCATAAACTTGACTGTGTTCTTTTGCTCCACTTCCTCCTAAACTCTGCTTCCACAAGTCATCGTGACATAAACTGAGTCATCCTCTCATTAAAAGATTTCCAAAATTCATTGTATCCCTTTGTTTTGCTTAAATGAGTTAAAGTGAAGCAAAATGGGTTTTTTTTTAATATAGTTTCAGGTTTCAGGTAGCTGAATTACTAAAAGTTTGCTATAAATGCTTTGGGTCCAACTCCTGTGGCACATTTAAAACACAAAAAACAGGTACAGATGTAAAGACAAATATCAGCTTTGAGTGTTAAATGAATCTCCGAGAGCTTATTTTAGTCGGGCCACTTCATAATAATGAAAAATCTTTTATTGTAGTTTCACCCTGTGAATTTTACAAGACACCAGCTGTTCTGAATTGAGCACAGCAGTAAACAATTCAAAGTAAATAAAACATTTTAATGCACAAAACTAAGAGCACACTAAGCTTATCGCTAGATTTCAAAGTTTCACAAATCTTGTTTGAAAATAATAAAAAAAGGTCTAAACAAACATGAATGATCAAAGAAAGACATTTAATTTAAAACAATCATCTGCAGCAAAAACAAGCAGCTGTGTTTAAAAAGAATCAGTCTAACATGGACACAGAAGCTGTCAACTATACAGATGAATCGTGCTCATTTACTGCGAAACAGTAAACTTCTAAAAACCTTCAGACTAGGGTAGAGAATGGGATTATGGTGACTTTATGTTATTCAACCTGGGTGTCTTATAATCTACATTTATTACAGCTTTGACTCAACCCTCCAACATGGGCTGATTCATACACACAACATGGCTGAGTTACACAAACAAAGCATGAAGGACTGAATGAAAAAAATACAGGGCAGATGACTATTTCAGAAAAGAACAAAAACATTTGCAGAAAAGCAGTAGCTACCATCAAAGATGGAAGACAACTGGGAGGAAAAATGTTTAGAAAAAAAAATGAAATGTACAAAAACCAAGAGTCACATCCATGAAAAAATGACCACCTGGAACAGTCCCAACATTTCCTCTTTTTAACAGATCAGTAGCGACGACCAAAAGCTCCCCCCTGCAGTCCACTCCCCTGCATTAGTTGGTTCTGTCTATTAAGAGCTCCAGAGAGAGACTGAGATGTTCCTGTGTTCATGTAGCCTCCACGGCTGAAAAGCAGAACACAGACAGATGCAAAATAAGCCTTTTCTGAAAAGAACTGTGGGGCTGGTTGCTCTCAAGGCCTCACTTTGGAAAAGACATAATACTGAAATTTAGATCGAACCGACTCACCCTGCCATTCCTCCCCGCGCTATGTGACTCTGACCTGGGATAGCACCATCTCTACCTGCAAAAGGAGAACATCTAGAATATCTACTTACAACTCCACTTTGCCTTTAAGTTGACAATAATTACTGTCAACTGTTCTAATTTAGCAAGCTAGTTTTATTCGTGTCCTCAATACATAAGATTCAAATAGACCTTTTTTTTTTTTTTTTTTAATTTAAAAAACAGTATGTACACAGGTAAGACTACCTTGCCAGGGTCTGTCTCCATCCATCTTCCTATTGGAGTCCCAGTCACGGCCACCCTCCCTTTAAAAGCAAAACACAAAGAAAATATATTTTTAATTTCTTGTTCCTTTTTTTTTTTTAAGAGAAGTCAACATCAAACAGGGTTGTACATGAATATTTGGTGCAATTTTCACCTGGGATTCATACGCTTGTCATAGCCTCCTCCCCACGAGTCTCTGCCATGTCTGTCTGAGAAGTGCTGCAAGAAGCACAAAAAATCAGCTTGTTATTTATTTGTTCACACACACAATGCTCAATTATGTGGACTGATAATGTTTCCCGCGGTTAAACCCAGTGTGATTATCTCATGTCCCAGATATTATCAACCAATTTTAATTGATCTTTATTCTTTAACAGTTGTGAAACAAAAAGAAACAACACAGTAGTGGGTTTACTCCCCTACAGCGATCCAGAAACCCCAGTGATTAGTTCGGATCTAGTGTGCATGTGGAACATGTATGCTAATCCTTAATCTTGGTCTTTAAGGGTTGGTGTTTGGCAGCTTTTAGAAGTTCACCTACAGCAACAGGTATGTTGTCGAAGAAAAACTAAAACCTGCAGGACACTGGCCCTCTCTGAAGTAAACTGCTATTGCAGTCATGTCACACGTGCAGAAGTAAAGAGTTGCAGTAAAAAATATAAAGCTTGGACTTTTTTGTTTGCTTATTTTTAAAGCGTGTAAGATGATTGTCTCTTACTTGTCCATCCCTGTCAGCACCAATACCACGAGTATTGTCTCGCCTGTCCATCGTCATGTTGTCTTGGATACGACCTCTATCTCTGTGATCAAAGTCCTGATAGCGATCCTGGCGACCAAAGTCTGAGCGGCTGTAGCGGTCATCCATGGTCATGCGCTTGTCGGGCCAGTCATCTTTCCTGTGGAGCAATGATCGTTCAATACAATTCAATACCATATTGACAAATATGCAATTTAGTATTCATTATTAGTAATCATTAACGTTTTGAGGACAGCAGGATATCACTGCTGATTACGGCGTACCTGCCGTCCATGTCATAAGGTCTTTTCACAGGGCGTCGATCCTGTTCATAGCGCAACTGCTCCTGCTGCCTCCTCAGCTCCTCGCGTTCCCTGAGGATCCTTTCCTGCTCACGCCTCCTCTCATACTCTATACGAAGTCTTTCACGCTCCAGGAACTGGCGCTCCATGCGATCTGCTTCCAAGCGCTGCTTCTCAGTCTGACAATGAAATCACAACAACTGTGAGAAGTTATCCGAGGAAAATTACAAGTGAAATTTTTCAAAGTGGTGGCAATGAAAGCAAAGGCTATCTGGTATTTAAAGTGAAAGTATTGCATGTTTTCCAAGGTGCACGACAGGACTGTTAGCAGAGGCAGTGATGCGAGGGGATACATATCCCTGACCACAAACAAATCACGACTGTACCTCCAACCAGTGTCGCTTTCGCATCAAGTGCTTCCTTTCCTCTCTTTCACGGAACAAACGGATTCGCTCGCGCTCACGGTCAGGACGGTTGTCACGATCACTGAAAGGACAAAAACAATCCCCATTTAACAGCCGACTTCAATACGAAGCTCATTTATACAAAAGACAAGTGTGTGAATGGTTGTAAAATGATTCTTTTTCTTTTGATATATTGCAAAAGACTTAATAAATTATCTTTATTTGTAATTTATTTAAAATTCAAGCATCAATGCGCAGGTTCTCTGCCTGGGATGATACTCACACATATCTGCGTCTTTCAACCTCTCTTAACTCTCTCTCTCTTTGCCTCTGCCTCTCCCTCTCCCTCTGCTCCTTGATTTGGTCAAACGTCAGGATGTCCTTTCTCTCCTTACTGGACGATGCACGATCCCGACTCTTTGTGCTCTGACAAAACACAAGTCAAACAACAGTAAAGACTCCGTCTAAATGCCAGATAAAAGAAATCTGTCTCCACAGAACCCCATTAACTTTCACTGATTTCTAGGGGAACTTGATGTATTATACACAAATGACAATGTTGTTTTTGCTGGAATGTTCCATGCCAGATAAATACTTACCCTGTCTCTGCTTTTGCTTTTGGTTTTGAGGCTGATAACAGGCTCTCCCTTGGACTTGTCCATAACTACAGTTCTTTCATTTCGTCCTGTCAATCAATAGATCAAGGATTTTGTAAGAACATGTTTAAAAGTAGGAGAACTGAGGGATCAGACAGCTGGGAATTGCTGCTGATTTTTTTTTTTTAAATTCTGTGAGGGATAGTTCATTTAAAACTTAATTATATGCCAGTTAAAATTCACCCCTACCGTCTTTCCCTTCACCCTCTGACTTGTCATCCTTTCCATCAGACCTAGAGAAAGGAGTACAATATGACATCAGCAATACATTAAAAATAAAGTAAAACAACCGAGGGCTGGGCAATATGAGGATGTATATTGTTTGGACGATTGAAAATGTCTTTCGTTTCATATGAGGCTCTCTCGTTTACGCCACAATAAGGTGCTTTACTGAAGTATTTTAAGTCATGATGTGCTTTACAGCATGCACACTGCAATCTATAAACACACACACACAGAGAAAGACGTTAGCAGAAGCGTTTCAGAGCAGGATTATTCACTAAAAGATGACCAGCCAACAAAACTGATGAGTTTGTTCACAAAAGAGGGGAAATTTCTGTCACATGGATGCAGTTTGGATATAAAAAGACCGACGTGGAACCAACAACAGACTAGCTCCCAGTTCCAACAACGGACTCCGACACAACTACTGGTAACTCATTTTATAACCTGCGCAAGAATCAGCATCAAAAATACAGAATAACCAGTCGAGGCAAATGGCTGCCCTCCCTGAGCCGGGTTCTGCCGGAGGTTTACTTCCTGTTAAAGGGAGGTTTTTTCCTTCCCACTGTCGCCGTGTACATGCTCAGGATGGGGGATTGGATTGAAGTCATGATTTGATGCAATCAGTTGGTTTCTATTATAGGATATGTATGAATTGGCTTAAAGGTGGAGTATGTAAGATTTTCAATATAAAAAAAAAAAAATTAACTAATAACTACAATCATAATTAGATAGTTTTTTTTTTTTAAAACATGTAGGTTCCAGTCTGTTCTATTTGATGTGTTATTAAATTACAAGTTAAATTAATGACAAAGACCCTTCTTAAATGTTTGCCTACCAGTAAAAAAAAAAGTGCTTTTTGTCATTTGTCATGATTAAACTTGTAATTTAATAACACATCACATATGGACAGACTGGAACCTACTTTTTTTTTTTTTTTTTAAACTAATTCTAATTGTAGTTATTTTATTAGTTAATTTTATTTTAAAATATTGAAAATCTTACATACTCCACCTTTAAAATTATTTGTATGTTGATTCGTCTATGTAAAGTGCCCTTTGACAACATTGCTGTAAAGTGGCACTATAAAAATAAAGTTGAATTGAATTGAATAAACAATAGAATCAACGAGCAAAAGCAGCATCAAGTGGTGGCGAAAGCGCTCATAATAAATTCCAGATACAAACACCGCAGCAGGAACATCATATGGCCATAGTTCCCTCAGATGGATGGAGATCACTGCTGCCGTTTTCAAGTACATCTGACAAACAACGGATGACTGACACAAAATTACACAAAATTTTATATTGTTATGGGGATATAAAATGAGCGACATCGGGATATGAGATTTTGGTCATATCGCCCAGCCCTAAAACCACCCATTCACTTCTCTCAACTTGATAGCTCATCATCTTCTGCAATACACAAACATGAACACAGTACACTGAATGAAGCTTGTTCAGCTGGTCGTCTTACTTGGAGTCAGTAGAATGTCTCCTCTCTGACTTCTTAGTGTCAGTCTTGTCTGCTGGCTTTTTTCCTGCAGGCTCGTTTTTAGCCTAAAATGTTAAAAATGAACCTATTAACAGAAGTTAAGTGATCAGGCAAATTTTGCACAGTTATTAAAAATATGTCCTTTAGTGGCATCTGGTTGTTTTGACTGAAGCCAAATGTTTAATAATATTCAAAAGCATTAAAATAAAATTAAACACAGACAGCCAAACTTATTTTTTTCTCAACCTCTGGGTCTAAAATCTCCACTTCAGGAGCACAAACTTTCCAGATATGCTTCTACCTAGAAGTAATTTCTTATGTCTCATTCTCAGTCTGATTTATTTCATTCCAAAACATGGTGAAAACTGAGGTTTTTCTTGTTGACAGCATTTTCTAAATTGTGAAAGTGAAAAATAGAAAATCCAGTCCTTTTAGTAAAAACTTTACCATCAACAAAATGCAAGAACTTTAAAGCTGACTGTAATACAATTTTCAGATTTTTTTCCCTATAAATGCATGCAAACTAGTGCATTTTTGGCAATATAATAACTTGCATATTTAAAACATTAAATTTAAGAAAAATTGCAATAAATAATAGTCCTAGTCTGAGGGGAAAAAAACAGGAACGTTTTGTTGTGAAATCAGTTATAAACTTTACCCTTTTCACCTGCAGTGCCACACATTAAACTAACAACATCTGCTAAATTAAATAATTGACTACACTGGTCCGCTTACGTTTAAAAAAAAAAAGCCTCAGTCTGCTTGACAGACAGGTTATACTAAAAGTAATTTTGTTGAGCCAGGACTTCGGTTCAAAAGCAATAAAAGCTTCCAATTCTGATCTCCAAAAAAATGCTCCAAACATTTAGAGCTCCACAAGCACTTTAAGAACATTAGCAGCCACAACACAGTTTGCTGGATTACCTACAAAGCTTTGTTTTTTTTCTTTAAGTAAATTAAAACTGTCAACTTTTATTAGTCAGATAATTAGATTTTTTATTATTATTAACACTGACACTATTCATACTCCCCACAGAAACTTTACTGAAAGAAAAAATCCAACCAATTAGATGCAAACCACTCACACGCTCCACAGAGATCATCCTGCCATGCAGCTCGGTCCTGTGAAGGTGGCTGATACAGTTGGTGGCCTCCTCAGTGGATGACATGGTGACAAAGCCATAGCAGCGAGCCCCAGGGCTCTTAGCATTGGTCACAACCTTAGCGCCAACAACCTGCAGAATATAACAAAAGATATTAAACCATTATACTTAACCTCTTCATCCAAACTAAATGGGAAAAAAGATCTCACCCTGCTCGCGTTGCAATGTGATGACCTTAAATACTCACTTTGCCATATTTGCTGAAAAGGGTCTTCAGATCAGTTGCTCTGGTGGTTGAAGACAAACCACTGACCCACAGATTCTTGCTATTACTTGCTGCAGCACCTCCTGCGGCTACACAGACACAACCCATGGAATGAGTACCTAGACGTCAAAACTGGGATCAAGAAAAGTAAACAATTTTACCTACCCTTCTCATCTTTCGACTCAGTCTTGCCATCTTTTTCCTCAGAGCTAGAAACAAAGAATAAACATCATGAATAAACAACACAGAGGAATCTTTGAATCTTCTAAAATAACTGTTTTTTTTTTGGTTGTTTTTTTTTTTTTAAATTAAAGTATAATCCATCCATCCATCAGGTTCCACAGTGCAGTTAACAGTGAGTATATATGTGATTATAACCTCTTAAAATCCCAGCGTGTTACTCTTTAATGGATGACAAAGTGGAATAGGTGAGTGTAAAGAATCACACAAGGAAAAAAGAAAAGAAAAAACACCACAGAAAATTTGCAAAATTTTTTTTGTTTTTTGTTTTTTTTACCTCCAAAGAGCATCCAAATTTTGCTAGCACAAAGGGGCCAATGCAAAAGAGATAACCATTTTGGTTTCTAGGATACAGAAAGCAACAAACCTCTTTTTCTGATCATCGCCCTCTACAGAAGAGGACTCTTTCAACGTCGGGGCTGAATCCGCAGCAGCGTTTTCTTCCGTCTTCTCATCCGCCTCACCCTTCTTAGACCCCATTTCTGAATCAACAGTTTCACCCATGTTGCCCTGTTCGCTTACACTAACAGCCTGCGAGCTTTCGTTTTCAGTGTCAAATGTCTCTTCTGGGACGTTCCCCTCGCCCCCAACATCTTCGGCACCAGTCTCCACAACATCCTTGTCGGTGTCCACATCTCCTGAGGCAGCATCGCTGGACTTGGCACCAGTGTTGGACACACTGTCTTCCCCTCCACCGGTGACAGCTTGCTCTTCTTCAGGGCTCGTCCCATGGCTCTCGTGGCGATCTTCTTTAAGCGGCTCAGATAAACAAGACCCGGCTACTTTGTCATTTTCTACGGATTTAACAGGAATAGAATGGCACAGAGTTTAATCACTTCTGAAACACATCAATGGTTAACGAGGAACTGGCAAGGCCTGGATTAGGAACGTCATGACCACTGGCCTGTGCTCCTAAAACTATGTATTAAAACGAAGCAGACCCTACTGAAGAGACTGGAAAAGAACCCAAAGGCTGGAAGACAACCAAGCAACTAAGGGGGCAAACAGTTTGGCTCATTTCTCAAGATGAATCACTTCAGTCTATTCACCTGACCCAAAGCCGACAAGTTCAGCTCAGAGCTGAAGAGAGCCACAAGATCAGCCACACAGCAGTAGGAACTTGCTGCCGTCCTTCTTCTTTCAGCTTTTTCCATTTCCAGTGTCCATTTGCATTGACCAAAACTTCAGCTCAAGTCCAGAAGTTTCAATTCCAGTCGATTTATGCGTCACAGGGATTACGAAGTCAAAGTAGCTGATAAATCTTGATGGCTCTTCTTTGTCTTCTGATCTTCGTGTGGTAACCTAAAAACACTGCAATCACCTGCAAGAGCTCAAACCTCCCTGACCATGAAAAGTAATTGCTGTCATCGTGCATCAATTTGTTAACCAAAGCTATTATTGCGTGCAAGAACCCAAATGGCAACATGAATATTATTTACAATAGAATATTTTTACTTAATGGTCAACAAAATTTCAGCACAAAGTCAGCAATTTCCTTTGGGCTTCCAGTCTCTCCTCCTTGTTGTAACTAAACAAAGTGTTTGAATGTCCAACCTCAACACTGTTCAAAAAAAAAAAAAAAGAAAGAAAAAAGAAAGAAAGAAAAAAAAAAGATCTTCTGATAAACTTTTTTCTACAGTACCTGTTTGTTCTTGCATATCCCCTGCATTGGGATCCTTGAAGAGAGAAAAATGAAACCTTAATGACGTTGGCTGAAGACCAGAACTAGTTGTGCCAAGTACATTTGTGAGCAGACGTACCATATTGGAAGACAGATATGACAAATCTTCATCCTTGTCAAACGTCTCACATTGGTCCAACTGGAAGAATACATAAAATTGGAGAAAAATTAAAACATTAAGAATATTACGAAACCAATTTCTGTTGGCTAATTTACATCAAGAGTCATACCTCTAAACCTTGCGCTTCATCTTCTAACTCAAAAGTCCTGAAGTCATGTTCTTCATCCAACAGAGCATCATCATCCCTGTCAAAATTATCTGCATCATCCATATGATCTTCAGCTGGTATTCCACTGTCATTCTCGGTATCATCGAGAACATTCATGTCAAGGATGTCCATGTCCTGCATGTTCTCATGATCATCCAGCAGGTCCTCCTGATGAGGAAAAAATAAAGTTAAACACATCACTGCAGCACTTGAATCCAGATTAAAATAAATTCTTCAAACTTACATGTCCATCACGGGAATCCTCTTCCATAGTACCATCTTCTGTTTCATCATTCTCTGGCCTGTTTTCTGCAGAAAATAAAATCCATTTCAGATAAAAATCATCTAAATATTTAAAGACAGCAAAGAAAACCATACAGTCTGTATCAGCAGCAGCCTACAAAGTCATATTAAACATTATCATCAAAAGGAAATTAGCATTAGTTGAATTTTGTTCTTTCAACTTGGTTAATTGTCGTTTCAGGGAATATCAACACCAGCAAACACTTGTAACCTTGCAAATTTGTTCTGGCTGTTTGATCCATTCGAATCAAGTGTGAAATGTGAAAGCAAACCAACCAAAGGTGCAAAATTTTCTGAATGCCCTGCTTAACTGAACCATGTCCCTAGATCTAGGCCACAGGGGTCAAACTCCAGTCCTCGAGAGTCAGTATCCTGCAGGTTTTTGTTGTCTCCATGTTCCAACAGACAGGCATATTTAATGAGTAGGTTGACAAGAAACTGCTGGATCCATTTGATGTGAATAAGGTGTGTTATAGCAGGGAAACCATAAAAACCTGCCGGATTCTGGCTCTCAAAGACTGGCGTTTGGAACCCGTGATGTAGGCTTAAAAATAAGCCGCTGCATGCCCTCATCATGCCTGGATAAATGGACTCATTGTGTATGGTTACTATCCCAGATGAGGAAACAATGTATTAGTTTTTGTCAATCGGATAGTTTGACAAGTCACTACCTTGTAACAGTTAACTGGTCAGGCCATTTCTCATATTGCTGTAGATCAAAACACTCCAAAATAAAAGATTAAATGCATTGAGTTCTATATTTTAACAGCAGCAACAGCAAAACGGTAAATCAGACATATTAAATTCAATATGTGCACTGTGGACCCACTAACTGCACATCTGATTTCCATGAAACCCTGCAAATACCTTATAATAGCTGTTGTTGCATAACGCCACAGTGTGGTCGTTTAGGAACCTGTGCAAGAAATAGTAACATGTATACAACTACGATAAAGGTAATTTCACCCACAGGTGACTGGAGCATCATTTTACTCCAAGTGTTTGCATAAGATGGTCAACACGAGCGTCACGTGTCTATCTTACCTTTGGTTGTTCGTTTGGGTGTAACGCTGGCTCTTTTAGGAGTCGACTCCGGGACGACTATAATCTCATCTGGGTTTCCCCCCTCGTCTTCGATTGCCTGTTAGTTAAGGAAAAGATTTCTTCAGTGTAGCGAACAAAAAAAATTGTATTTATTAAGCAATTTAGCGCAAACCTCTGCGAGCAGTTAGCACACAGCTGTAAGCTAACAAGCTAGTTTTGAAATAGCTGGATGGAAATACATTATTTTGACAAAGCCAGGTGAATTTCAAACTTCTATATTTTGCATCAATCAGCAAAACATTATTCGTGATCTCTAAACAGGACAATATATGTTGGACCTTTTTTAAACGTTCAGAGAGCACGCTCTTGACGCCAGTCGTGTCCAGGTTTCGTTTTTTCAACTCGGCCTTCAAATCAATGACTCGCAGCTCCGACAGCTTGCGGACCTCTGCGCCCTCCGGAACCTCCACGTCTGCTGCTGAGTTCGCCATCGCCTTGCAAGTCAAATATATCTGACTATTAAACTAACGATCAAATACGCAAAAATGTAAAACCCAGCGCTGCACCACGGATGGAGGCAGCAGGCTTGCAAAACGGCTAGAAAATGGCGGATAGCACAACCTGACGTCACTGCGCATGCGCAGTTCATTGTTTGCGCAGTGGAATAATTGCAGAAGTGCTGCAAACCCTGTGCTGCTGCAAACAAAGCTTTCAGAGGAAAAACCTTAGTGCAGCGAAAGTCAGACGCGATGATTTTGCACTCATATAATATGTAAGTTAAATGTTTATTTGTGTAGCACCTTTCAAGAAAAAAATCAGTCATTTACAAGAAAACATAAAAACTTAAAAAATCATCAAACATAAAAACAAATAAAACTAAGTAAAAGAAAGATTAAAAATATGTATTTTTAGATGCTTTTTCCGCAGATCTCAGGCTGAGAGGAAGATGCCACCCTGTCACCATTAGTTTTAAGCAGTGTTTGCTTAGCAACCAGCAGACCCTGGTCAGCAGATCTCAGAGATATGCTGGGAACATAGGGCTCCAAAAGGTCCCTGATATAACCAGGTGCTTGGTCGTGTAGGGCTAACCAAAATTTTAAAATGCACTCTGAATGATGGGGAGCCAGTGCAGTTGGATCAGTAACTGGGTGACAAGAATGAATTTATATAGTTTAGTGAACAGTCTTCCAGAAGCATTCTGGACAGCCTGGAGATGGCAAAGTGATTTTTTTACTTAAGCAAGTGAAGGTGGAGTTGCAGCAGTCAAGCCTAGAGGAGGCATTTATAACCATCTCCATCTAAGATGGTGAAATGACTGGACTCAGCTTGGCAATGTTCTTTAAATGATAAAAACAGGAACAGACAAGTGATTTTATGTTAGCATCTAAAGATGGTGCAGGGTCCATAATTACATTGAAGTTCTTCACTAAGTGCTTGATAAAAGGTGCAAGTGAACCAAGACTCTCAGCAATCTTAGGGTAGAATCTATCTGGGGAACAAACAAGGACTTCAGTCTTTGCTTCATTTAGTTGAAGAAAGTTATCATCCAAGCTCTTGACAGCATCCAAACACCCAAGGAAAACCAATCTTAAAATCATCCTGATGTTTAAATGAAATATACAGCTGGATAACATCTGCATAACGTTAGTAAGAAATATCTTTAAAAGAGCCTATGAGCAAAAAAAAAAAAAGGGGAGCAAAAAAAATAAAAATATGATAAAAATAAAAACAATAAAAGGCCCCAGAACAGTACCTTGTGGAACGCCATAATCAAGAGATGGAGAGTACTTGAACTTTGCAGCAAATGATCTGGGATTTTGTGTGTCTCTAAAGCAGCTGTAAGCTGCTTAGCAACTATTTTTCTAAAATCTTGAGAGATGAAAGGCAGATTTGAAATTGCTCTATAGCTGCTAAAAAGAGAGGGATCAAGAAGTTTTTATTTTTAAGAGTGGACGCATGACAGCATTCTTAAAAAAGTCAGGGACTTAGCCAAGTAGAAGAGAAGTGTTAATCATTTTGAGCACACAAGGGGCAATGGCCTGGAAGACATCTTTAAATGAGGATGTAGGTAGAACATTAAGAGAACAGGAGGATGCCTTCATTTGGCCAACTAATGTGACCAGCTCAGGTAAAGAAACAGGTGAAAAGTTATTTATGATAATGAGCCGAATGGGTTCTGGGAACAGAAAGTAACACAGCTGATGAAGACATAGAGCGTATTAAATTTACAAAACTGAAAAGACATTCAAAATGTTTTTAAAACTATTTGTTCATCCATATTTTTAGTATACATTTTTTTCTTTAAAAAATGTGTTTATAGAAGAAGGCTTAGTGCACAGCTAAGACAAAGACATCTGCTAAACAAACTCATACATAGAACAGTTTTTGGGCAGCTTAAGTTAAGTAGAACATTCATGTCTATTTTTGGGCATGTATTAATAGTACTTAGTGGGAATGGAAATCGTACATGTCACTAAACTTGTAGTTTGTATCATTCACTTGGCTGAGAGGCAAGCTTTTGCTGGGAACAATGGGTAGGGGAGGAATCAAATAATTCTGGACAGTAAGTCTCTTCTGGGACATTCACACTCCTGGGTGAAGTCTGAGAGCTGGCATGGGAAACTTGGCGGTCAGTTTGTACATGTGACCATGTATCTGACGCTGAATCAACTAAGGCAAAATCCTCGTTAAAGCTGGAGCACACAGGGAAGTTGAAGGAGTCAGGGCTGAAAGACGAGGTGGCAGAGCAGCTGTGAGATGGTCGTGGTTCGTGGAGGTTGAGTTTAGAGACCAGCGGTTTGCCCACTGTTACTGGTAGCCTTTCTTGTACTTCTTCATCCATGTTGGAATAAGTGTAATGGAGGCAGACAGTGAATGTGAGCTCCCTCTATAAAGACAACAAACAACACAATATGTTTTTATAGAGTAAAGAAAATGTTAAAAACCTCTATATACCATAAGAGAAAAGGTATTTGATGGATTGTTAATAATTCACTGAAAGGAGAAGGCCTAAAACTCTGTTAAATGGTATCAAGTAAACTTAAATACCTCACATATTTTTCAAGATAAGTTCAATTTTATCTTGAGTGGTTATAGTCTATTCTTAATTCTATCAAAATCTATCTTCTTTTATCTATGAACCTTAAATTTCCCCTTGGGGATGAATAAAGTATCTTTGATTTTGATTGGATTGATCACACGTACATAATCTACACATGACACATACACACTAATGACAGAAACTATAAAAAGTAAAACAAAGAGGAGAGTCAGACCCTGAGTCTCTGCAGGCTGCGGATTCGCGTGTAAAGGCTCGGGGCCTCTGGTGAGGGAAGCTCTTCTTTAATCAACAGTAAAATGCCAGCTTCAAGCAGAGTCTCCTGATTTGTCATCTTCAGATCAACATCCACATCCTGCCAAAGCAACATGAAAGCAATGTTAAGTGTAATAACCCAGATTCTGTTTGCTTCAAGTACATGTGATTACAAATCTTTTTTTTTTTTTTTTTTTTTTTTACAATATTAGGTGTTTGTCTGTGTCGTAGAATACTGAAAGATGAAAGGTTATGTTTCCTCTACAGCAATTAAGAGATCCAAGATGAATCGGCTAATCCTGGCATTGGTTACTTGGGTTCCTACAACCCACTACAAATTTTAATGAATGCATCAGGAACCAGTCATTTCAAATAACTGCATGGCGATGGGCTTTATTAGTGCCTTGGCATAATTTTATTTTAGAGCAGGCTTTAAGCTAAAAATGTTGTACTGCTCTGTCAAAACTCAGTTCACTCTTTTAAATTACGTAGGTTTTACAGAATTACAGAATGTTTTGCACTTTTCTCTGTGCTCCTGGATTGTTGTGAGAGAAGCCTGTTCAAATTCATGGAGCCAATAAAAATTTGGACTTGACCCTGGCAACTTGTCACTGCCTCCTTGTCAGTGCTTTTTTGTATCTTGTAAACAAAGATAAACAAAGATACAGCATCCAGAGAAAATTACCTAATAATTAAAAAGATTCCAATTCCTAACCAATAAGTTTTGATACCTATATATAACCAAGTGTGTTTTTATTTCTAAACCTAACCAAACAAAGAGTGGAAGCTAATGTTTTAAGCTTTATTATTTTTAAAAAAATTATTATTATTATTATTATTATTATTTATTACTTTAACTCATGAGTAACTTAGGTTTCTTTCACTTACAGGGACGACAAGTTTACAGCAGCACAGTCATAAACATGTATCAATAAAATCAGAACACATATACTTTACTAAAACAAAATCAGATGACTTTACATGGATTTTCAAGGTATGTGTGAAAGAGATTATGGAAATCTTTTACCATTCTGTTGTGGCCAGCGCACTGTTTTCCTCTGTGGTCTGCTGTCACTGGCAGCATTTCAGCCAGTGGCACCAACAGATTGAACAAACTGATCAGGAAGGCTGGCTCTGTCATTGGCTGCAGACAGGACACTTTTGAAGCTGTTCTGTCTCTCACCAAACTGTTATCTATCCTGGATAACGCTGATCACCCTCTCCACCCTGCACTGGACAGACAGCGGAGCCTTTTCCAAAAGGCTCAGACAGCTTCGGTGTTGTAAGGACCGACACAGGAAATCATTCCTGCCCACCTCAATAAGATTGTTTAATGCATCATTCTTGTGTCATAGAAAACATCACGACTGTTACCATATCTCAATATATACTACACTGTACCATGTTACATTCCAGGCTATCTACAATGTACCGTTGTACATTGTTATATACATTCTCTTGTAACTTTTGTATATATATTTTTTTAACTTTATACTGTTCTGTTGGTTGTGCTATAAACACAGATGTACATGGATGCTGCAACAACTAAATTTCCCAAGTTGGGATTAATAAAGTGGTGTGTAACTGCTTTATTTTAATATGCAGAAATTGTTTTTAATATGTAAAAAAAATTGTATTGCTGATTTCATGAAAAATGCTTCATAAATAAAGTTTGATTTGATTTGATTTGTCACCCTGATCCCGACAAGTTGCTGTCACAACTATGCTGGAAGAGCAGAGAAATCCTGGAAAAACTGAATCACCCATCTTTCCAACATGGAAAGAACAGATCTACATGTAACTGTAGCTAACACACCTCTGGGAAGTCAGTGAGCTGAGCAGAGCAAGAAACTATTTCTTTTGGTTTCTCAAGTATCCGAGTGTAGATGACCATGACGTTGGAGAATTCTGCTGCGAATCCAAGCTGAACCTTCACCCCACACTCAAACTGGAGGCTACGACTCTCAGGAAGAACTGAAAAAAAGGGAGCAAAGGTTAGGAAAACTAAAAATATTAAAAAATTTAAAGGGTGGTCTACATATTTAAAAACTTTTACTGAATGTCATCACTTCATCTACTAACTTTGAAGCTTACCATGTGAAACAGCCCACTGCAGGTTTCGAGCTGAATGCGATGCAGAGCATTCAGAAATCTGGATCTGATCAGTGAGTGAACGTCTTTCAGACAGATTACTGCGCAGCTCCAAGGCTTGCCTCCCTCGGGTGATCTCACATCGACCCATGTCTGGGAAAAATAAAGAATCTTTAAAATGCAGCAAGAAGAATTGGTTCTGTTAAAGAGTCACTCATCTGGACACTCATCAACCCAAGAGAGATATGAAGGTGCTGTAGCTTGATGCGAGTGAGACAGCTGAAGTAAGAGAGCACATTTGTACTGCTCTTATACACTACCTTCAGCGACTCTGTCTAGCATGACGGTGACTTTCTCGTCCTTGCACACTCGTTTTTTGAGAAAGCTTATGAAGATGCCATTTGACACATCTTCCCGTTTCACCTCATACGCTTCTGCATCAACACATCTAAACATAAGAAATTACATAAAATACAAGCAACAAGCAGGAGGAGTCAAAACCAAACAAAACACACCAAAATCAGAGCTTATCTTGACAGAGTTTAAAAAAGAACTTTCTATGGATCAGCAACTTACGTGGCATAACCAAACACTACATTTGCAGTCACTTTGAGGAGGCCTGGTTGGACAATTACATTATCATGAGGGTTTCTGGGGAAAGAAAACATTAGAAGCACAAAATGCACCGCAGGTCATCATTTCATTAACATGAATTAATAAATGACGAGGCTTACTTTTTGCGGCACATGTCTAGCAGGAAAACATTGAGGCCCGTTTCTTTCTCCTGCATCTTGGTAAGTATACTTTGTACACAGAGGCAATGCTCTGACGTGTAGGAGGCTGGTGCATCAATGGGAACCATGAAACTATTGCCGAAGTTCTCGTAGCCATGACCAGCGAAATACAGCAGGCCTGCAGAAGCAAGGACGACCAGACATGCTCAAACTCATTTCTATCACTAGAAAATGTGTTTTCAGTGAGTATCTTGCTATATTTATACATTATTTAATCCAGTTGGACCCAGACTTGAGATAAGGGCTATACTGTGACACACACATGGATAAAGTACTGACCATAAACACCCTTGTCAAGCAGCATTAGGAACTCCGTAACGGCGCTATGCATCTCCTCCCAGTTGAGGTCGAGCAGTGAAACCACCTTGAAGTCCATCTGTCTGAGGACGTTGGTCAGCTCATGGACATCAGAAATAGGAGCACACAGCTGGTTGTGGTAGAGGTAGTTCATGTTGCCAATCAGAAGAGCAACTTTATCTGTGGCTGGGGAGAGGAAATGAAGACATTTTAATTTGCAGACGTTGTATAAGCGTTTCATCCATGTAACTCACCATAGTAATTCTTGGCTGATGAGGGCAGATTGGCCATCTTTTGTAGTGGATGTGCTTCTAATCCAGAGGTTGACCTGTGGACTTCTTGTGACTCTGGCAATATTAATATGTTAAGATAAAAACTGAAGCATTGCCAGCGCTATATCTTCTTTAAGCAACCAGGATAAGAAATTACAACACAACAAACTAAATAACTGTTAGATGACCTCTTTGGACAAACATAATGTACAGACAAAAACTGAAGTGAAAGTGTAGAAAAACACAGTGGAACTGTAGTTTATGTCATTCTTTCTGAATATTTTAGCAGAACTAAATTATACCTAGTCCACGATCAATTTCAACCCACGACGCCTCTATGACTGAACTGGGGCCTGCAAAGTGCAAAACACAAACTATTAGTCAAATACTACATTTCTACTCATTTATCAAACAGATTTAGTTCCTCATTCCTTCATGTACATTCCTAATTGAGATCTGACAAATGAAGTGTTTCAGTCTCACCAATAGTGACTGTTGCTGTGTTGCTCCAGGCCTGATGATACAAATTGAACACCTTGCATCTGTACTCTCCTCTGTGTTCTGTGGTCACACACGGTAGCTGCAAAACACCAGCTGCACGGTACGGTAAACTGAGTTGACAAAAATGTCCTTATTACTTGTATTCTGATTAAAAAAAGATCTGAAAGAGGTTGGTTTTTCCAGGAACTCATATGGAAACCAAGCACAAAAATGTGATGATGACTAAATTTTGACAAGACCAAGCAAAAGGGGCAGAAGTACAACAGAGAGGACTGACAGTTCTCCACTCTTCTAAAATGTTTTACTGTAAGTTGGTTCATTAGCATACAAGGAAGCTCTGGCACAGATGAACCTTGATTTTAGAATGAACAGTGATTTTAAATTGGTCAGTGATATTAACGCCTTTGCTAAGACAAAGCTTTTATCATTTAAGAAAACTGGCTAAGGTTAAACCTTTCCTCTCAACCTTTCCTCTCCAGACAGTAGTTGGAGACAGTGCATTTAAGAGTCCATTTTAAAATCCTTATGTTTGTATTTGGAGTGCTAAATGGTCTCAAGCTCACATTTTAATATTATTAAACATTTAGAAAAACCCAACTCATGTAATAGCATTTTTCTTGACTTTTCATGATTTCATATGATACAAACTGACATTTGAATATCTAACTTCACCTAGACAGCTGTGATCCAGTGTTTTATGGTAAATGAAACCACATTATGTTAAATCATAATGTCTCTGTGGCTGCTTGAGACCCAAGTAAGATGAGTTACTTTGATGCTGATGTTGCAAGGAATAACGCACAGCAAGGGCAGCAGCTTACAGCAGTCTCTGTGAATGGACTTACTTTAAGTACACTTGTCTTTTGTTGAGGCAAGAGCATTTTGTTGTGGTACCACTCATACTGAGCAGGTGGATTGGCCTCTGCTTTACATTCCAGGAGTAGAGTTTCTCCCTCAGATGTTGCCTGGGACTGGGGCTGATGGATGATTTGCAGCCCACTCACTGAGCCTGGAAACAGGCTGCTGCTGCAACCTGAAATAGCAAACATTTACAGAGAAGTTGCATCACATGACATGAAGAGAAGTAACAGCAAAAAAAAAAGGGGAAGGGAAGGGAACGGGAGAGGAGAGGAGAGGGTACCTGGGCTGGAACCTTGGCTGACCAAGTGAATGTGAACCCACTGGGAGAAAACATATTTTTCTCCATAGCTGATCCTACAGATATAGTGACCTTGGTGGACTGGACTCAAAGGACACAGAACCAGCTCTGGTGAACTCCCAGAGTCATTCAAAACCTAAAGCAAGAAAATAATGAATAAATCCTAAAACGATCTTATCAGCTAATTTCTACACTAATTAAATCACATTAATGTGATGCACAACTAATGGATTTTGCCAATAAGGCTACATGAATACAGAACATAAATACTCTAAAGGTTTTTACTGAAATCTTATTTTCTATAAATCATACAATTATAAAATGTGGGACTGACCTCCTCATTTCCTCTGAACCACTGGTAGCTGAGTCCAGGGGGACCAGAGGCCCTGCAGGTCAGTACCACCCTGCTCCCTTGAATTGCTTGCTGAGACTGTGGCTGCACTGTGATTTGGATCAGCTCTGCCACTAAAACACACACACAACATGAACAATCACCACCAAAGAAAAGAAGGAACAAATGTCAGGTATTTCTATCTATATATGTAGCAGCAGAGTGGACCATTTTATTTAATTATTTATTTTAAACTTTTTGTGTCTTATGGAATGCTTTTTTTTTTTTTTAACCAAATTAACCTCACCTTAAATTTATTGTTCAATGCCTCATTGATGCAATGACAATAAAAGATTAATTAAATTGAATAATAAAACCAATATTAACATGAGCTCAAAAGTCTGTTCTATAAATTATACAACAGAAAGATCTTGAATCATTTAATTTCTTCACTCTTTAAAGAAATAATGAAAGCATTTACAACAAGTTAATTATTCCCGAGTATGTTGTAGATTGCATCTGTTATGACAAGTGAAAATGTCCATACAATATGCTATGATAAATAGAACATGGCTGAAACAACCAGGTTTGAAAAGTGAACAAGTTGCACACATGCCTTATAGAGTGACGCCAAAGCAAGGCGTACATGAAAATATACAAATAAAATGCCTGGTTATTACAAACTCCTAATTAAGAAAAATTCTCTTGAATAGTCAAAGTAGCAGCCATGATAAGAGCTTATGAAATAAACCCAATTCTAAAACAGAAGTGCTTTATGTTTCCTTTGTCTTCTTCTGCATAAAAAAATTTCTTTATTAAGTGAAAGAAGATGATTTGACGTCACAGTTCAGCGCAATTATAATTAGATTTACTATATACTGTGGTTTCCCAAGTCCTTACAAACGACTCCAATCATGCTTCTGTAATTTCATCATATATTAAGTTCAAGAAAAGGTGGTTCAGAAAGACCATAGAACTTTTTTTAAACTATTCAACCACTGTATGCCCTTTAAATAAGAACTGGTAGCAACTCTGATTAATTTAATCATATTTAGACGAAAAGGTGCAGGAGTGAATGATTGAAATCTGGCTGGGATAAAATATATGTAATTTTGGGACATTATATCTTTTAAAATATGGAAATGCGTCATGCAGATAAGGAATGAATCAAGTAAATACCATAATAACTTGCGGGACAGATTTATTTACTTAATCTTTTACAAGAGGCTGAGTTATTTTGCAAGACAGTCATTTGGAAAGTGATGTGTTTTGGAGTGAAACCATACTGGCCATCAGTGGCCTTTATAAAACTTCCTCAGTGGGTTTACTTTGGACAGAAAAAAACAAGTTCCCTCTTTTATATACAGTTTAGGGTTACTCCCTTGAAAAAAAACAAATTAGGTTTTTATAATTTCCTCTTCTTTAAAATTGCACATGGACTGTGTATAATGACAGGTGGATGCTGCAGCCACCACATCTGCTTCCAAAAACCCAAAATGGGGGTGTCAAGATAACAAACTAAAGGTTTTACAACAGTAAAACCCCCTGGCTGAATTTACCTATCTCTAAAGTCCACACTGAACAAAGGTCTGTAGTGGAAATAGTGGTAACAGGTGTTGCTCATAACCTGACCTTTGACATAAACGTGCAGAAAACTTATATTCAATGAATTACATTTTCCGCTGGATGTCTCAGACACTAATAAAAGTGCAGTACACACAAACTAAGATCTCTAAATTTTTTATTCAAGGCTTACTTCCTGAAAGACACATTTGGATACATTTGCATTAATATGACACTAAGTTACTTCTGACTTGCCTGTGTTGGTGAGGAACTGCACAGCTTCCTGGTGGTCAATCTTCCTCAGGCAATAGTGGAGGAAGTCCAGAGAGCAGGAACGATCAGCTAACCAAGCCAGCAAGGTTCGTGCTGGGCTACCTGCAGCTTCAAGGACATGAAGTGAGCAGGTGGTCAGTTCTTTTTCACTGCAAGGAGAGTTTAATAGGCAGTGGTGTTAGAAATAAGTCAGAGCTGCTGGAACGATCCCAGCAAACGTACAGAACATGGAAATTATAAAAGAAAATACTTGCATGTTAGATAAACCCAGAATCTTTAGTTTTGTTCTTATGGGTGCCACACTATTATGAAAACTGCTTGAATAATGTATAGACTCACACAGCTTCTGTGATGCCTTCAGTGTCTCTTACCTGCAGAGGAATTGTGGCTGCTCAGCCGCTGCGCTGGCTAATTGTCTCCATCCACAGGTGGATTTGTCCAACATCTTTGACAGCTTGCTTAAAACTTCTTCGTTCAGAGTGACAATACTCATCTTCCATGCCTCCATCGTTGTACTTGTCATAGCTAACAAACCAAAAGTGTATTGAATATTGGCGTCAAATTAAAGTAGCATGTGTTAAATTGTCAGAGGGTTCCTCTCATGCACCACTACGCAGCAGTGACACTGAAATGATCTCCCACGAGGTGTGACTAACATGTGAAACCGCAGTGACTGTTGAATGAACGTCCCACTTTAACAACTACTGGTGCGACGTCGACGTAAACGCCGCAAAGCTACAGGTTGTAAACACAATGTCGGGTTTCCCCACATTCCAGCTTATGAACATTATGCTCGCGGCTGTAACGTACAGTAGACGGGGGGAAAAAACAACAAAAAGGAGCAATAATAACAGACAAAAACGTTTCACAACAGATGACAAAACTATTATACACATTCGGAAACAACACCAGAAGGTTGACTTCAAGCTGCGCTTCCGCCATGACCCCGAGGCGTTTTCAGCGCCACGAAGAAAACTTACCAAAGCAACAAAAAGCACAAGTCGGAGCTTGAATTTCAGATCCAGAAAAAGAATTAAAAGAAAGAAAAGAAAGTAACCCGTGACTATCACATTAGAGGGATTTCCGACGCATTTTGCAACAAATTAATTTTCCAATCTTACTTCTTTTGGGTTCCAGATACGATTTGCTTCTCGTTTCGGTTCCTCATTTCTGACATCGATGCTGCCACAGGAGCATTTGCATGGATGGTTGTCATGGCAACGCGATTCCGAGGCCAACTTTTATAGTGAATGTTAAACCGCGTGGAAACTGATCAACCACATTATTGACCAACTGGAGACAATTTAAGACAGATTTATACCCAATATACTGGATCAGTCATGTTTATTTGGAACATATGTATACAAAGGGATTTATGAAATGCATAATATTTATCACATTTCCATGTCATACATGAGTTCAATTCTTCAGTAACTTTCCTGAAATTGTGATTTATCATCGGTTCTGGAGTTATATCATTCAGTGTTTTAACTTTTGAAAATTCCTCAAAAGAGCTTTGCAGCATGAAAAGCAATCCTAAATCTACTTCCAAGAGTAAGAATGAACTTGATGAGTTGCAGTCTGAGAGGACATTGGTTTTAAAATGTTTTTCTCCCCATCATGTTCAGTATAAGACATCATTTGAAACATTGTTTAAAAAAAAAAAAAAAAGATTGTGCCAAGCTCTATGAAGATATGACCCAAATGAAAAGGCTGAATCTGAAACTGTTATACCTCTTCAGCTTTCACCACGTCATTTTTTTAAAACAACTTCAGATCCCAAATGCACAAGAGAAAATTTAAAAAGGAAATTAAATTGTCAACATAGATCATTGACATAACATCTGTTCAGAGTATGAAGCCAGCTGTTGTAGAAGGAGAAGCCTTATGTCAGTCCAGTGATGCCTACAACTTTCTCCCTTTATGTAGCCGGTTGTCACGCCAAATATTTTCCTTCCTTAAACGTTTCCAATACTCCCAGGTATCCGATTCTAGCTCATGCAACTTTTTGGCATTTCCCAGGTTCAACTGGAACAACCTGAGTCAAAAATAAAGAGGAAGAGGAAGAAAGCAAAGTTAAAAACATCAGGACTATTGTCTCAAACTGTACTCTCTCTTTCACGTAAGAGTTGATGTATCATATACACGGACTCAACTAAAACAAAAAGTAGTGATATTTCTGTAGCGTTGTATAACTGATTTACTTCATGACTCACCCTTCAATTTCAGTGTCTTGTATAGTTCATTTCCAGGAACACATAGTTATTAAGACATTGAACGTATAGTTACTAAGACGTTGAATTCTGACAGCAATTTCTGTTTAGGTGGAGATAACATTTATTTATATTGAGAGGTGTCAAATTGTGGAAAAAGTAAGGATTTCCCTAAAATATCTTGAAAAGGACCACTGTAAAAATGAGAGCCACATGACTTATAACTGATAGACCCCAAATGAACTATTAATGTTTACATTTTAGTCATTTCAGTAAATTTAATTAAAGTTTTATGTATTTTACTCTACCATATGAACAGATGTGCTCCAGATTAGGTGTCAATATTTAGACCAGGGGACCCAATCCAGCAAATTTTTCAATTTTACATCAAAAGAAAGATTTGAAAAGTGTTTAAGTCTTTCTAGCAGGCTCATCCCTCCCTATGAAAACATCTACCAACTTGGAGAGTGAAGAACCAATATGTGAACGTACTGAGACTGTTGCAGTAACGTAAAAAGGCAGCTTAAAATGGAGTGATTATGCTTATTTCTTTCTGTCTTTAGTAGGCACTGCCTATCCTGCCTACCCTGACTGAACACTACTGGGTGTAATTTATCTAAAATTTAGGTTTGGACTGGAGAGAGAGAGACAGAAAAAAAAAGAAAACTCTGAATAAGACTTTGATCAACAATACAGAAAAGATCAAGTTAAAAACGTCTTAAATTAATGGTCAAGGTCAAATACTGGTATATAATTGTACATCACTTCTAAAGGATTTTATAAAGCCCTTGGACTAAATTAAAATAATATGTGCTCTCACCACTCAGGATATTCCTCGGGTGGCTTTAGTTTGGGATCCTCTCCTTGTTTGAAGATGTTCACTCCCACTGCATAAGATGTAAGTCTGTCTGGGTCTTTACACACCTCTGGACCTTTAAACTCTGCTTTCACCATGCCTTTACCCTTTCCTTTGGCCGCTGAAACAAAAAATGACAAGGGAAATATTAACAAAGTAATACAAATAAGAAGGACAGATACATTGTCTAAATAAATAAAACTAAGAGATAAAATATAAACGAGTAGTCACTTTTACTGACATAATCTACGATGAGACGGGGAACAATGGGACGATCGCAATAAACCCAGACCTTATGAACATACCTTATTTTCAATTTGTTAACGCACACAGCGAATAGACACAATTAACTTGTCAGTTAAGATGAACACGTGTTTTATCAGCAAAAATATTTAGAGGTGATAAAAACGCAGATTGTGTACGTTCTCTTTACTCACCAACTTTCTTCGCATATCCACATGTCTGCATTCTGTGTAACGAATTTGATCTGCACAAAAACTTTGCAGCATTGCCTGTAATACAATGTGTTGAGGGTAGTAGTCGAAATAAAATGCAGCCAAACATTTTGACTCTGGGTTACCTAAACAAGTAGCTAAATAAGCAGCATGCTACAGTGTGACATTCAGTTCATTCGACTTCCGTTTTCTGCTTCGTGTTTGTTTCCGTAACAATAAAGGAGTGCTCCCTTGTGGTAGGGAAGATACACTGCATGTTTTTTCCCCTCTAATCCAACAGGGGGCAGCACCGACATATCAACACCTTCCACAATAATAACAAAACTGAAGAAGACGACAGCTAAGGTTCCGACCGACAAGTTCTTGAAAATGTCTGAATACGCAACGATTCAAAAGAGTGCCTTGAAATTAAAAGGTGTGGGAGAAATTTCAGCTGGAAAAAAGTAAGTGTTTACGTTACTTTGTTACTATTGTAACAAAAGGGGGTTTTAATCGAGTTCACATTTATAACACAAAACATAACGCAAGATATGGTAGCCATCTTGTCAGATTTAACACGTTAGACCTAAGTTAGAAATTATAATAATAAAATGATTTATTGGGGCTGTGATAGAGGTGTTTCATTTACACTTGAACCCCATTTCTCTCATTTTACGAGGAACCTAAATTCATTTTCACTATACGGGTGATTCACTTAAGGCTACAAAACGTTAGCTAACAAGCTAGCGTTAGCTGCAGCAAAACGCGAAGCTTGCAGAAGATTCTAGATCGGTGATCGATCTGTAGATGGCTTTTATTAAATATATTCAATGATGTGAAATAAATGCATCACGAGTTTAAGAAAACAAAAGAAGCTCTGTCTTATTTATAGATTGAAGATGTAGCTCAGCTTGGAGTGCTCCATAACTCTTTTTGTATGCAGTGACAGCAGTAGGTAGACCACTGCACTTGATATAAATCCATGTAAACTTAAATACTTGAATTTACGTTTATTCAACAACAAACGTGTGTGTGTGTGTGTGTGTGTGTGTGTGTATATATATATATATATATATATATATATATATATATATATATATATATATATATATATATATATATAATATGTGGCTTTATTAACTTTTGCAAAGCCCCTCCATGGACAGGGCTTGGCGTTTAAATTGATTAATTGATTTCCAAATTGAGCCATCTGTAAAATATCTGCTGTAAACATGATTATACATGCTCTGGATAGCAGTTTCAAGCTTGTTGATATATTTTACGTTTTACTATTACAGAAAATCTAAATGGTATTAGATTTATTCAGATATTATGATGGATATAATCTCGAGTTTATGATTATTCAGTACTTCAGATCTTATGACAGTTCTTTTAGAAGTTAAAACATAGCTAAAGTCTTTAGCCCCCATATTTTCTTCTTACAGGGTACTTTTTAAAAGAATTAATAAATATATTCATTGTTGCATGAACAAGGATGAAAAAGGGACAAACAAATAAAAAAGAAAAAAATATTTTATATTTACCAGTCAAAAGTTTAGACTTTTATGAGATAAAAATGCCCAAAAGATTTCACAAAATAAATAAATAAAATAATAACAAACAAAGAAACAAATATAAGGGACTTCATAGAAAATAGACATTTGTGTGCTAGAGTGTGTTTGCTTGGCAGAAAGGAAGTTGTGATCCACACAAGAATTGATCAACTTAATGGCAATCCAATGTTTTGTTTTTGTTATTTTCCCATCTTAAAGAAAGAAGAAGAAGAACAAGGAGAGTAAGCATCGTCTGGAGCAGGTGGTGACCAGCCAAAACGATGAGGAGGTGAAAACCAAAAAGGCATACGTTGACAAAAGGACGCCAGCACAAATTGCATTTGACAAGACACAAGAGAAAAGGGTAAGTCAAATCATTTCAGCCTTTAAAACTAATGTTTAAGTGTGAGTGCTCAGCAAAAGTAGAATTAAACTGTAAAACCGGAGCTTTTAGCACTGCTTAAAAAGTTTGTGCTGCTGCTGACTTGGTCACATCAAATCATTACTATAGTGCTTTATCAGTATGAAACAGGCAATTTGTAGATCTAAAATGTAATTAAGTCTTTTCAGTGATACAATTTGTAATATGGAAGTTTCCTGTAGTTTTCACAATTTTTCACCAATAATGCTGCAGTAAAACAGAAACACTCTTCTCTGTGTGGGTGAACATTGGTTGATCATTGACTCCAGCTCTTTTGCACTTTGCTATTTCAGTAAACTTATGATTACATGATTTCTTAGAGAGGTGGTCAATAGTCCTATTACAACAGAATAATTAATAATGTTTCCTACATTAAATATTTAATTCAGGGGTCATAAAATCTTAATTTGCCACCAACATTTTCTGGTGTGTGTCAGCGTTTATAAATACAAAGAATAAGGGTCTATCCTTGCCATAGTGTTTGCAACATAATGTGCTGTGCCAAATGACCCTGACATAATTCCACCATCAATTTTTTTTTTAAGTCATTTGTATCAATTTAACTTATGAACTGTTGTGCATGTTTGTGTAATAAGCATGTAGCTACAGCAGGCAAATGTTTGTTGTACAGCAATAAAACAATGTAAAGTATTTAAATGTTTAATTGGTGTAACATGGCTTTTTCCTCTTTTTTTTTTTAAACTTTTCTAATTCTTCACTCTTGAATTTTTTCTCTTCTTGCAGCAAATGGAGCGGATTTTGAAAAAAGCATCAAAGACACACAAACACAGAGTTGAGGTGAGTCATGTCAGCGCCATTCAGTCATGTCTGGTCACTGTCTAAACTTTGATTTCTACGGACTGCTGTTTTAAACACATTGAGGACAAAAAAAGCATAATTAAAGGCATCTTGGTTTTTTTTGTTACAGGATTTCAACCGGCACTTGGACACCCTGACAGAGCATTATGATATTCCCAAAGTCAGCTGGACCAAGTAGAAGAGAAACAGATCACGTTGTTCTTTTTTTCAATTTTCTTGCTTTATATATTTGACATTGAAATAAGTAAATTCCATTGTAATTGCTGTTGTGAACAATAAAAATCTACACGTTTAGTTTCATGTGTTTGTTGCTAACTGCATACATCCGTATAACATTTTTTCTGAACTACAATGTCCCAATGTATACGAGAAGCAAAACTTAAATCAGAATCATTTTAATTGAAACATTTCAATAAACTGGAACACGGAAGAAATGACACAAAATTTAAAAACTTTAAGACACAAGGAACAGCCATCAATGCAGAAACAACTGGGATGATGACATATCTGAGCTGTAAAGGTGCCACAAGCACAATCTTCACTCCACTTCTCTACACAAATGTTTGCTGTAATGGTGAAGAAACTGAACCATGTTGAGAAACTGCATTTAAAGTTCATGCACTAATACATCAAATGAACTGAAAGTTGTCAAAGGTTTTTGAGTAATGAGCATTAGACAACAGGATTATCAAGATTGTGTTTATTAACTTTGATTCAACTGATAATACTCAGTGTACTTTCTTTGTTTCAAAGAGTTCTTGGTTTACTTTGGCCCCAGCATTTCACTTGGCTTCACCCACTGATCAAACTGCTCCTCTGTCAGGTAGCCCAGCTCCACAGCCATGGCTTTCAGTGTAGATCCTTTCTTGTGAGCTGTCTTGGCAATGGTGGCCGCCTTGTCATATCCAATGTGAGGGTTGAGTGCCGTGACCAGCATCAGAGACTCATTCATGAGCTTGTTAATCCTCTCAGTGTTGGCCTCGATGCCCACCACACAGTTGTTAGTGAAGGAGACGGATGCGTCGCCAAGTAGCCGTGCAGAGTTCAGCACATTCTTGACCATCATAGGCTTGAAGACATTGAGCTCAAAGTGTCCATTGCTGCCTCCAACAGTGACTGCCACATGGTTGCCCATCACCTGGGCTGCCACCATGGTCATGGCCTCACACTGGGTGGGGTTCACTTTGCCTGGCATGATGCTGCTTCCAGGCTCATTCTCTGGTAAGATAAGCTCTCCAAGGCCAGAACGGGGTCCTGACCCCAAAAAGCGAATGTCGTTGGCAATCTTCATCATGCTGACAGCCACCGTGTTCAGGGCTCCGCTCAGCTCTACAAGAGCATCGTGAGCTGCCAGAGCTTCAAATTTGTTAGGAGCTGTGACAAATGGCAGGCTTGTCAGAGAAGCAACAGTCGAGGCAACTTTCTCTGCAAAGCCAATGCGGGTGTTCAGTCCTGTTCCGACTGCCGTGCCTCCTGCTGCCAGCTCATACACCCTCGGCATGGCTGCCTTTACTCTCTCTATGCTGTACTTCACCTGCTGGACATAACCACCAAACTCCTGTCCAAGGGACAGCGGTACAGCATCCTGAGTGTGTGTGCGCCCAATCTTGATGATATCTTTGAACTCCTCAGCTTTAGCAGCCAGAGCATCATGCAGAGTCTGCAGGCCAGGAAGCAGGACCTGATGTACTTCTGTGGCGACAGCAATGTGCATGGCAGTGGGGAAGGTGTCATTGGAACTCTGACTCTTGTTAACGTGGTCATTGGGATGAACTGGATCTTTTGAGCCCAGTTTTCCTCCCAGGATCTCAATAGCTCTGTTGCTGATCACCTCATTGACGTTCATGTTGGTTTGTGTTCCAGATCCAGTCTGCCACACCACCAGAGGGAAATGATCATCCAGCTTTCCAGCTGAAACCTCATCTGCAGCCTGGATTATGGCATCTGCTATCTTTGGGTCCAGGCCGTAGTCCTTGTTCACTTCGGCAGCTGCTTTCTTCAGAATACCAAAGGCCTTGATCACTTGAATTGGCATTCTCTCACTTGGCCCCCCAATCTTGAAGTTCATGGTAGATCTGACAGTCTGAGCGCCGTAGTACTTGTCAGCCGGGACCTTGAGCTCACCGAACGTGTCCCGTTCAATCCTGTACTCCGAGTTGGCCATTCCGGATGTGCAGATAAGGAGTTTAGAGTTAATTTGTTGCTTCTGTAGAGTCAGGAGATTGCAGTTAAACTGCTGGACACTTCTTAAAGACCGAAACATGGCTTCGCATTAGAGGTGAATCCGGGGGGAGGTCAACGCAGCTACCCACATTGTAACGCGTTATTGGACGAGGAAGAAACTCCATCGCGTTGCAGCCAATCGTGATGTACAAAAGGCGGGACTTCCGCTACGTTTGTCCAATAGAATGGAAGAGATCAAGTTGCTACATCCGGTTTTGTAAAGTTTTCCAAAATGTTAAGAGGTTTTATTTCCGATGTTAAAACAAGGGCTAAACCACTTGAAAAATAAAATCCAATTATTTTCGAAATATTTTATGATCAAAACATATGGTTAAATAATCAATCAAATAAACATTGACTTCACACTTCTGTCACAATGTGAAATCTATGGTACAGGAAATGTTAAAATTAGAGGCATAATCGTTAAATTAATATATTAATATGGTTATTCATTGGTGAATTTTGGCAGTGAGTGACAATGCACATTATTAGACACTACCGTAGATGTGCCAGAGTTTGAAAATACTATTTTAAAACTGCATCTCAAGACAAAGAAAAACAAAAACATGGGGGAAAAAAAAAGATCAAATATCACATATTTACAACTGCAAAGATCAAGTGCAATGAACACAGTCCCAAATAATGTTTAAAAATATCATATTAATATGTTTTCATGTTTTCAGTATATTTATCCATTACTGTATCAATGATGAAACTGGATGAAACACTATAGGACTGAGACTCATTTATAAAACATATAAACTAGTAAGGAAAAAAAGTAAGAAATTTTGTTTGTTGGATCAATATTTTCTTGTTATCTTCACAAAGGTAGTTATGTTTTTACCACTGTTTATCTGCAGTTTGTTAGCAACTTTATACAAAAACTACCAGAGAGATTTTTTTTTTCTAAGAATGTGTCTTCGTCTAATTTAGAACACATTAAGTTTTGGGAATGATCAGGATCACCATCTAGACATATGCATGTAACTCCAGAGTAAATGATCAGGATCCTTGGTCAAAAATACAGAACCTCCCAAAGGGTTTTACATGATATCAAGATACATCTGGATCCTAGTGAAATTCTGGATAAAACGATCCAGAGCAGAAAAAAAAAGGAGGTTTTTTCATTTTCATCATCGGAAGAGAACATACATACATATATATATATATATATATATATATATATATATATATATATATGCAGTGGCTTGACTACATTTGTTACATGTTTATATTATACATATATATATATATATATATATATATATATATATATATATATATATATATATATATATATATATATATATATATATATATATATATATATATATATATATATATTTATATATATATATATATATATATATATATATATATATATATATATATATTTATATATATATATATATATATATATATATATATATATATATATATATATATATATTTATATATATATATATATATATATATATATATATATATATATATATATATATATAATATAAACATGTAACAAATCCCACAATATAGTCAAGCCACTGCATTCATTATTAGTATATCTAGGACTCTAATAGTGTAGGCATATAAAATGAACGTAGGACAATTACATGCGGTGGAAATCACAATATGGATGGAAATGAGCTGTTTGGTGTAGATCTCCTCTTTTTGAGTGCTTTTCGAGTTGTAACAATGCTTTTTGGAGTTAAATTGTATACTGTTGGAAAGACTTAAATGGTGACACATTAAGGAAAACTCACTTGTGGGATGAGTAGCATGGTTGATTGTGTGAGTCCGTAAAATGAAAAATTTGTCCAATTTTCTTTGCTAGGATCAAACAACTAACTAAAAAACTAACTAACAATTGTCTCTCAATTTCGGCTACTGGCACCCTGGCTGCTGACAGTCAGATGCTTGATTGGTACCTGAAATCACCACCAGTGAACCTACAGCTACAGCTGTCAGTTGGATCATAGGGTCAAATTGTGGGAAGATACAGTAAATACCATGCTGATTTCTGCTATGTTGCTCTAGGCAACATCTTTTGGTAGTATCAGCATCTTCTTCACTATAAAACCAAGGCTTGACATTTTTGAAAGCAATCTCAATGCAGAGATGTCAAGTTGAGTTTATGTATCCAGGAGTTATCCCATGTCTCTACAGTTGGAGAATGAACTCTAAAATACTCTTCCCACAGCACAGTTTATCAGAAACTACCTCAAGGGTTTATGAGTAGGGAGGGTGGAGCGATTTGCCTGCAGTCTGACCATAACCTCACTGAACAGCTTTGGGATCAGCTTGGGAACGCTTTTCATGCCAGTGACTAACATCATCACATCAACCAACTTGCAACAAATGGGATGCCATCCCACGGTGTGATACCAAGTTGTTGCCCAACATGATGACATTCCAGGCCATTGCTGCTGTGTATGGTTCTTCCATGTCCTTTACATTTTAAATTAATAAACTGTTAAATTGCCAGTATGTTTTGTTTTAATTAGACTTCAATCATCCAATCTAATAAACATCACCAAACAACAGTCAACGGCAAACTAGGCTGGCAGGGAAGATTTAATAAGTTTCTCATGGAACCCACAAACTGAACTCTCTTCTAACAAATGCATTTTCCTTTCAAATATGATACAGCTTTAAAGGGAAATGAGCATGTTTTAAAATGTCTTTTGTGTTTTGTTTTATTTTCTAATCAAAAGCAAAGTTAAATTCAAGAAATAATCACTAAACACAAATTGGCTAACTTTTTGCATTACTTTTCGAATAATTGTGATAATAATTGCCTGATTTTTTATTTTTAACAAGGCAGGAAAACTTGCATAAGATGAAAAGTGGGGGCGGTTTGGTTCAAAATTTGTCCAGTTTTCCACACATCTTTCAGAGTTGAAGAGTTTCTACCTGAGATGTGCTCTCATAGTGTAAAATGTGAATGAGTGTACAGGGGAGCAACCTTTACAGGATATCAAGAAAGGCGATTGAGGATTCTTGACTTTGTTTTTGTGTCAAAATCAATTGAGTGTGTATTCTGTTGGCTCATTGTCATGTCTATGTCATGTGTCCCACCGCCTTGTTTTTTCTGGCATTTTATATTTGCAATCTCATCTCATCCCTTCACAACATTTCAGAACTGCACTGCATGAGTGAAAATGGTAGCTATAGCATGACATAATGTCAATACAACAGTATTTTATAGTAACTTGTTAATGTAAGCTACATTAAAAAAAAAAAAAAAAATCCTGTTCTTCTATTTTGAAGTCTGAACGCGGTCTCCTGCGGAAGTAATTGATGTTTTACGTCCATCTTCGCAGCATCGGCTCTTCTCGCGGTAACGTTGCTATCGGTTAGTATGCTGCTAGCTTGCTAGCTAACTCCATCGTTTCCAGGTTTCGTGTCTGCCTGAAAACATCAAACCAAGAGAGACACGGGATCGCTGCGGAACTGAATACTTTTTAAAGCCAGGCTGCACAGAGAAGGGGGACAATGCCTCACAACTTTCAGCCAGGAGACTTGGTCTTCGCTAAAATGAAGGGATACCCCCACTGGCCAGCTCGGGTAAGCAGGCAACGTTACCAGCAACCGAAGGGGCGGAGGAGGGGGCTGCTGCTGGGCATGGGACGCTGCAGAAGATTCCCTCTGTATCTTTGCATTATCTAATAAATATCAATAAACAGAAACCCAATTTACTCTGGGTTAGCTGGCAGGGAAGCAGGCAGCGTTAAAGGCGTACAGAAAACGTACAGGGGGTTATATTTGCATGAGATGCTCCTGGCCTAATCTGCTTGGAGACATTTACCAGCGAAGCTAACGCTGTTATGGTGGAAATTACGTTTCTAATAACTATGACTTGTTTTCTGGATTATCAGAGCCTCTCTTCACGTAAACACATATAGTTCATGACTATAAATGGTTATATCTCAAATGGATTTCCATCATTTTGATTTTCAAACATGGCACAGTCATGTTTGAGTCTTTAACAAACTGTAACATATTGACTGACTTGGCTTGCTGATGAAGATCATGCTTGTTTACAGATTGAAGACGTGGCTGATGGAGCAGTGAAACCCCCTCCAAACAAAATCCCAATTTTTTTCTTTGGAACACATGAAACGTAAGTGTCAAGTTATCTTCAGACATTTAATTTCTCCTTCTACTTTTATTTGGTATTTTTCTGCTGTTTATTCTTGTTTCCTATCATGTTAAGACAGGATGAAGATTCTTTATCTTGGTTTCAGGGAACACAAATTTAGAAACGAGCTGCTGAATTTACACTGTGGACCTGTTTGCTGTTGTAAAAAAATGTGTATTGTTTAGAAGAAAAATATTTTGAAAGCAGGTTTAAAATGTTTCTCTGGTTTATTGTTTCTAAATTAGTAAATAAGATAATTTACCATGGTAATTTGAGGGAGGAGATGAGTTCTTGGTTTTTTTTTCAGCCAAGGTTTCACTGGCTTTTTTTTTAAATGTAAAATGACAAAAATGATCTGAGACAGTTGCTTCATGAAATCTCATCTATGAAATATTTTTATACGTCACTTTAAATTCTTTCACTTTGAGCATCCAGTGTTTTTCAGAGATAAGGTGTTTATTGAGATGACAGGTGCAGTACACAAACCCGTCACTAGATGGCATAGTGTGCCGTCCTAAAGTCCAGAGCCAGCAAACATCTTCCTCATTACATCTGTAAACATCCTGTTATTTGGAGAAGACTTTAGACATATGCTTGTTTTCAGTTTATTAATTATACCTTTTTTCTTATTTCTTTCTTCCCAGAGCATTCCTTGCACCAAAAGACCTCTTCCCTTACGAAAAATACAGAGAACGCTATGGAAAGCCCAACAAAAGGAAGGGATTCAATGAAGGCTTATGGGAAATCCAGAATAATCCACATGCCTCCTACAGTGCCCCACCTGTAGTAAGTCAACCTGATAGCTGAAATTCACGAATCAAAACAAATTCTACTTTTAGCTATCATTTGTTTTCTCAATTCTCATTTCATTGTGTGGTACCAGTTATAGTTGTCCTACAGAGGTGTCAAACTCCAGTCCTCGAGGGCTGGTATGATTCAAATCAAATGGATCCAACAACTTCTTGTCAGCCTACTCATTCATTTCGGTCAGGTGTGTTGAGTCATGGAGACAAAGAAAAAACCTGCAGGAGACTAGCCCTCGAGGACTGGAGTTTGACACCTGTGTCCTGTCATGATACCTCAGGGTTTAAGACAGACTGATGACTGCTGCGTGTAATTCTTGACTGGAAACTCTGCTGCATTTCTTTTTGATGATAGTTGTGTGCAAAGTACCATTGTTTTTGTTTGTCTCTTTTTGAGAAATATGTCTTGGTCCTCCTATTATTTGCAGCCACCTAGTTCATCTGACAGCGAGGGCAACAATGCTGGGGGTGGAAGTGATGAAGATGATGTGGAAGACGAGGATGAGAACGCTCCAGTTCCTCGGAAAGCAGATTCAGGTAGCCAGGATGACTCTGATTCTGGGAGTGAAGACCGAGGAAGAGGAGGTGGAATGAAGCGAAAGCCGCAGGCCCCCAAGGTAACGATGTGTGTCAACATTTGGTTTAATTTTCAGAATAAATTCCTCACCGCTGTAACTGTGCAGCCTGTTCAGTAATTTGACTTGTGAATAATCAATCAGCTGAATAGAAACGTGGTATGCTTGGTGACAGCTTAGGTGCTGCTGTCAGTACATGACAGTACAGTATAGTACTTTGGTTGCTATGCGCCGGGCCGCTGGCAGCAAGTTTTTGCAGCTCCTGATATATCTATCTATCAAAATAACTTTTGTCCTGCATGACTGCATTGAATCTGTTAGCTTATACAAGAATGTCAACAGCAGGCAGCAAAAAAAAAAAAAAAAAAAACACTCTTATTTAGAATGGCTTTCTCTTTATATCAATAGGTGCCGTAGCAACAATAAAAGCTTGGTGAGGTTTGCTTAAGGGAAGTTTGACAGGTTACATTGTTTTTCTCAAATCAAAAATAACTTTTGTTTGCGTTTTAGCGGCCTCCTCCTCCAAAAAAGGCCCGCGGCTCCTCCAGCGACCGAGACGAGGAGAGTGGATCGCCTTCTGGATCAGAACCCACGCCCTCAGAGTCCGACTCTGGCAAAAACAGTGACCAGGTAAAAGCATGTGTGTCATTTACACTTCAAAGGCACCAAACTGCCTATAAAGTGTCTGTGTTTAACTTTTTTTAAAAAATTTTCCTTCACCAGGATTTTACTCCAGAGAAGAAATCTGGTGGACGAGGTGGAAAGAAAGCAGGAGGCAGAGGGAAGAAAAAGGTTAAAAAAAAATTGTGTTGTTGGAATATTTTTACTATCATTGAACTTTCTGTCTCTCATCTCCAACCTTTTCTTGATTCACTTTTTTGTGTTGCAGAAGGCTTCTTCTGACTCGGAGTCTGAGTCGGGATCGGAGTCAGAGAAGAAAGTAGTTGACAGCGACTCGGAGGACGAGAAGCCTCGGCCAGCTTTGTCTGGCTCAGAATCCCAGTCTGGCTCAAAATCCGAGTCAGATTCAGACCCACCAGCTCGGAAAGGTCCACAGCCTCGCAAGAAAGGTACAGACTCAGTCTGGTTCCTTCACTGGTTGTAGCTTTATCTAGAATCCCAGATAAGTGGCTGGATTGTGGTTCATGTTATTTGTCCCAGTTATTGCTTTGTACCTCATGCTTTTTGCTTTTTTTTTTTTTTTAAACTTGATTCACAGAGAAACCTGCACCAAAGCCTCGTGCACGTAAACCCAAACCTCCCCCAGCAAGACGAGCACCATCATCATCCTCAGACAGTGACAGGTAATCCTCCATATTTTTAAGATGTAAATATTATCATCGCACCTTTGAAAGTTTTCACTAATATTGTTTTTTTCTAGTGACAGTGAACCCGATCGCATCAGTGAATGGAAAAAACGCGATGAGGAGCGCCGACGAGAGCTGGAGGAGCGCCGGAAAAAAGAGGAGGCCGAAGAGCTGCGCCGGCTACGTGAGAGGGAGAAGGAAGAAGAGGAGAAAAAGAAAAAAGACAAAGAGAGAAGTAAGAAAGGAAGCGACAGTGACAGCAGCAGTAGCTCTGATGAAGGTATCGACGATCACCCGTTGAAGAAGTCGAAGAAACCTCCTCCTCCTCCGATCCCTGCGCCGTCTGACTCGGATTCTCCACCACCAGCCGAGGTAAATCTGAAAACATGTCAGTCATCTAAATTGGAAAATGCCCTAGATCACATCCAGCTTTATTTAGAGCAATACGATTTCCGATGGACCTCAGCAACATCTCATACGTTTTCCATCAAAAGGTGAAGAAATCATCCAAGAAGCTTGACAACCAGAAGAAGGCAAGAGTAAAGAAGGAGAAGGAGAGAAAAGAAAGAAAAGAGAAAGAGCTAAAGGAGAAGAAAGCCAGACGGTCAGAGGAGAAGTCCAGAGCAAGGTGAGTGCACAAAAAGGGGAGCAGACAGCAGTAAGCAAACCTCATTAGAGGAACGGCATTAAATATTGAAAGACACGGATCACAGGGTTCTCTCCTGCCTAGGTCTAAGCCTGAAAAACCCAAACGCAGACCAGAGAGACTGCCAGAGAAGAAAGTGGAAAAGAAAAAGGGTCAGTTGCACTCACTGTTTCACCTGCAATGCAGCTGACCATCAATTATTTCCACACAAGCTCCGTTAATGTCATAATCTTCACGAAGTAAATTCGTAATTGAGTGTTTTGAATGTTCTCCAGAGCCGTCACCCGAGGAAAGGTTACAGAAACTCCATACAGATATTAAGTTTGCACTCAAAGTGGACAACCCAGTAAGTTACAAATACAGTTTCCCTTCTGCCGGTCTGTTGTTCGTGGCACGGTAACAAGTTTATTTTATCTGTGTTCTAGGACATTGAACGATGTCTAAAAGCACTGGAAGAGCTCGAGACTGTACCCGTCACCAGCCAGATCCTGCATAAGAATGCTGAGGTTATTGCCACGCTAAAAAAGGTACACTCTTCTATCGATCACTTGGCTGTGCTTCATTTTTCTGAGTCAGAAAATTTCTGAGGAAGGAAAACTTGCATAAGATGAAAAGTGGGGGCGGTTTGGTTCAGAATTTGTCCACAGTTTTCCACACATCTTTCAGAGTTGAAGAGTTTCTACCTGAGATGTGCTCTCATAGTGTGAAACATGAATGAGTGTACATGGGAGCAACTTTTACAGGATATCAAGAATGCAAAATGAGGATTCTTGACTTTGTTTTTGTGTCAAAATCAATAGAGTGTGTATTCTGTTGGTTCACTGTCTTGTTTATATCATGGTCCCACCGCCTTGTTTTTTCTGGCATTTTATATTTGCAATCTCATCTCATCCCTCCAGAAAATTTCAGAACTGCACTGCATGAATGAAAATAGCAGCTATACCATGACATAATGTCATATTGAATTTTTTAAATATATAAGATTATTCATAGCCATTTAAATATACAGGCGGTCCTCGGGTTACGGGTTTCTTGACTTACATCAGTATGAAGTGATTTTCAGCTTGTAAATCTTGGTTTGTGGTATTTAATATGAAACTCCTTAACACACACCACCGGCTTCAACATTGTAATAGAACCCAGTGCATCTGTATTTCTTAAATAAAATGCAACGTGCATTTCGATTTGTTTTTGGTCTTGATAGATTCGGCGGTATAAAGCCAGCTCTGCAGTCATGGAGAAAGCAAGTGATGTCTACAACAAATTAAAACTTCGCTTCGTGGGCAAGTCGGAGGTGGCAGCTAAACCGAAAGAAGAGAACAAGGAAGCAGAGAATGATGTGAATGAGACACAAAACACTGGTAAATTTTTTTTTTTTTTTTTTTTTTTTTAGGTGGTAACAATTAGCCTATTCATGTATTTATTAAGGCTTGTTTACCTCTTAATAGATTATCCTGCATGTTTACAAACTGTGCATCTAAATTCCTGTGATGTAGAATCCACTCCAGTGAACGGTGAATCAGAGGAGAAGAAAAATGATACAGAAATGGAGGAAAAACCAAAATCACCTGCACAGGAGGAGAACGACAACAACACAACTTCAAGTCCAAACAGGTGAGCATCACAGAGGAAGCAACGCACGGTGTCATCTGTACACATGCAGCAATTGTTCCTAATGGTTAATGTGTGCTTTCCTTGCAGGCACAGCCCAGACAGTCCAGCTGAGCAACAGACACACACGTATGATGAAGCAGACAGCTCCATCTCAGCAGAGATGGAACCGCCTGCTGTAGAGAGCTAAAAGACTCTTCACAACCCCATGCAGCGGACCAAGTGCTTAAAGATGGTAGTCTCTCTTCGACGTCGCATAGTGCTCCCGGCCCAACAACATCACAACACGCATCCAGAATCTTCTGCAGCATCTGTTTTGTCAATGTTGATGTTTTGGACGTTTTGTGGTACAATGGTCTCAAAGCAGAAAGCTCATCCACACGAAATGTTTTTGTCCATCGTTTGTCCCGTCAAAAGGAAAGCTTCCTAGCATGATAGTTTCAGGCGCCGCACAAGCCTATTTCTTTTGTTTCCGAAATGTGTTTCTACTTTGGAATGACACAACACCCGTCCTGGATCATCACCTCAAATCCTGTTCCAGGTTTCTTTCAGTGCAGCACATGAACTCTTTCATACTGTACGTATATTAAATAATGAGATTTTTTTTTAGCCCTTCTAACCAGACTTTAGGCCGAGGTAGTATGAGATAAAACTTCACAGATTCTTCCAGGGAGGTTGAGAAGAAATAGTGAAGCTGTTGATCCGTTGCTCTGTGGATTTTGTGCAGCTCTTGCAACAGTTTGCTTCATTTTATAAAGCCTGCCAAACATTATGAAGGCCTCTTCTCTGTGTGTATGGCATTGTGAGACTGGTGAGGTAATATGTGTGGGACTTTTATGTTAAATATTTTTTTAATTATCTGGTTTAGATTCAGTTAATCCAGTCTGAAATGTAAAAAGTCACTTAAAACTGTTTTCCAGCTGAGATCCACCAACTTTTTTATTGCCTTGTTTTCATATGATTACAGTTTTGTCTAAAATAATTGCTGTGGAGTTCAAACACCTTACACTCTCTCTGCTCTAGTGTGCTTTCAGTAACCTGCATAATTGAGTGAATTACAATACAGACTCAAAACTGCCCCTAAGAGTTATTGAGATCTCCTGTAGCTGCAGCCTATTTTGACATTTTCTTGTCATGTGCATACAACATGTGTTTTTAGTGCTATGTAAATTGGTAAAGCATTTCTATCACTTAGTTGAGACTTGAATAAAAATCTCAGCATGGTTTTTGTTGCTCTCATTTCCTGCCGAATGAAACTTGATTAGAAGTCAAAGTCCAGCTGTACTACAGGAGAAACATTTTCATAGAAAAATATTTGAAATTGCACGTGTTTAAAGTGGAAACTGACAGGATTACTTGTCTATATTTTAAGCTTTGTTCAATAATATGAATTTTCATTCTACACCTAGTTTGTGGTGCATATTTTTGACCATGCAGGTGCAGAAAACTAGTAATAATGCTATTGAAGTTTTTAAAACAAAAAAAAAAAAAACAACTTAAACTTCATTTTACAGTTTTATGCAGAGATAATGTTTATATGAACTGTGATTTGATGGTGGTTTGGACGAACAGCTGGATCTCCCCAAAATAAAAAAAATTTTGTTTGTTTTTTAAGAAAATTTTCAGTTCTGATATGTGCATCGTTTTTTTTATTTTCACTTTTAACATATATACTTACATTTTGTCATTTAGAAAAAAAAATCTTTTTACAATGCATGCAATTAAATTCAGATAAACCTTATAGTTGCAGACATACAGGAACAAAAGCATGTGACAAGGCACAAGCAGCAAAGGGTTAAACAGAATTTGCTTCTTTTTTCTTAAAAAATCTCTTCTGTTGCTCTTGTATCAGACCTACATTTTAAAAACTATTTTAGTTAATTTTTATTCATTTATTTAGAATAATAACCTCTTCTTTTAAATATAAAAAAAATTAAATATAAATAAAAATAAAATTCTTAACTTTGAAATTATAGAATTATTTTTTCAAATTTGATTAAGTTTTAGATAATTAAAACATCGTTTTATAAGTGATTAAAATGAAATTAAATTAATTTATTTTTCAAGCTGAACGTTTAAAGGGGATATTATGTCCAATGAAAAAGCGGGTGTCAGACGGCAGATTGTTCCTGTGATGTTGGAGCACTAGACCTTTAATTCCTCAGATTCCCACATGAGAATCTCGCATAATACTCCAGTCAGCTGACTTTAGACGCCATTTTGTCAGCCATTTCCTACACTGATCCATTGCCAGCGTCTCTGCACAGCTCAGGACGCTCCGTCTGGCCTCAGCAGCTACATCTGCCCGGGCTCGGTAAACAGGAGCAGACCCCGCACACGCCATACCCGGGTGGATGAGAGACAGTCCAGCGGGTCGGTTGGCACCCACCAGAGCTCTGCAAGGCGCCCTGCCCCGCGGGACAGAAGCGGTACAAGTCACAGACAGACATGGCTTTGAAGATTGTCAAAGGGAGCATCGATCGGATGTTCGATAAAAATCTTCAGGATTTAGTACGTGGCATCAGGAATCACAAGGAAGATGAGGTAAAAAACCACCACGCGCTGTCACCTTGCAGGTTTTAATCCTGACATTAATCAGAAACGTTTAAATCAAACTATCCAGCCATTACCGTTTAACCGTGACTAGCTAACTCATGTTTAAAGCTAACCCAGGGTTAGTTAAGGTTAGCCCGGTTATTTCAGTCGCCAGCTAGCCTTTAACTAGGCAGCTGCTTCCAGACAGTAATAAATGCTGTTGGCTTAATGACAGACCGCTGTATTATACTGGTATTGAGAGCAATATTATTTCCAGTTTAGAGCAAGGAGGATTATTGTATATAACTAACAGCTAGCTAAAAGCCTGTTAGATGAAGCAGATGGTGGGGAATTTACCAGGAAATATCTCTTTAGCATAACTTAGATCAAATAAAAGATGTTAAAAGGTTAGTGATGTGGCCTAGGGGACAGGTTAGTTAGGGGAACCAAGGGGCCAAAAGTGGATTAATTCTGATGGAGGGGCCTTATACATACTTTATAGGGGGCAGTTGTTTACCAGTAGCTATGCAGAACTGGGAGGGCTCTTTCCACTCAACAACCACTGTTTAATCTACCTTATGTCTTTTCTGTGCCTTGTTTAGGAATTAAATGGAGGTAATGAAGTCATGGCGGACATAAATTTACAAATAACACAATTTTAATGTGTTACTAAAAAAAAAATAAGGGGAAATTCTGCGTGTAGCTGTAGATTAAATATACTTGAAATAAGTGGAAAGGCTGTTTGCATTTACCATCCGATGAGCAGCTGATGAGATCATCCAGCTCTGTTGGAGATGACCAGCTCATCGCAACATCAGAGCTGAATGGGAGCAAAGCAGGAGGGTCCATTAGAGGGCACTGTTTAGATCAGACATGTTTCCCAACCTTTTTTTTCTTTAATGAGGCTTGTGCTGGTCATGTCTAACTTGGGTGTAACAACTATGCTGTTTTAGTTACACTGCAAATTCTGTTCTTAGGCAAAGTCTAAGAACTGCCTCGTACACTTATTACAAGTTGCTAGCCAGATGTGAAGTACAAATGTGGTCTGTCCAGTCAGATTTGTCCAATTTATTGTCTCATTGGAAGACTTGTATTGAAGCAGGACCTTAAACAGCAGATATAAACAGCAATGTGTTTGCAAATGCAGTTGTCTGTGTTTGGGAAATTTAAAAAGAAAGTACTTTGATCAGCTGAGTTTTTTGGAGTTTTTTTTGTAGGCAATCTACACTTGATCTCCTGATTCAGTGTATGGTTCTGCGGCGTGCGTCAGTGGTAACCCAACCTGGACTGTCTAGATTAGGTGGTGGTTGCCCAGTCAACAATGGATAGTTTGCTGAAATATTAATACTCTGTGTGTGTACTCCCAAGTATGTGTTGACTTTTTTTCCTGGCTGGCCCACATTTTCTCATGCTCTTTATTTGTTTTTCATACGTGTGTGGAAGCTTTTGCACCATTCATTCATTCCCTCTCTCCCACGCCTTTAGAACAGAAGACATATTGAAGAGGGGTGCAAAAATGTGTTCAGTATAATTCAGGAAGGTGACTAGAATGCAGCTGAGTTTAGACCCATGTGTGCTCTATTAAAATAAAAGCTTTAGCACTAGTTAGCTTTGAATAGTACTATGGAAATGACAGGCCCTCCAGCATACACTAGATGCTCCTCATTGGCTTAACATCAACTATTTAAGTTATTTCAGTACGTTTTTAATTTGTAATAGAAGATTGTGACTGAGAAGCAGTGTGTGTTGACAGTATGTCAGTATGCTCTCGAGTTCTCTATAGGCCACAGCTTCTCCTAGAGCGGTAGAGCTCAGTCCACCCCCCTCCCCTCCTCCTGTCACTGTGCTGTCTCATGACTGCTCACACATGACCAGCACACTCTCACACTCTGCATGGCCATATCTGTTTTTTTTTCTTTCTTTCTTTTGCAAGGTTGTGCGTTTTAACAAATGCTGTTTCTACACCGCTGAATAAAACACATATCCAATGTTTCAGATGCCATGTTGTATAATTACTGTGTTTTTCTGAAATCATTCATTCATTGTCTTAACTGCTTAGTCTGATTAAGGGTTGCAGGGGAGCTGGAGCCTATCCCAGCAGTCTTTGGGCGAGAGGCGGGGTACGCCCTGGACAGGTCGCCAGTTCATCGCATTTATTCAGACATGATGCCACAGAAGATGCAAATTAGTTTAGATATTTTTTCTTGAATGAGAGAGCTTTTATGTTATATGATCAGTGTCCCTGCTAAGGCTATACAGGAAGTATTATGAGCAAAAAGGCAAACTATTATAGTTCTCTCTCTGCCGGTTAGATATTAACCATTCTACCAGGATTGCCAACTTGTTTCTGGTGCTTATTAACAGCCCAACACCACGGATGCAACTCTGCCTAATCTGATCTGATGCCTGTTGTTTTGTCCTCTCTTTTGTCTGCCCTCAGGCCAAGTACATCTCCACATGCATCGATGAGATCAAACAGGAGCTCAAGCAAGACAACATCGCTGTCAAAGCCAATGCTGTGTGCAAGCTCACCTACGTAAGACCTGACTCTATCTGCATGACTTTGTATGTACATAGCAACTGGGACACATGAGACACTGTATATCTGTCAGTTTAAACTGGCTTGTACTTGTGGGAAAAATACCAAGGCTTTGCTGTTGCTAATAAACACTGTATTAACATTATAAAATGCATCTTCGATTGGATTATTAGTCGCCATCACGGTTAATTCCAGTTCTGTGGAGTTCCAGTTTACACACAGACTATAGGTTTGTTAATTTCTTGGTCCCATACAGTTTGTTTTCCTTTGTAGCTTGTTACAGAAGAAAAGTGGGCTCAAAGCCTCAGAATTTAGTTAATTTGTGCTACACAGATAAAATCACACACAGAGCCCACACAACGGGACAGTTTGACTTCCTCCCTGATGTAAACTTCACCTGCTTCAGAATATCCACAAACTGAAACCTTCTGGATCAATGGCCAATCGACAAGCTTGTGTTGAAGTGTAGACATTACTTTACCCCCCCAGCTGCATTAAGCGAGATATTGAGGTACACTGCAGTTTTTATTGAAACAAGCCAACCTGCATCCAGGACATGCAGCATTAGTCTGAGTGTGCAGCCAGCTGTGAGACGAATGCGCGCACACACACACACACACACACACACACACACACACACACACACACACACAAACACACAGTATATGAAGTGAAGCTCCAAAAAGAGCAGAGCAGTGGCCTTTTCGTATCTGTCATATTAGATAAAGTGGGATATACTGCAGTTCATTTCAGAAAAACGATCCCTCCAGTGACTTCAAGGAGCTAACTTTGAGATTTGTTTGCATGAGTGGAAAATCCCAAATTGGATTGGTTTTGTGGAATAATTTCAGCCATCGTTGCGTTATGAAAAAGGTTTGTGATGACAGTTATTTGTTTAAAAATTATGTGAAATAGGATCGAACTTAGATATGTGGAACTGAATCTGTTAAAGAAAAAAGATGACACGAATGAATCAGAAGTGATGTAGGATTTACTTTATGCAGCTTTAATTATGAATATGTTCTAGTCTCTAGGTAATGTAGTCCATATTCAATCATTCAAATGCTTAAACCAGCCAGGCTTAAACTGTTGTTGATCTTCCACTGATATAAATTCATCTCATTCACTTTAAACATGGTAGTTGATATGAATAGGTAACTCTGGTTGTTATGAATGTAGCTGGAACACTACAAATATTTTGGTCTTGAATACAGTAACAGAATAATGCTGAATCCCACGCATGTAATGAGTTTTTGCCAAACAGGAACAAGACAACGTATCTATATTATGGTTTATAGCTTAAAAAAAAGGTTTATATCCAGCAAACAGCAGGAAGTGAACTAAACTGTGCAAATTCTGCTTAATGAAGTGAGTCGTTCTACTTGAAGTGAATATACCTATTTGGTTTTATGTTAGTCTTCAGTTCAAATCAGTTTGTTTCTGTCTGCTCTGCTGGGGCAGTTCTGACCCCCTCTTGATTTTAAATGCAGTCTGTCTTTGTTTTTACAGCTTCAGATGCTGGGCTATGATGTCAGCTGGGCTGCATTCAACATTGTTGAAGTCATGAGTTCTTCAAAGTTCACTTACAAGGTATAACTGGATTTTTTTTCCTTAACTCAGCGCAAGTCTCGGTATGCACCAGGGTTTGAACCAGCTAGGAAATACTTAATTAGGATATAAGTTTATTAGACTCAGCTCGGTATTCACATGGAAAGTCAGCCAACCAGCAAGCAGGAATACCTGCTGCATATTACACTGATAAGATCGGATATGTTTGTTGTATTTTAATATATTTTTCCTGCATGCTTTTTCCCCTGCAGAGGATTGGCTATTTGGCGGCATCACAGTGCTTTCATGAGAGCACAGATGTCATCATGCTGACAACCAATCAGATCCGAAAGGTCAGGGATGCTCTGTTCTTTTGTACACCCCGTGATTACTTCTAGACTCTATTTTTTTTTTCTCTCTCTCTGCCAACCTTTTCTGTGCTGTTGACCTTATTTATCGTGCCTTTTTTTCTCCTAGGATCTCAGTAGTCCCAACCAGTATGACACAGGTGTCGCCCTAACAGGCCTGTCTTGTTTTGTGACCCCTGACCTGGCTCGGGATCTTGCAAATGACATCATGACTCTGGTGCGTATTGCTGAATATATCAGTTTTACCCGCAGGGCTTATTTTGTGGAATAGTTTTTCCCTTGATTATTTCTCTTTATTGTGTTTTTATTTATTTATTTTTAAGAATTTTGCAGATATGTTTTTCAGTTTCATCCTGAGTGTCCCCACTGATTTAGCTGTTTATCCACTTTAGATGTCGCACACTAAACCATACATCAGGAAGAAAGCTGTGCTCATCATGTATAAGGTGTTTTTGAAGTACCCAGAGTCCTTGCGCCCTGCTTTCCCCAGACTTAAGGAGAAACTGGAGGACCCAGACCCAGGTACCATGAAACACACTATGTCCAGTTAGTTACACAGGAAAGCATCAGTCCAGTTTTCTGTCATGTGTGAAAGAAGTTTTTTTTAAATTTTTTTTATTTATTTATTTACTTTTTTTTTTTTTTTTGTACCTCTCAAAATCTTGGTTCCAACTTTCGTTTTGGTTGTATTCAATTTTTTAATGCAAAGTAAATGATAAATGCATCTGCAGCTTCTCGGGGACAGCCATATTCTGTCCCCTATGAATTATTCAGTGAGGGAGAATCTGAGATATGAGACTTGTGATACTGCTTGGGCTAAAGTTAAAGGCACACAGAACACACCAGCTGAAAGATAAAGCACTTCTGGTTAGCTAAGATGATGACGAGTATTTACAGGATAAAACAGAAGTATGAAAGTGGTGATGCATAGCTACAGAAAGTTGGATGGAAGTGACATTTATAAACATTAAAGCATGTGGAGATACTAAAATACTGACTGGTGAGAGAGCTCAAAGTCCCTAAAAGCTTGGCAGAAAGATTTTTTGTAATAGTAGAAACATGCAAAGCCAGGCAGCTTTTTTTTCCTTAAGCTTAGTAAAAAATAAAATCTTAAAGAATCACCAAAATCTGCAATTTTTTTTTTTTTTTTGCAAGCACTCATGTTGAGGAACAAAGAGTCCATCACCAAAGAGCAGAAGTGTGACAGAAATTAAGGTTTAGAGCAGAGGTGTCCAAAGTCTGTCCTAGAAAGCTGCTGTCCTCCAGGTTTTTGATGTGTCCCTGTTCCAACTCACCTGGTTTACATTAAATGGATCCAACAGCCAATGAAGTTCTGCACAATGACAAAATTATTTGTCAGCTGGGTTGGAGCAGGAGTACATGGAAAACCTGCAGAATTGTGGCTCTCAAGGACCGGAGCTGTGCACCCCTGGTTTAGAATTTCCAAAAGGAAATGTGCGATGCCTTTTGTTGCATCAGGTTTCCATTGTGCTACCCGTATTTGAAAAGCAGTTCAAACCTTTGTGAATTTTTAACATAAGAGAAAATACATTGATGTCCAACAAAGTGACACAAAATCAGTCGACACTGAAGTGATACTGTACGGGTGTTGCTCTTGTTGCTGTTAGTGTAGCGAAGACCATACCAGTCGTGTCATGAATTATTAACTTTCTGTTAGTTAAGGCTTGTTAACTAATGATGGAAGCCAGTCTCTGGAAAGAATATTTTATTTGTGAATAAAGTACTCCACCGGTGTCAGCTATCAAATGTGAATGAGGTGTATTGGAGCAGGGGTACGCTAAAAGGCTGCAAGATTGTGGTCCTTATGGATAAAAGTTTTTCTCTTGCTATTTTTATTTCTTTTTAATTCACTTTTTTCCTTATAGGCGTCCAGTCAGCAGCAGTCAATGTTATTTGTGAGCTAGCCAGGAGAAATCCCAAGAACTACCTGTCGTTGGCTCCACTTTTCTTTAAACTGATGACATCTTCTACAAATAACTGGGTTCTCATTAAGATCATCAAGCTGGTGAGTCAGCAGGATACAGGAAGCTGCTTATATGAACCACAGATATCAAGATTTCAACTGTTTTTGTTTTTAGTTTTTTTTGTGTGTTGTGTAATATGTTTCATATAGAAACACAAAAAGTCATGTTTTGAGACTTAAATTTTAAGCACATATAAGTGTAAATCCAAATGAAAGGAGAACCCATACTAAATCTTCTAGTTGGTATAGAAATCTGTCAGTAGATTGTGTCCAAGTTCACTTCTTTCTGTTGTCTCCACAAAGAAAAAACTCATTACAGTGGCAGCAGTTTATTTGTACAAAAAGATTGACTTTTTATTTCTTTTATATATTAAGTTCGGGGCACTAACACCACTGGAACCGCGATTGGGGAAAAAGCTTATTGAACCTCTCACAAACCTAATCCACAGGTGAGATGAACTTGTCAATCATATTACTTTAGTAGTACAAGATTATGTGATGAATGCATCAGTAATAATCTGCACTCTGTTTCACCCCTTCCTCTCTCACAGTACCTCTGCCATGTCTCTGCTGTATGAATGTGTCAACACTGTGATCGCAGGTCAGTACTGGGAATCTGTGGGGAGCATAGTGGACTCGCTTATTTAATTGTGATTACTGTAAAGCTCTGCACTCAAGTTTTAGATGATGAATCATGATGTAGAATTTGTAGTAATGTGAAGATTAATTCTCTGATTAGATTTTATGACTTGTGAACTTGATTTGAGCAAATATCTTTTTGCCTCTAGGTAGAGTAAAATGTGCAAATAAAGATGAAGAAAAATTTATACTCTCTAGCAGGGTGTCCTTTTGCATGTTTTAGTGTTGCTGTCTATGAATAATGAAATTTACAGATGGACACATTTACATTGTACTTTTTATTAAAATTTTTTCTTTTTTTTTTAAACTTAAATATTTTGTTACTGTCTTCATCATGCATTGCAGTGTTGATCTCTTTGTCCTCTGGGATGCCTAACCACAGTGCTAGTATCCAGGTAAGCTTCTAAATCCTGTCCTCCTTGCACATTCACATAGATAGATGCCGATGATAACCCTTTCCACTCCAGTTGAATCATAATGCATGCTGTCTGATCAGACATATGTTGAGCAGAAACACAGTGGATTGCCAAGGGATTCACATTTTTGCTTTCAGTCAACATCTCCCTAATGCACAAAAATAACTCAACAATCTCAGTTAGGGCTCATTTCCCTCATTTTATTGGTTTCATTTTGGTTCTTTGAAAAATGCTCGTGACAGAATTAAAACTGGTGTGGAAAGGTGTAAAATGGTGTTAATGTCTGCTTTTTCCCTCTTTTTTTTTTTTTCTCCTGCTCTCTCTCTTTCTCTCTCCTCCAGCTCTGTGTGCAGAAACTGCGAATCCTCATAGAAGACTCGGACCAGAACTGTGAGCCCTCTGTCAATGCCTGCAGTGTGTCATTTTTTCATTGTCTGCGTGTTTCTGACTGTGGAACAGTCCGCCCTTTTAGACAACACTAACGTAGACCCCCTGACTCTGGATAACTCGAACGTTATTACCTCTTCACCCTGGACTGTGAGGAGGCCAGCATGGATTGCTGTTGTGCTGAAGTAATATCCCCCCTTTCTCACAGAAAGCCAGTATGATAGAGAAAATGAACAACTTGCAGTGTGTTTTTTTTTTCCACCAAATTGTTGTTTCAGTCTGAAATGACTAAAACCTGGCATGCTATTATCAAATTTCAGGCCTTGCTCTATAAACGCATGTCCTTGTTCACATCCAGCTGGAGTTCAGATTGCTGTATCTGGCCATTCGAGTTATCTGGACCTCCATTCATAGATAGCTGTGTGTTTGTGGAGTAGAACGTAGATTATTATCGTGTTCGTAGAGCAGACTGTCCTGTAGTTTAAGGTTTTGTTTGTGCTCTTTTGCACTTTTTGTTGGCTTTTATCACAGCTTGGGGTTTTTTTTGTTGTTTTTTTTGTTTTGTTTTTTTGCTTTTTTTTTAAACTTTTATTTTATAAAATTTAAACTCCGGGCAGTTCACAAAAGTTGACACAGTCTAAAATATTTGTTTTAAATTAAAAATGAGATGCCCCTCCTCTGAACCAGGATCAGGAGTAGTGATGTACTGAACCTCCATAATAGAAAAATTCCCAGCCTAGGATTTATACTGGCTCTCTATTGATTAAAAAAGCAAAAATAGATCTGCTTTAGGTACAAAATGAAAATATAAAAATTTAATTCCAATTGCCAAATGAAAGGTCATTGACAAACTTCCAGTATGAAGCTTAAGGTGATGACACTGGTGACTAAAAGAGGAAACCGAAGCATCATTAAACTTTATTGACGAAAAAGCCAAAAGTTTCCATTTTGGCCACGTGCAGTTTTAAATGAACAGGATTAGACCTAAAACTGATGAAAGCGTCAAAACGGGGAAGAGTTGAGAAACTGCTGGTCTTCTCTCTTTATGGTGCAGGATTAGGATTTTTTCTGATACCCGTCCCAAAATAATAGTGCTGTTATTTTGTCAGGAGATTTAAGGGGATTCTGCACGTGTCCCCATCCATTTCTGTAAATTATTCACATGAGAGTTTAGCTTTGCCCCACGCCAAGGTCACGGCTGCACTTGCTTATTGATTCAGGAAGCTGAGAGGCATTAGTCTCTGCCAGACTAGATGATGGTCAGAATGCCATCTTCAGCACATTTCTGAATTTTCATAACTCCTTTAGTGAAGATCTGCAGGGTTGCAATGAAGGGTAAAGCCAAGCAAAACAAAACTACTGTGTCCTGTGTGTGTGTGTGTGTCTTGTCCTTTCCATCGTTCTGTGTTGTGTTCTGTGTTTTCTTTCCTTCCCTCTGGATTTTGTTTTAGTTTCATGTTATAAATAATTGAAGTGAATGAATATTTGGATCGTATTAGGGCTGGGCGATTATACCGAGTTTTAATTTAAATGTTTAATTATTTAACCAAGATATGTAGCCACACAATACAAACAATACACAGACATAATCGCATGCTGTGTGTTTGTCATCCCTGTAAAACTACCAGTGTTTATTATGTTGACTGAAGGGATTTATTTAAAAAAAACAAAAAAAAAACAACCAGCCTTACATAAAGTGACATCTTGGATAAAATGTGTCAAAATTCAGAAGAATATTGTGGACAGAAGAATAAACGCCTTCTCCCTCACATCTGATTGTCCAACAACACTTCAGCTCTATTACTTGGGGGGGGGGGGAAACCAGATCTTTCCTGGTTGACCCAGCAGTCACAGTTTAAAGAAAATGGTCAACAAGACACACTAATATTTGGCAAACCACTTATTTTACAAGCCTAAAAAGTGAAATCTACTGCTGTACAGCTCTCTGGGGTGATTCATGTAAGCTCTGGAACCCTCTGTTTCTGTCTCTAAAACACTACATTGGTCGTCCCCTTTAACATACTTCCACATGATCAAAGTGCAGTCGTGGAAGAAAATCTTGTTGGATTACATTGTTGCCAACTAGATTTAACAACTTCCAGTTAGAGCATTTTTTGTTAATCTTTGAAAAGAGTGCTTTTCAAAAAGAAGGAACCCATTTGAAGATAGTGTAATTACATTACGTTATATCTAAGCCAATCCTTCTCTGTCCCTGTCTGCTGCAGCACAGTTGAGTCAAGTTGAGAGGAGCAGCACAAGAGCGTGTAACATCATATTTGTGGCATTGACTTTACAACAAAACATTTAATTTAGTTGATATGAACTAGTGGTATTTATTGTGTGTATCTTCATCTTCGAAATAATGAGGTATGAATGTTGATTTGTATCGCCCAGCCCTAGATCAGATCAGTTATTGTTTATTTACAGGGAAATACTTTAAGTAAAACCATTTAGTGAAGCATAGACTGAATTTTTCTTTTATTCTGGAAACCTTTGATCTAAAAAATGAGCAGTTTCTCTGCAACCAGATTTTGCTTTAGCATTTTTACTTCTGTCACAGTCAAGTAAACACAGTCAGATTCAAGAATGATTATGTAGATAAACAGATCTTTGCTCACTACATGTAATGATATACAGTTATACAAGAGTTGGGTATAAATTAAGACATGGAAATCCAAGGATTGCATTACGGATCTGTTGTAAATTACGCTGAGGCCATGTGTTTGCTTTGTCCTTACGAAGTGAAATATCTGGGCCTGCTCGCTATGTCGAAGATCCTGAAGACCCACCCCAAGTCGGTGCAGTCTCATAAGGACCTCATCCTCCAGTGTCTGGATGACAAGGATGAATCCATTCGTCTCAGAGCCTTGGACCTGCTGTATGGCATGGTATGGAGACACCTGACTAAAAATGTATTTATCATTCTCAGTGAAAACAATTTATCTGCCTCTAAAAGAATTCAGGGAAATTACATTTTTGCTCAAGCTTTGACTAACTGTCTGGGTTAAAATGCAACTTTCTGTGTTTTCTTTTGTTTTTTAACAATCAGACTTTTATCTGTTCAGCTCTGTAAGACAGATTTGTAGGGCAAGAACAGTAGCTGTCCAAACTGGCAAATGCAAGTCCTCCGTTAAAAGATTCTGGTTATTTGGCACTATTACTGGTTATTTTGGATTTTAGGATTTTCACTTAATATTTTTATTCAATCAAGAAAATACAACTTAAATCTTTCACTTGTTTTTATATAGAAATGAATAGAATTGTTCAGTCGGTTCTTAAAAACAAAAAAAAAAACAAAAAAAAACAAAACATTTTTTGGCTTTTGAGAGCATAAATTCATGCTTCCACTTTGGATTTGGCTTTGACTCTTCTCAGGTATCCAAGAAGAACTTGATGGAGATTGTAAAGAAGTTGATGCTGCATGTTGATAAAGCAGAAGGCACCACCTACAGAGATGAGCTGCTCACCAAGATCATCGACATCTGCAGCCAGAGCAACTACCAATACATCACCAACTTTGAATGGTCAGTCCATTTCCTTGCTGTGGTTTTTTTTGTTTCACCCTAAGTTCTGTTTTTTGGTTTTGGTGGCGTTTCACACTCAATGAATGAGAAATCACACCCTCTCCATATCTGCCTGGCAGGTACATCAGCATCCTGGTGGAGCTGACCCGATTAGAGGGCACACGGCATGGCCACCTCATCGCCTCCCAGATGCTGGATGTGGCTATTCGGGTTAAAGCCATCCGGGTCTTTGCTGTTGCCCAGATGGCCACCCTGCTGGACAATGCCCACCTGTTGACTGGAAACATGCAGCGAAACGGCATTTGTGAAGTGCTGTATGCAGCAGCTTGGATCTGCGGCGAGTTTTCAGAGTGAGTTTATTTCCTTTCAGATGCGCTATATGAGAATAGGTTCTTCGATCCTGCTCCATGTTTCTGTTCCCGTATGACAAAACACAATTTTCATTTGCTACTACAAAGCAAATTGTTATGGTGTGCAATCTGGTGAAAGTTGTTGTTCTTTTGTTTTAACTTGCCTGTTTTCTGCTCTCTGTTTACTGTTGTGTGGTCATTTGTATTAAAAAAATAAGTGATATTGACAAAACTGCGACCAACTGGAAGCCCCACTTGTTATTTTTCAGCATTTTAAAGATAACACAGCTGTTCAGCCAAAAAAAAAAACTATGGACAAGTATTCATTCATTGCCTCATACTTCCCATCTCACTCGAAAGTACTTGTGTGAAAAACAACTACGGAAAAAGATTAGACCAGGTTATTTCCTTTTCTTCACAACACTTAATAGAACTGTCAATGCTAAAATCTGGCTCCAGATTGGTCCCTGTGTTACTTATATTTTGTTTCTATCTGTCAGAAGAAACAAACAATAGGGGTAACACTAGAAAATGGAAAAATATTTCACTATACTTCCAGATGACAAAAGTCTTTTTAATTTAACCAGAAATCCTTTCCCCCCCTTTTTTTCTTTTTCTTTTTCAGACATCTAGAGAACCCAATGCAGACCTTGGAGGCCATGCTGCGGCCCAAAGTGGCCACCCTACCAGGCCACATCCAAGCTGTGTATGTGCAGAACGCAGCCAAGCTGTTTGCCACTGTGCTAAAAAGCCAGGAGGGGAACACAGACAGCACGGCAGCACAGGAAACCAGCCAGCTGATGATAGACAGGCTACCGCTGTTTGTCCAGAGTGCCAACCTGGAGGTGCAGGAGAGGGTAAGGAATACGTGTTGTGCCTGAGCTAAACTAGAGGTGCTGACCTTTTAAATGTTTTCCAAATCACCAGGCATGTACTTCATTAAAATCAGTAAATTAACTTTAATCTGCCACTCTTCACCCTCTGTTTTCAGGCATCTTGCATCCTGCAGTTGGTCAAGTACATCCAGAAACTTCAGCAGAAGGATGTTGAAGTAGCCGAGGAAGTCAGTGCACTGTTTGCTGGAGAACTCAACCCTGTGGCCCCCAAGGCACAGAAGAAAGTCCCTGTTCCTGAAGGGTGGGTTGGCTCAGCATATAAATGGCTTTAGATAGAAAAGAAAGGACAAAATAAAATAAGATAAATAAATAATATATATATATATGTAAGTGTATGTTTATAATTTTTACAATTTCTGCTTTGAAAAACATGGCAGCCATTTTTTTGTGCAGCTACTGCTGTAATAACAAACTGGATGTTTCTTTGAATCTTTGACATGATCTTTTACTGTTTGTTTGTTTGTTTAGACTTGACCTTGATGCTTGGATCAATGAGCCTCCCTCTGAAAGCGAGTCTGAGGATGAGCAACCAAAGGCAATTTTTGCAAAGGAAGAACCCAAACACTCCCGTCCCAGTCACACAGAGGTGGATGAGAAAGAGCTGGCAAGGGTGAGTGTTTGTAATATGAACATAAGGAGGAGTCCCATTGTACTGTATATCCAAGAAGACATCCTGTAATTTTATCACTTTTTAAGATGTAAAGAACTTAGTCGGCACAACCATTTAATCACATGATACAGTTGTATTTAACACAGTGTCATTTGTAACTGGAAATGATTAAATACATAAACATGACACTGAAAGATGAGAGTAATATTTTTAATGTAGCCATATTTGTGAGCAAACACTACCGATCCTCTGAGAGTGTTAGTGTGATTAATCCAGCTTCCCATATCCCTGGCTGTTATTAATTCATGCTGATGTTTTTATTTTCCTCTCTCCCAGAGGAGAGAAGCCAGGAAGCAGGAACAAGCTAACAACCCGTTCTACATCAAAGCCTCCCCGTCGTCTCAAAAGGTATTTTTATCATGTTTCCTCACTTAGTTAGAGCAGTCATTTTTGCCTCTTCACAGTATTGACTTTGAGTATGGAATATGTGTTTGTAGGTGTATCAGGATGCTCCTGGAGTGGAGCACATCCCAGTTGTTCAGATTGACCTCAGTGTGCCTCTCAAAGTCCCAGGTAGGATATTCTGCCCTTTCATTAATATGGAAAAATAAAAAAGACTTGAGATGTTGGACCGTTGTTGCAGTTTTATCAGAAATTGTGATATTTATAATTAATTTCCCACATTTCTTCAGGTCCGATGTTTTTATTTATTTATTTTTTTTATTTACTTATGTCAGACACGTCACAAATCATCCCGCATACACACCTATATACACACCTACTATATACACATGCACACATCCATGTATGTCCACACATACATACATATACTCATGATTATGTACATCTTGGTACGATCATATGTACCTTCCTACATATAGATATTTAACAATACTCATATACACAATTGACAAGTCTGAAAACATTATACCCATTTGTCTTCAATATTTCCTCTTTGTTTCGTTGTTTTTTGGGTTTTTTTGTTGTTTTTTTTTTTTTTTTGTAAGATTTTCCTCATTATTAATTATGATTCAAATTGCGTTTAGTTTTACTTGCCATGACCTGCCGCCCTCCCCACCTTCAGGGCTGCCTATGTCTGACCAGTACGTGAAGCTGGAGGAGGAGCGTCGGCAAAAAGAGAGAGCGGAGAAGAAGAAGAAGGAGAAGAAGAAGAGGAAAGAAAAGCGCAGTGGACGAGGGAAAAAACACGATTCTGGTCCTGAGAGCGAAGAGGACATCACACCTGCACACATGGTTGACATTGTAACCGAGGAGATGCCAGAGGTGGGTCGCTGTCAGTTTATAAAGGAGCATGAGTGTTATAAGAGCAGGAAGAGCTTCTACCAGAGAGATATATAGTGATTTATTTTGATTAGAGCATTTCATCTTGACCCATGAATAAATTGTTGATTGCAGTGTAATTTAGTGTTTTGGTCATTAATTTGACAATTATATTACATCACAACCACTTTAATTATGAGTTTCTACTGTTGTGCAGTTTGTCATAGCAAAATATGTCTATTCATGAAAATGGCTGAGCACAGTTTGTGAGGATCATACAGGCATAAATGTTCATCCGCTTTAAAGATTTATTTAAATATTTATGAACTCTATTGTATTTATTTTCTGCTTTTTAGAATGCCTTACCCAGTGATGATGACGACAAAGACCCCAATGACCCTCACAAAGCTTTGGACATCGACCTGGACAAGTAAGCCCAAACTATATTGATGCCAGTCCTACAAATGCTCAGACCTTTCTTTATATTTAATACTGTATTTTAAAATTTTTGAAATATTGGCTGAACTTGTCAAACTGTTTACCGGAATTAAGATTTTACTGGCCAGATTTCTTTCTTTTTTTTTTTTTTTCCCTTCCCCTCAGGAGTTACTTTGCATATGAATTGACTCCGTTTTATTCCTGATTGCAATGTGGATGGATCCTGTCAAGCCCTTTTGAGCTTTCCACATTTTCCGGATTAGATTTGTCTTAGAATGGATTAAGTTTTTTCCCCGCTCATTATGCTAATATATAACACGCCACAATTTTCTCCACAGTCTGATTTTTTTTTTTTTGTTTTTATTATTTATTATTTCTGAAAGTATTATTGCTGTTAGCATCTTCCCATTTTTTCACAATGCTTTCTTGCTCTTTTATATCCTGCATCTGTCAGTGGGTCTTGATGCTTCTATAAATTGGGGTAAAAAAGTTGTTTAGAGAACCCTAAAGCACAAGCTCAAAATCTTCCATCTGAAGAAGTTTGGCAAAACGGATCTAAATCTGGCTTCCCAGATCCCAAGATAATTTGTCCAGAATCTTATAAAATGACAGCTCTGCTGGGGCATTCAATCCAGCAGGCCTTCATTTTAGAGTAACCATAGCGAAAGTAGTACACTTTAAAAGCCACATGAATGCCTGCTGAGAGATTGCCTTCAGGCAGCTCAACAACTCTTACATCTCATGAAACAAAGATTAAACTGTGTTACTGCCGGTCCCGTCAGTAGTTGTAGAAAACCAGACACTCAAGTGTGACCTCATTTTATACCACCTCTTTAGACAAACTTGGTTATGGCAGCATAATTGTACATCATCATGCTCAGTGATGACATCAGCAGAAGCATGACATCAGCGTGGCTACAGTTGTCTGTAGTCAAGATAAAAATGTTTTGAATGTCCCTGCTAGGATTTATACATGAATCTAGTACTGAGGAGACCTAAAAATGGTTCGGGGCCACTTTTCAATCTTGAATTAGTATTTTTGTCAAAAAGATTGAGAGAAATTTACAAAGGAAAAGTGTCTTAATCTTCAGTAAGATTACTGCTGTGAAGTCTGAAGCTTACCAAGATATTAATGTTTCTGTAATGTTTGCTTTTTCCCAAAAACATTGTGCTTGCTTTACCATGGTCATGAATTATTAATGGAAAGGGGGGGGGGATTCACCTGAATCCATTTTAAAATGACATGAGGATTAACAAAAATTTTAAACGGTCTGAAAAGTGTTTTATTTTTCCTCGAGATTTCTGGTTTCAGCACTGAAGTCAGTGTGACTTGACTCTTCTTCCCTTTACACTTCTTCTCATGGAATTCTGCTTTCTTCTTCCTCTTTTCCGTGCCTGCACACACCCATCACTGCCTCTGTCTGTTGGCAGTTTGATGGAATCGGCTGGGCGCAGGTGAGTAGCACTCCAGCCACAGGACCTGGGCCCCGACTGTAAACAGGCCGTTTTACCTCTCCTAATCTTAGTCTTTGTACTTTTTATTAAATAATTATCTATTCTCACAACATTTGGAGTTTGTTGTAGTTGCTTCCTGTTTTGCCTCTTCTTGCCTTGTATGTTTAATATCTGTGTTTTATAGCTTTGGACCTGTTATTTGTCAATGTCCTGTTTCTCTGGCCCTGATTTTTTTTTTTTCTCTCACTGAGCTTGAATATATCAGCATCTTTGTCTCTGAACAAAGTTATATTCATCTGTCCTTTTAATAGAAAACTGTTCTCAAAAGCGTTTGAAAATGAAAACACAAAACTTCAGAAAATGATGCTGATATTCTCAGGACTTAATCTGTTGCCAGCAGTCCTCCTGAAATAGACTCCTAAAAGCATTTTGACTCATTTTCTTGGAACCAATAATCAGCATGAACATGCTTTTAGAAGACTCACCCAGTTGGATACACTGATGCTTTTGCCCACAGTTCCCAAGTCCTCCTCAGCGGAGCTCAGCAGATCCAGCATACTATAAATTCCTACCAACTGCTTTAAAATGGATACATGTTGTTGTCTATTTTGTAGGGGAGGAAAAATGAAAAATAGGAAGATGATGCACCCATAAACCATTACTAAGGTGTTTTGGTGGATGCTATTATTTTTGGAAAGAAATTATTCTAAACAAACAAATTCAACTTCAGATACTTTTAGAATCACAACTTATGCATCAAAGTAATTTATATGAGGACGTGTGCATGAAAATTTAGTTTTGCCTGTAGCATGTGAGCCAAGTCCAACTTGAGATTGCTGATTCACAATGCATCAGTCATGCTGCAAAACCCCATTTTGGCCCTAAAGCTTTCTGGCTGTTTAATTTTATGATAGAGTGAGATAAGAAATTATAATTACAATTATTTAATCTCAGAAACACACATTTAAAATGGTGCATATATCTTGAAAACCAAGAAAGGTAAAGAAATACATTAAATGCATTAGCAAAAGAAGGGGCTACGGACAAAAAGCATTGTGTTTATGGAATATATCCAGCAGGGGGCCACAGTGATTCTAACTAACTTTGAGGGCCAAGCTTAGAGGAAAAACCCTTCACAGCTCATCAGTTCAGTAATGGAGGAATGTTTACAGCAGGTTTCTAGCTGTCTGGGAATGTCCATTGCTTTGGGCTCTGCTGGAGGAATGACAGCTCAGTGCTGCGAATGAAACCCAGCTGCTTTATATCACATAGTATATGCTTGACTTAAGTGGACTGCTGCACCTGACATGCCTCGTTTGCCATTTGCAATAAACTCAGACTCAAAATTTGGGAATGCTGGAAAGTGTTTATCATGACACTAAATCCACATGAACCATAAGCTAATAAATATTATCACCAATGAAGTAAACATAGTTTTTTTTTATGGCTTTTTTTTTTTATTCAGACCACTTGCAGACAGCGAGAAGCTTCCAGTCAGGTCACATCGTGCAGCAGAAGCCCTGAAAAGCCCAGCAGAGGAAGGAGAAACAGAAAAGCCCATCTCACAAGAACTCAAAAAGAAGAGCAGCAAAGAAAAGCGGGAGAAGAAGAAGGATAAAGACAGGGACAGGAAGGTGAATGCTGTTTTTATTATGAAGATTTTTTGTTTTCTCACTGTAATAAATGACCTTTCAGTCCTGTTTGTGGAACTGCATCTGAAACCAATAAGTCAGATTTAAGGAGCAACAGCAAATGGTTGTCAAACCACTTGGACACTGATTTCTAAGGTGTATTCCTCAACCTGCCTGCCTGATACTGATGATTTTGTTGCCCTTTGTCTGCAGAAGAGCAAAGAAGAGAAGAAAAAGAAAAAACACAAACATGAAGAAAAGGAGGCAGATCTTCTTGGGGGTCAGGATGATGAACCCGTGGTCCAGTCAGAAGAGACAAGTGAGGTGGCAGCGCCGCCCACATCCACCACTGCTGAGGTATGGATCAGAGCATGTTGAAGTAGAGCTGTTTTCTACCTAGCAACAGTTTGGCAAAATAAACCTGAATAAACTATCCAATCATTAAACTCCTGACCAAGAATAGCATGACGCTGAGTAAAGTGTCCACTGAAAGGCTACATGCAAACAGAGATGTTTGAACCTTTTCATTGGCTCAACGCTTCCATTGCTTCTTCCCAGCCTCTCTTTCAATCAGCTCTAGTAATCAAGTATCACTTTCCTCGTAGCTGACTGTGCAGTCTCTTGGCAAATACTTGATTTATTCATGAAATAGTGCAGTGTAATCTCTGTATCCTTTTTCATGAATAGTAGTAAGATACTGAACCTGTTTGGCCCTCACCCCTCTCACGTCCTGCCACTCCTCTCCTTCCCTTCCTCTTCTAGGTTTCGGACCTGGATTTCTGGCTCTCAAACGCTCCAGTACCCTCTAACACCCAGGTTGAGTTGCCCCTCCCTCTCTTCATGTCCTGCCCTCATCTCCACAATTCACACTTTCCTTTTTCATTCCTCTGTGTTTCTAGGACCTACCTCATATATCTGTTTTACACTCTGTTGCAGTGTTTTCCTCATGTTCATTCCTTTTTGTTTTTATCTTTAACCTCTATTCCACAGGTCACTTAATGTTATTCTCTCACATTTTTCAAGCTGCTGCTTCTATTTCCTAGCATGTATGTGTTCACCCAGTACATGTATTTGTCACATTGTGGGACTGGCTCTTTTTAGCTTTTGCTCACTTGGTGTTTTTTTTTTTTTTTTTTTTTTTTTTTAAGTCAACGTGGGTGTGAATTGATGACAAGTGATCAGAAGTATGGTCTGGATTGTTTTGTTGTCCTCCCTACTGTGTTATGACCTGTCCACTGGCTGTTTCCTCAGCAGTTATGTGGACTCGTGTTCATTTTTGTTTCCTACAAATGCCAGAACATGGCAAAGAAAAACAAAGAATCCCTTAGTCATGAACTCCCAAATTAATTCCTTGTTACTGAAAAGACAAGAACGTTGTGATGGACCATGCCTTTGGAGTGGGGGTGTATGATTTATTTGTATGTGCATGCATACAAAGCAAGCGGTGCTCAAAGCAAATTCCCATTGACTCCCATGTTAAAAAGGCCAACTTCCCAACAGAAATAAACATGTTTATAGCCTGGTACAAATAACCAGTTTATGTCTTATAGGTCGTGTTTACCTTCACGACAACTCCTGGGGGAGGGAATTTTTTTTTAACTCCTCCATTTAGAAGTAATACCTTGAAATTTGGCATAAATATCGCGTGTCCTTTTGATTGACAGGTACTTGATATCCCGCTGCAAAAAGGCAAAGTATAGAACAGCCATGGTTTTTAGCCGGTTTAGCCGGCGCAATTTAGCTTTAGCTTGCCTACCTTCCTTAGCTGCTTAGCTCCTGGTTAGCTAGGTTAGGTCTTGTCTACGGGCAGGTTGGAGTTGGTCAGATGTGAATCATCCAGCCCCACGCTCACATCCCCCCTCTCAGCTCTCCCTCTTTGCCATTTTTGTGTTGTTGGGAGTGACTTGATGAGCTTCAATTCAGTTTAACCTACAGGTTACGTCACAGAGGTTCCGTTCATCTTTTAGATAGTCTATGGGACAAGCATGTAAACAATTCATACTTTTTTTTTTTTTTTTTTTAAATAATATGGAATTCATGTAACACCAAAAATAAATTGATAAATGTTTTCAAGTGAAGAATAAATGGCATAAACAAGATTTTTAAGAGACAACTCCTTTACCTTTCCATATTCTCTTATTGTTTTATGATTGATATATTCTATGAAAATATTTAGACCTTTTAAATGCAACACAATCAGCTTCTAAGGCCTTCTAGTCTGGCTGTCGGCAGTAAACGAGAAATCATCATGCTATTCAACCATACAAAGAAACCTCTGACATTTATTACTGATGCGAACTAGTTGTTCTGTCTTTTGTACCTTCAGATGTGAAGATATGTTCAGTAAAGCCAGGCCTGTCAGGTGTTGAGGTGTTGACTCATTGACCTAGTAACAAACTTCAGCACAAAAGTGAAAGACTTGTTTTTGCTTCAGCTGTCACTTCTAACAAGACAGATCTTACAGTTGCATATATGTTTGCTGTCACGAGGCTTTTTAACTTGCAGGCCACAGTGTGTATAGCCGGTTGGTGCAGCCAGTCCACTTATCCCAAAACAAGCTTTTCTACATGTAAAAGTAAATGCAGACCTAATGAACACTTTTGTGTCACGTAAGCTTGTTAACTGATAAGCTGTTTAGCCTGGTTAGTTTTATTGAGTGTGAGATTTTTTTTTCGCTAACCCAAATCATATTTATAGCACAGCAAAGTTCAGTAGATTTTTTTCTTTTCTTGATGCACTGAGCGATCTCCCTAACTTGACTTAGATCCTTTGACGCAGAGATGGTAAATATATCAACATGTGTTGCGTGCCATGTTGGCTGATGAATTCATTTGGTTGTGTTTTTTGTGTGTCTGAGCAGGAAGCAGCAACAGTAGCAGCAGCAGAAGCAGCCCCCTCACCTGGGGAACCCTCCGGTACAGCACCAGAATCTGAGCCTGACGAGCCTAAAGATGTCGAGGTGGAGGAGACTGTGAGTTGCCACCAATGTGATAATTGTTAAAAGTTTAGCTGCAGTGCTTGAAATTCCAGTTCTCTGTGCTCTGACAGGATGCAGCATGTTTTCAGCTCATTTTGACATATTTGTGTAAATTATGTGCCATAAACCTGCCAGCTACAGTGGACTCTAGTGGAAAATTCCTACTAGTTTACTAGTTTACTTGATTGTGCATTTTGACTGATTTACCTGTTTATACTGTGAATTTCTGGTATTTTGTCTCTTATGGGTTATAAGAAATCCTCCAAACACAAGAAGAAGAAGCAAAAAAAGGAGAAAGAAGAGAAGGAGAAGAAAAAGAAAAAGAAGCATCATCACCATCATCATCACAGTGACGGAGGTGGAGATGAGTCTGTGCAGAATGGCACCATTGAAGAGGAAGAGCCCCTTCCGGTTAGTGTTTTATAACCGAAAGGTAGTAAGAGATGTGACCAAGAACTAAGAGTTCAGTGTCATTAATGTGTCTTTTACTTATGTGCTATATTTTCTTTTTTTTTCTTTTAGTTTGGTTTGTGTTGTTTTCCAATGCTGAAGTTTAAAGCCCTATTGATGCTCCCTTAAGCACGTAAATAGGGACGTCAGTTTCAAACGTTTTTATACATTGTCACTCATACTTCCATGCATCTTTTATGTTTGGAGAGTTTTCAAGTCAGTAAATCATTAAAGGGTGGTGTAGATTTTGGATTTCATGACAAACTTTTAACCAAACGGGAACCTCTGATGGTTAAAAATTAAGCCTCTGCAGAAGTGCCTAAATTTGCAGTTCCTCCATAATCCACTAGGGGCTCCAAATGGGAGTCGATTCACTTAGATTCCAGTGTTTAAAAAGACTAATTTCACAGCAGAAATAAACATGTTTACAGCCTGGTTCAGATAAAAAAATAAAAAAAAAAAGGTCAAGTTTACTTTCATGAAAACTCTGGGAGGATTGATTTATTTAGTGACTGAAACAGTTTAGATGTTGTTTAATCTTGAAATTCTCCATATTTAAGGGACGTGTCCTTTTGATTCACAGGCATCTGATATCCAATGTGTAAAAAGGCAGATGGTCGCTCAAGCATCATTTTTATCTGGCCAACAGCACACTGTAGCTTTCGCCCATCTACTTCCATTTGCTAATTAGCTCCTATTAGCTTGGTTAGTGCTTAGCTACAGGCAACTTGGATTTTGTAAGGTATTTGCAGCCCTCCTTTCAGTTCCACGTCTTTGCCCATTTTTGTATTTTCCCAGTGTGATGACACAGGTGCCAAGTTGGCAGCATCACCTGGTGACTGAGCTTAAGTTAAACTCTTTTGACACCTACTGGTGACATCACGGAGACTCTGTATTTTTTATATACAATCTATGGTTTTGACACCGGTTGGTAACAGTAATACACTGCTTTAAAGTCGTTCATAATTGTCCAAAAACGCCAAAAGAATAAAACCACAGTTTTTTCTCTTGCTATTGTCATCTTCTTCTGTGTCTTTTTTTTTTTTGAGTACTTTTTTATTTGGCGGTTTCTGTGGCGTCTTCTTCCTGTTCCTTTTCTTCTTCTCTGGTTTGTTCCTTTTGCCAGTTGCTTGTAGGCTATGCAACTCAATACTGCCCCCGCAATTTCCTGTGGTTTTGCCTCGTTTCATTATCAAGTGACGGATAGCTTAGCTCCTTCAAAACAGACCAAATTACGTGCTTAACCGATGCAGGACACGGACCAAACTGTCCGTACGTCTGCCTATCAGTGTTCTGCGTTGAGCATAAATGGGCCTTAAGTGTAATCGAACCCTGGTGTCACTTTGTGCTGCTTTGACTCCATCAGAAGAAAAATGGGTCACTGGCATTAAATCATGTTTCTTCTTAACAACTCTGTTTTAAACCCAGTGACTGGGTGACTCAAACACACACACATACATGTATGTCCACTACGTCGAGGGAGCTCCTTGCCGGGTTAGTACACTGAGTAACAGAATGGCTGTTCTGACCTGAGCTCTTCTCTTCTTTCAGCCCATGTCCAATTACTGCCTGCTGGCTGAGAACTCCTACATCAAGATGGTGAGTGAGAGTGACTGTAGCACTGATACTGAAGCTTTTTCTTTCATTTTAATAAATGCGTCCACAATTTGCCTTATTTTGATTATAACAATCAGTTCGCTGATTTAATTTCTTATATGTCCCCATGATTCTTCAACAAGGTTATTCCTCTTGTGAATGACACAGCTCTATTTATTCAAGCATAATTGTGATCATTTAATCATCTGAAATTCTTTTGCAGCTGATCGAGATCTTGATATTCAACCTTTGTTGCGTGTCTTGCTGTTTTAGTGTTCCTGCAGCTCAGCAGATCCATTTTCCTTAAAAATAAAACTGATAAGATAAATGCAAAAGATTAAAATAAATCCAACTTTTGACAACCTGCAATTCTTCCGAAAACAGAGTGAATTATCTATTCATTATTTTTCAACAATTATAGTGGTGGTTTATGCTTTTTATATTGTAGAATTGATCAAATACAACATAAGCTATAAAGAATTTTGATATTGATAAAAGACATCTAGATTTCTTCCTTTCTCTCCCTGTCTTAAAGATGAATGAGGATGCTGATCAGGTATTGGTTTAAATTCTGTCTTAACAGAATATTAAAGCTCTCTCCTAGATGTGCTTCTCTCTTGTTTTTCTTGAGTCTGTCCTCTGAACCAGAACACATGAGTGCCTCTGCAGCAGTGCTGCCTCTGTTTCTGAGAATGATTCTGTTGCTGTGTTGATCCTCTCGTGTTCAGATTGATACTATGAAACAGTCATTTCTGTTGTAAATGTTGGGTGTAATAAGTTATATTGGCTGCTTTTCTGGGATACTTTCTTTTTCTAATAACTGCTTTGGTCTTAAAATGGATGGGAAAGAGATTAGACATCACAGCTTTGATTGGTCATTTCTATTACAATTTTTTTTTTCCTCTCAAGGTGAATGACATCCAGGGAAACCTGCAGGATGGCAGTCAGGTTGTGGTGTCTGTTATATTTGAAAACAAGTGTGACAGCTTCCTCAAATCCATGGAGTTTAACGTCCTGGATTCTCTGAACTCCAAGCTGCAGAGGCCAGAAGGCTCAGGTCCACATGATGGCCTCACTGTCCCCTTTCAGCTTCCACCTGGTCAGTACTACATACATACCATATTCTCATGTTTTGGATAGTTTTTACTGGTTTTACTTTTCTTAAAAGAGTTGTATCTTTGATTTTGCTAAGGTTGAGAGTAAAAAAAAAAAAAGATTTCTGTCTAGACTACACTGATATTTAGTTTGAGATTTAAAACTAGCTTGAAAGTAAAGTTGGTCTGCTTCACTTTGATCTTCTCTTCTGTTTTCTAGGAGTGTCCAATGAGGCACGGTTTGTCTTCACTGTGCAAAGCATTATAATGCCACAGAAACTGAAGGGAACGCTCACCTTCATTGTAAAGGTTGGTACCAAAACACTGTTGCTACACTTCCATTATGCAGAAGCTTTGACAGGCAATTGGTAATGTAGGTAATTTGTGGTTTAAAAAAAAGAGATTAAGGGAATTGGGAGGGAAATGGGCCTGTAATTGTGCATGCTTTGTTTCAATAGAATGAAGAATCTTCTACTCATGAGAAACTGGACTTCAAACTGCACTTTAGCTGCACCTCCTACCTAATCACTACTCCTTGTTACAGGTGAGTGATTTCATTGAAAGGAACTTTTTTATTGTTTTTTTTTTTTTTTTTTAGTTTTTTTTTTTAAGCTGTTTAGTCTTTTTAGTGTCTTGTAAACTCACTATGGGAATTCTAGTCAATTTAGTAGTGATTTTTCTTTTTTTTTTTTTAAAAACTCATTTATTTATGAAACATTTGAACAAAAGTTAAATATTTGAAATGCCCAGGATGAAAAGGGTTTTTCCTTTTTTATCAGGTTTACATTTGTTTTTGTTTTTGTTTTTTTTTTAATTCATGTTATTAGAAAATTTCTTTTCTTTTAACTTAAAGGTTGTTCTGCGGGAACCCCCAAAACTCTGGCAACATTTACTAAAACTTTTGTTCTTGAATGTTTGTTGTTTTTTTCCTGCCAGTGATGCGTTTGCAAAGCTGCTGGAGTCGGGAGACCTGAAGAGCAGCTCCATCAAACTGGAAGGAGTTAACATGCCCTTCCATCATCTACTGGCCAGGATCTGTTTCCACCACCACTTTTCTGGTACAATTTTTTTCTGCTTTCTGTGACAAGTTTGTCTTAAAACATTAAATGAATTCACATGCAGGCACTGTGATACCGTGTTTCCAGAAAATTCACGTTTCTTGAGACTCGGTATGATTAACTCCAAGCATGTGATTTGTTATTGAGTGTAATTTCCAAAAAGGCTAATAATAGTCACATGATGTTATTAGGTTTGTGCTGACACTCATGTTCTTTGTGTCTTTCCTGATTAGTTGTGGAGAGGATTGACTCCTGTGCCTCCATGTACAGCAGGTCTATCCAGGGTCACCATGTATGTCTGCTGGTCAAAACTGTAAGTGAAGCAGTGACGTGCCCTCTTTTTTTTTGGTTCAGAACACTGCTGGATTTAGACTCATTTACATCAATCATGTTGTCACAACTGATTCATAATGAGCAAAAAAAAAATTTCAGATATTGACTTTGTTGCTTTCTTTTCCCAGTCTGGTCAGACGGTGTCCATTGACGCTAAATGTGATGAACCAACGCTGCTTGGGAATGTGCTGGATGAGATCAAGCAGACCTTTTCTCATTGCTGATTGTGTCCGACAGCCCCAGGGTGCCCCTGACCCCTCCATGCCACCGGCTCCCTCACTGAAACACAACATAATATGTTACGAAACACTGCGGCTGGCAATTCCAGCATCGCCCTATTTATTAGTCCTCAGATTTGCAAGATTCCTTCCTCTTACTTCTACTTCAGTGCCCCACATTTTTTCTCCTCTGCACTCTGAGCTCTGTGGTCACTGTTTTGTACTTGATGTTGTTTTACAGACTTACAGTGTACATGCACCGTCTTCTCTTCAGTGCACTTTAATTTTTACTTCCTGGTTTTCAGCCTCCCTGACCCACTGTGCTTCTGTTTCTGGATGCCTCACGTCCTCTGCTTCTCCCCTTCGTTTCCTTTCCCTTCCATTTACTGTCAGCCATTCAGTCTGTGGCAGTCATGTAATGTAACGTTGACAACTAGACATTTGCCGTTGATGGTTGAATTGTATTTTTACAGTTTGATGTTTTATGTTTTTGTCTTTAGTTTCTTTTGTGTGTGTGTGTGTGTGTGTGTGTGTGTGTGTGTGTGTGTGTGTGTGTCTGTGTGTCTGTCTGTCTGTCTGTGTCTCTCTCTCTCTCTCTCTCTGAAGCCCGTCTGCGCCTTTGCTTCACCCTCTTCTTTCCGCTCACTAAACATCAGTGCTGCTCATCTGCTTAGGCCTGGAAAAAGAATGTGGCTGGCTCCTTTTCAGCCTGGTCCTAGCTGGGGAAAGAAAAGCCCTCTAACATCGACACTCACTACTGACCTGGTGCCTGGAGTAGACCAGATCCTGGACTGTTGCATTGATGATAGAGCAGATAGAAAACCAAAGCTAAACACACTAAAAGGCAGGGTTTGTCGCCTTCTTTTGCCTTTTGGGGAGGCTCAGAGCAGATCTGCTGGTGTTAAATAGACTCGTTGTTTGCCACTGCTGGTGATTTGTGTAGAAGTTCAGTGATTTTGCTCTGTGCCTTAGCCCTTACAGTCTGACCTGCTCCAGCACTCCATAAGTCTTGTAAAACTCTCTGATCTGATCATGCTATCCCCAGAGATTTTCAACATATTAATCCTACACAAATCAAATCATTTGAAGACAGGAGTGTAATAGTGCGACTGGATCTGGAGTGTAAGCATACAGTATTATTTCTGATTGTCATGTCTCTTCTGTTTACCTCATCTGGCTAAATTGCATAGCAGGTATTATTACAACATCACACAGAAGGAAACTCTAATTGGATTACACACTGAGAAAGGCATAAAGAGAGTTGCCTATACTGCACCCGTCTTCTTTGCTCTCTGGAAAAAGTAAGCTTGTGACTAAATGAAGGGCACTATAGTTACTCTCCACCAGCTGAAACAGAAGTTTTCTGTTAGCAGACTCTTCAGGCTACATCTGAATCGGTATTAGTTGGTTTGGCGCTTTCTGTAAGAAAGCATACTCTGTCTTCATGGGAAACATTTAACATAACGGTAGCTTCACGCCAGCTGATGTGTAACCCAGATGACCCCTGATGTTTCTTTGCCCTTCAGAAACTGCCTTGCCTTTTGTGTGTGTGTGTGTGTGTGTTTGTGTGTGCATTAGCGTATCATGAGGAGTGTGAAAAAAGCTTTTCTTTTTTCTTATGAGTTGGCCTCCTCTAAGAAGCCTCTCTGAGGTAGTTCTAATTTGCATCATTTTTGTTTGAGGCCACTGCCCCCGTCCAGCTAACCTCGTTGTAGGAAGATTAAAACTGACTTGGAGGCCCATTCACCTGTATCTGCAGTTGGAGATAACTCTGATAATAATGTCTGTGACCAGACGGTCAGGTCAGCCATTCCACTCGCTATTCAGTCTAGTCGTAGAGTCTGAGTACAGAAGTGATCAGTTGTTTAACAGGAATTTCAATAGATGATTCTGTATGTATTCCTTGTTCCTGAAAATGAGTGATATCAGTAAATCCAGAAACAACTCATTTAATCATTCATTGTCCTTATTCTGATCATTCTTTGCATAATATTAGATTAAAATTTGTAAATTGCATGATTAGGAATGTTCACTTTTTATTTCCCTGTTGGTTTCATGGACATGCTTAAAGAAAAACTTGTCATTCCATATTGTCCTTTTTTTTTTATATTAAGTTTACTTGACCTTTCTCTATTTTTGATGGTATTGTGTTTTTATCTATATTAAGTTCAGACAATTAAAAAGAAGTGATTATCATTGAATGTTTTTAAATTATTAAACACAGGGGAAGGAAAGGGGCTTAAGTTTGGTGTCATGAAACCGAGGGCGTGGGGCTCAGAAGATAAGGACAAGTGCAGCAGGTCCCATGAAGCAGTGTACTGAGAGACAACCCACTTTGTCTTAATTCTCTGTTCAGTTGTAGTGAGTTATTTGACCAAGTTTGGCTTGTGACATTGAAATATACTCTCAAAATGGCATATTTTTTATTGTTAATGTCTTTTATTTGATCCACATTCAGCTACCATGCTTACGATGTACAATGTCATTATTTAAAGGGGACAACATAATTATCTACACTCCCTTTAAAGAAAGTCAACCCAAATTAGAAATAAAGACTGTATGAAGATCCTGTAGTCTTTCTTTGTGTTACAGAAAATATTAATAATTGTAATCACGCAAATTAGAAATCAACTCGTTTGAAGATGTGTGGACTTTAGTATTTTCTATGTAAGATATTACCAGCAAAGTTGCCATTTGCACTGAGACGGCGATATTTCCTCAACTACAGTTCCCGCAAGTCCGTGCGGTGTAGCTCAAGTAAACGAGACTTGTGCTGTGAATGACAGCGAGAAATTTAGATGAGCAAAGTTAAACTAACAAAACTCCATAGTTTGGTTTAAATATTTTCTATACTGCTAGTTTATTTAACCTCCAATGTTGTTCAGACGGTCTTTTTTAGCTTATACCCAAATGAGCAGGCAGGGTAGCTTTTGGCAGAATCTACACTACAGCGTCAGGAAATTGACGTTTCCTGTACAGACTTTCAGAACAAGAGTTTTTCTAAAGCCTTAAAAGTGGAAAGGAGTGGAGCACGATATAACTGAGCTATTCAAAGTTGAACAGGTTGAGCCGCCGTCTTAATAGGTAATATTACCCAAAAGAAACCATTTAAAACTATGCTAACCGATATATTGTAAAAAATAAGCCAAAATGCATAAATAAATAAAAAATCAAGCGGTATAAGGGTGTCTCACATAAAAGGTCACTGAAACTTTGTCGTAGAGATTCTATCAAATATATTTTTATATTAGAAATGGTGTGGGGAAAAGGAAATAAAATCCATTAAAAGTTTATTTTGTCGTCCCAGGGCGGAAGTTACTTAAAGCTCGTCTGAAACTTGATAAGAAAAGGTTTAGATGGTCGGCAGAAACGGAGCTCCACGGGATTATTCACAACAACAGAGGAAGGCGCACCAGGTCCGACCAAATAAAGCCCAGCCGTCGCGATTTCAGATCCTGTTTTCAAGACCTACCAGCGGAAACTAACATCGCCGAGTTCCTTAGCGTAGGGCTGAGTTTGATTTGGGTAGCTACTGTTTGAACCGACCTAGCTTTGTCCTTCGGAGTCACAGCTGTGCTGGGTTGCTGATATATTAATACAAGCCGTTGTGGAATATGGCTCAGCATGGACACCATGTAGCCAGTTCCCAAAAAGCACTAATGCTGGAGATGAAAAGTCTCCAAGATGAGCCAGTCGAAGGATTCAAGATAACTTTGGTGGACGAATCAGACATGTACAACTGGGAAGTAGCGATTTTCGGACCCCCAAACACGCACTACGAGGGTGGTTATTTTAAGGTGAGTAGCTAATGTTAGCTAGCAGTAGATCTATTGTTCTTTAGCGGGTAAATTTAGCCTACATTTAACACATAAAAGAAATCCTGTCCGTATATTTAAACTGTGTTTTAACTCTTGCCTTCATAGACAGATAGAAGTTGATAACATTAACTCAGCTAATTGCTAATAGTTCCCTATTGATGATTTATGTGCGAGACAAAGCTCTTTGTTCAACTTTAAATCAACTCTGCTCAGTCACTATATAAGTTTTAGCCCTGTCTGCCTGTTCACACAGAAACTTTGTGTTGTGGCGATTTTTCTAGTAAAACATAGATAAATTTACCATTTTGTGGCAATGATAACGTATCCATATAGGATATTTTAATGTTACTTTGAAACAAACAAAAGATTAAACAAAACCACCGTAATATTAACTTGAGATAGTCATGTTCTCTTTTGTCTTCGCAAACATGGTACGGGTTGGGTTAGATTGTTTACCATAAACATCTTCCTTAAAATACTTAGAATACATGTAATAACAAAAAAAAAAAAAAAAAAAAAAAACAACAACAAAAAAACAACACAATTATTACCAAGCAAAGTCAAATGTCAGATAAGGTGTTAACAAAACTGGAAGCTTGAGAATTGGGCAAATCAAGCTGCCCTTATATGAACACATGGGTAGTTCATCCATGTGAACTGTTGAAAATCTTAATGTTTTCATGGTCCTCTTTGTATGTATAATCAAGTTATCCTTGACAAAGCAGCTACATTAAATTTTCCCCAAGTGAGTAGGCTTGATGATGGTTATTTACTTCTTGAAATCTGATTAGGTAACTACAATTACAAGTAATCTGCAAGTAATCTGTTACTACCCAACTCTGTACTCTGAATACACAAACTCATGAGCTGGCTAACTAATTCAATCATTTCCTTTGTGTTCATCATTATAAATCGCCGGCCCTGTGTTGAACAGGCTGTTGGTTTATATATTCAAATCTACTCAAAGGAACCAATCCCTGATGCAGTGTAACATTGCTTTTGAAATGCAAATGTCTCCAGTCTAAGCTTGTCTGTTACTGTAAGTTATACATCATTTGTTTTTGTTTTTTTTCCTGCTTTATTTCCTCCTAGAGAGTAAGGCTTGTTTCTCAGATATGTTGAGCCTGTTTTAATATTCATGTATCGAACACTCCAATTTTAGACACTTTGACTATTTTATCATAAGAATTAACGTCTTTGTTACAAAAAATATTGTTTTAGCACTTGTTTGTGTATTTTCTCTACTTCTAGATTATGTGCTGTTCATTGTTTTTTGTCTTAAAATACGAGACTGTAGATTCTGTCTCACGATAGGACCCACTTGAAGCTACATACCCTTACTGCCCAGTCCCCTTGCATATGTTCCCATAGCAGACAGCCTACAGTTGACTTGTCTCTGATTTAAACTGGAGTTGTTGCCAAACAATGAGGAGAGTTGTTAGACGCTGTTTTACTAATGTGGTGATTTGTCCTGTTGGAACCCTTAATTAATCACTTTGTCTGGCAAAGCAATAAAATTCTTGGAAATTCAGCTTGAAACTTGGCATTGACAATTTGTTGTACATCACATAAAAAGATAAAAAGATTTTATGAAAATGACTTATCTGGTTACACTGAGGTGAAATAAAACTGGAATAATCTGGGTCATTGATTCAAAAGGAGACTTCAGTTATTAGCAATAGTTACAAACAGTAAAATGCTCATTTCCTAATCAGCTTGTTCTGTTGTTCATAATACTAAGCTGTTTTTGTTCTCATATTAAAGATAAAGTTATGGCACTGTTTGTTAAAACATCTATTCAACTGTGTGGAGCTTTCAGTGGTGATTCCAGTTCCTGGGAAGCAAGTTCATTTAGTCTCTGGTCTTTATTTAAACCTGTGAGCACAAACAGAGGATCTCCGCCTGGCCACTGTGTGGATGGTGCTCAGTGTGTCAGTGTGGGTGCTGTGTCCAGGATTCCTTTGTCGAGGAAGGAATGCACGTCCCGGCTGTGAAATCCACTGCATGGTTGTGAGTCATTGTTCAGGTCCAGGTTTCTATCCAACCAGTTTGCCTTATTTGAAGGATCAAAAAGAAAAAGAATTCTTTCTTTTACCAGATTCCTCAACCAAACAGTTGCGACATACTGAAGCTGCCTGTTCAGATACTGACGTTGCACGAAACCTGGGTGAGTCAGGTATTTTTGTCACATGGGTGTTGTATTCAGAGTCCCATCATGACCGCAGGCACACAGTAGATTGAGACATATTGAAACGTCACTCAGACACATTGGTTAACTGACCTGGATACATGCTGCACAACAGTTCTATCAGATAAGAACTGACCATAAACTAAGCTGTAGTTTTTGCAGCTTCCATGTTCATTTGGTGGCCCCAAGACATCTCAAAGTTGTGCTTGTTGCCTGCTTTGTCACGTGAAGTGTCCCTTCTGGTTCTGGGTGTCTGATTGCTGGCAGAGGGCCAGTTTGGCTTCAGCTTGGGATATATAAGCAGGCCAACAGAACTGACTACTCTAAGACTCCAGTCCTCTGGGTTGATACCGTTTTTTGTCTGTTTGTGCCAACTTTTAGAGGTAGGGCATTGTATAACTTAAGAGTGACTGATGTTTGATGTTGAACTGGATTTTTTTTTTCTCTTTATGTCCCTTTTCTCAGCTTAGTGGAGGTCTGCTGTCTCAGCTTGATCTTTTCTCTAGATATTTAGGTGTGGTTTGTTTGTGTGTGTTTACATTTTTAACCAAGCACTTTTGGACTTATATTTTTACGCAAAGTTAGGTTGTATTACCTTTTATGTTTAGATTAATAAATGTTTTTCTTACTATTTTTTTGTTTCTCTTTTCCCTTATGCTAGGGAGATTTCCACTGGGTTGCCAGTTTAGTCAAATGGTCATTTTAGTCAATGGTTAGGCTCAACCATGTGCATCAGGCAGAAAATCCGGCATGGGAGCAGCATAAAGCGTCTTTTAAATTTCCAAATAAAAGACCCCATGTAGATTTGCGATCACTGTGACACAGTGACGCCAGGTTAAAGTCAGTCGATCAGTTTTTTTTTTTTCTTCTTTTCTCTACGAAAGACACCTGAGATATTTATCCCGGAAGTGGACAATCACAAGATATTAAATGACAACAATAGAAATATGAAATTATGGACTGAGATATCAACAGTTTTGGGAGTGGAAGGTGAGTTTGTTAACATATAGATATAATTTTGTGATCTCACAGATCCAGTTAAGCAGACTGTCCTCTCGTTTGACACCGATGTGAGATGGTGCACCGCAGAGATTGGAACAAAACCACAGAGCATAAGGACCAAGTGTTTTAGCTTAGCTTCTGATTCATAAATAGTCTTTGTTTCACAAAAAGGAAATCTTTTAAACTTTAGCTGTAACTAATTTGATAACTCCTTACTAGTCAGTAACTTGGTTGTCATTATACTCTTCTAATTTATCTGCGAGTTTATTTTATAAATTTATCACTTGTATACTGAAATTTCCTAAAGCTCAAAGCCATCCACATCTGCTGTGTCTCTTGGCTCTTCACATTGCTTAACTTATACTGTTGTTGGAGCAAGGACAGCCATAAGGACTGGTATAGGTCTGGGTACTCTGCAGAACTTTGACATTGCTTCTTCTGTGACCCCAGAGACTGTCACTTCACATTTGACGTGCTTTGACCTGTTCTGTCCCGTGTCATGCATCAGAACATAAGGAGTAAAAAATGTGTGTGAATTGTGAAGCTCAAACACAACCTTGCGATAAGTGAGGGCCCACAGAGAGTTTGCCATGGTGACGTACATCAGAAATGACGCCTGTGTGGACTCAAAAATTTAAGATGGCTGCTTCAGCTTTTTGATGTTTGACATTATGATGTCAAAGTCTCCTTAATTCATGCCATGGAAAAAGTACCATTCATATATCAATCAAGGGGTTTTCTTAGCTGATAAGACTTTTTTTTGTAGTTTGGGGTTGGCCTGGACCTTTCTGTCATGTCGTGGCAGCAAGTTGACAGAGACCCAGTCCTGTTAAGCAGCGATATTCATGCTTTGTTTGACTTATATCATTCTCATGCATAAAGACTCAACCTTAGTGTTCCAGTTGTAAAGAAGGAGAAGGTACAGGCCAGAGGACCCAACCTAGCTGAATAAGGCTCGACTGGGCCGGGCCAAGCTGAGCTGCCAGAGTCATGTTTCCCCCTCCGGCTGTGTCACAGAGAAACAAGAGCAGGGCCCAGGAAAAAAAAGGGGGAAAACTGAAACAGCCAGATCAAGATCAGACAGTACTTCTTTGCAGTGGTCCCTCTCTGAAAGGAGAGTCTGTTGGGAGCAGAGGCAAGTGTGAGGCCCAAGCAGACAGTTACAACCATCCCCTGAAGCACTGGGAGTGTGTTCTTTCTTTCCTGTTCGGGCCACCGGTGTGGTAATCATATTCCTCGTTCAAGGCCCTGTTTGCTTTTCTTTGTTTTTTTATTATTCCAACAGCTAAGATAAAACAAAAATCAGTTTGACATAACTATGTTTTTATTCTTTTATTTCACTTTAGAGATTATGAGAACAGGGTTTATTGGGCACAACTATAAACCCTGGCATGTGTATTTGTTTTGTAGGCTCTACTCGAGGTCTTTTTTCCTGTCATTCTGGATAAGTGCAAGTTAAGCTGTGTGTGTGTGCATGTGTGTAAAAGTTGTAAAATCTCCAGAAATTCCAAAGAGGTGCAAAAGAACAGCATGATTTGTTCCTTTCAGGGTCTTTTCATTGACCTGGTTTACTTCAGCTTGCTGTCATTTTCCACAGGGTGGGCGTGTTCTCTCTCATTCCTTGTTTCTCTCCCAAAGGCAGCTTTTTAGGTCACAGTCCAGAAAGATTTTCGTAGAATGAGGAAAGTGAGCTTCCATTCTGTTTTTGGTTAACAAGACAAGTCTTTCATAAGTGTATCTTGCATGCTTGGCAAAATGTCGTTTCTGCTGCTCAGATGAGAAGTTCAGAGTGAGTCACCCTCTCGCTGTGGATTCTGTTGTTTCTGATCTCAGTCCTGTTCTGAGGCATGACGTGTAGCAGTGGCAGACTGTTACATGAACACGCAGAGGTTTTTTTGTGACAGGTAGAGATAATGTTTGAGCTGCTGTATGTGTATACACAGACGGAAAGACGAATGAGTCTTGTACTGTAAAGGTTAATGCAATGGTTTGATAACAGAACTGAAGAAGTAAATATATTAAAGTTTATATTGACTTAAGACCCCACTGCTTTGTTCTTGCCCTTCTTCCTCTTTACTCTTGTCATCTTCCTTTGTGCACAGTACTGAGACAGAAGACAAACTACTGTGTACTGCAGAGCAGCCTTTTTAAGCTTCAACTAATGCTAAAGCATGAAACTATTACTACAGGCAGAGGGTTCATAGCTAATTATGATTGTAGTTATTTTTTAGTTTATTTTGAAAATATTGAAAATCTTACATACTCCACCTTTAATGCATATCCCTATCTGCTACACTTGCTACGTTTACATGGCAGTATTCATTCCTGTTTAATTCCGAATAAAAGTTAATTCCGCTTTAAACTGATAAAAAAATGACCATGTAAACACTTAATTCCTAATGCAAATTTATTTTGGAATTAAACTTAATTCCAATGTAAGTGGCTGGTTTAGTAATTCTGAACTATTTAATTCCTCTGTCATGTAAACCTTAATTCCACTCTAAATTAATTCTGGCTGTTCTGCACATGCTCATGGGCTTTGTCCTGTCCTGATAATGTGCGTTGTTCCCGTGTTCGGTGGTCTGTCTTTCTTCTCCTTCTCAGTTGCTGCAAAAAGTGAAGTAGTATGCTCTTGTCAAGTTGGTAGTGCAAAATTATGATAAAGATAGCAACAAAACTGGTATCTTTTTTAATTTAGTTTTTACACGTTACGACTGAAAAGACAAGCAGCAGGGAGGGAACTTTGTTTATTTCCGGTATGCGTTATACGTCACGTGCACCCTCTGTCCAATCAGAACCCTTGACTCCCACCGCTCTAAAGAGGATTTAGGTAAGGTTTTGTTTAATGTAAACCTTCATTTAGAATTATTATTTTCATGTACATTTGTAGGAGAATACGTTCATTCTGAATTATTTAATTCCAGATTATTAATTCTGAATTAAAAAACATCATGTAGCCGTAGCCACTGTGTGCTTGCATTCAGACAAGCAAGACTGACGAGTTGGGCTTTTACTGGACATATAGAGCGATCTGTTGTTTCATAGGACACCCAGCAACCCACCAGTTATGTGACATACTATTTAAGAGAAACATTTTTTTTGTTTCAGGACCCATGTGTTTGTCTTTTTTTTTTCTCTTTTCCCTCCATATCATTAAGGAGTCAGGTAGCTCCGCTTGTTCAACGACATTTTCACCAACATGGTATTTAATTAAAAAGAAAAAAAAAAAAGCTTAGACAGCTTTTTTTCCTGTATAATTGTTGCCACAGGTTTACCTGAAGACTTGAAGAAGACTTGTTTTTTACATTTCTATGTTCCTGTGTATTTGAGCAAATGCTTTTTTTTTTTAAGTCATGCTGAATGACTGCTGATTCAAACCCAATTTAGGACACATTTATTGGCAAATATCTTGTTTGCAGGCGCGTGTGAGTTTTTATTTAAAAAATAAGAAGCCTCCAGTGGCTCTTTCTCATCATTCTCAGTCAATGGACAGATATAATGTTAATGCTTTATTGTTTTGGGGAAAAAAGCAAGCAGGCACTGTTGCTGCATGGCCTTCCTCCCACTCCACCACCCCCTGGCTGCCTGCTGGGTGCTGTACTGTTGCCAGCACTGTAATGTGTACAGTGCTGGCTTGAACTCTGCACTCAGCCTGTCTGCCAGCTTTTTGGCAGGAGCAGTCAAACCCTTTTTTTTCTGACTTTTTCTCAATATTGTCTGTGTTTCTTCCCCAATATGGTTTTACAGGGTTGAGATCAGATCAGTTTTGATGGTATGTAATCCCTCTTTATAACATATATCATGCCAAACACTAAATGTGCACGATATGCTGCAGAGGTCATTACACCTTTTTATGACAAATATCTGTTTACGTTTACTGATACAATGCTGTCAAAGACATCTGAAGTATTAAAATCTCATAAACAGCCCAACCCCCTTTATTTCCCCTATGCTGCCATTCCACCCTTCTGCTCACATGCAGCTGCCCCCCCCCCCATCACTTCAGTAAAGACCAGCTGACCATGCCGAATCAGCAAATGCAAGCAAGTGTGCATTTGTGCGTTGTGCGCGTGTGTGTGTATATGACAAGGGGATCATGAAGCGGTTTCCTGCTGTGAGTGATGTGCATGTGTGTAATCAGTCCCAGTCGGTGAATGCTCTCCCACCATCCCCATCTCTTCTGTGACATGCCTAATGGAAAAGAGAGGAGGAATCCTTGACACAGTGTATATGCAGTTGCGCTTCCGTGTTGGGACATACAATAGCAGAACACGGTTGTGAGTAGTGGATTGTTTTAGGCTGAAGTGACTGCTGGAGAGGATATACTCAGTGTCTTCATACCACCAACCCCCTCCTGATCATCGGTGTTTCTGAGCTCCATAAACTGCAGCTGAGTGCACTGTGATCCTCCATCCCTCCCTTCCTCCACACCATATTACATTACACTGTCATTACACTGAACCATGCTCAGCCACCACGGAAAGGTTTGCTGTGACTCCACAGTTTCTATTTATATGTTTCTTTAAATTGCTATCAGAACTAATCTGTGATTGTAGCGCTTCATTCAGCAGCTGTGTGTTGACACTGGTTCAATAATTACAGAGGAAATACAGCTTTCAGATTGAAGCACCTTTTTCTTGTCAGCTGTGTGTGCTCATTGTGTAGCCACGTGGCTGTCTTTGCATGAAACTAGTTGTCTCAAACACAGTCGTACTTGTGCCACCAGCTAAGCTGATTTCTAAAGTGTAAAATAAAATGATACAGGGTGTTGGTTCTAATTAAATGCAGATGTTTAACTTTGGTTAAAGGAATCCATCTGGGTAATGTGTGAAAATGTTTCCAAAACGGCTTCATGGAAAGTAGTTGAGACTTGCAAGTTTGCTGCTGAGAGTGGTAAATAAACTTCCTGCCACGTTGTTAATACACGTCTTCTCTCACCCTTTAGGCTCGGATCAAGTTTCCTGTTGACTACCCGTACTCTCCACCTGCTTTTCGTTTTCTCACCAAAATGTGGCACCCCAATATCTATGAGGTAATTTATAAAAAAAAAAAAAAAGAAATGATTGTGTTGATGACAGTGCACAGTATCTTATCCTGGTATTTTTTATTCTTTTAGGGATTTATTTCATCATATTACTGTTTTTAAACACAAAATTCTTAAATCTAGTGAATCTCTCTTCAGTAGACTTTAATTTTACGTTCTGTGTATTTTTGAAGTTACAACTAAAGCTCTTAATGATCCATACAAATTTACATTGAGATTTAAATGAGCAGAAATTCAGAAGATTTTGGGGGAAATTTAACCAATATTTTTTTTCATTTTTCAAAGTGAAAATAACTAAGTTCCAGCTTTCCACCATGTTTAGTTTTATAGCTGAACATTAAAAGAGAGAGATTAAGCAATCTGATCAATCAATTATTAAATCTTCTGATACAGTGGCTATGTAATGCACTTCCCTTCAACCCCATGACCAGCTGTTTGGGATTTTATTGAAAAGTTCACATTTTGCTCTTTTGGAATAAGTTTAAGTATCTCAATGACAAACCACTTCTGAACTTTGGCAGATTTCTCACTGAGGCATCCCCTAACAACAGCTAATGCGGCATCTGTCTTGCATATTTATTCTCTCTGAGCTCCTCTAGTTAGTAACAGTCAGTTTGATGTTGATGCTTGTATTACATCTTGCTCTGTGTTTTTCTCTCTTCCTTCAATAATGTCCTTTTGGGTTTATTTAATGAATTAGCTATGGTGCACGTTCAGAACCACTGTTGTGTTGATATCCAGTTGCTCGATTGGGATGCTGCGCAATAAAGTCAAATGCTGCTGTAAAGTGACGTACTGAGACGGAAATAAAAATTGTGAAGTACGGTTTTTTAATCCTCAGGATACTAGGGCAACAATGGCTCCAAAAACGTCCATAATAAATGTAACTGTGCCCATAAAACGATCATAAGCACAGAGTTTTAAGTTGTGTACTGATATTTTTACCATAAAATTGCTTGTCTTGAACATGATCTGTTCTGTATCCCTAGAATGGGGATGTGTGCATTTCTATCCTGCATCCACCAGTAGATGACCCACAGAGCGGCGAGTTGCCTTCAGAGAGGTGGAACCCCACACAGAATGTCAGGTACTTATTAGATACAGTGTACTCAATAATTAATCTTGTACTCAAATCATCACTGCTGCTTTTCTTCTTTGAAGTTAGTTTTTTTTTTATTAATTACCTCTCATGGCGCTCTCCAGCAAATCCCAAAGATTCCCCTTAATGGGGTTAAGGTCTGGGCTTTGTGGTGGCCACAACTTAAGACGGGCATTGTTATATCAGTGAAGGAAAAATCCATTAATTGAATTACCAGGTTATTGATCGTATTCAGCTGATCCATTTCAATTTTGCTAAACCTAAACCCAACCTACTGTAGGAACTCCAGATCATAGACTGCCCCCACAAGGCTTGTACAGTAGAACCACATGACCTTCCATTGCTCCAGAGTCCAACGTTGAGCTTCTCTGCTTATTGGTTTTCTAATTGGGGCTACAGAGCTGTTTTCTCCCAATCCTTTGAGGTCCCTTCACATTGTGTTTGTGGGATGCGCTTACTTTCACTATTAACCATAGCTCTGAGTTCTACTTTTGTGTTTCTTCAATTCACTTTTAACAACCATTTAAGATTGTCGATTATTCAGGATTTTTTTTCCGATCACATTTCTTCCTGGAAGACTATGGTTCCCCACTATTCTTCCAGATCTTCCTGTGTTGGACAATCCATAACCAAATTTGAGTCCTTTCTGCAATCACTACAGATGTCTTCTCTGCTTGATGCTTGCCAATGATTGGAACCCATCTTAACATCTTTTCTGCAACCACAGGATGTTTTTTTAATGTGGTAGTTTAAAAGAAAAGAAAAGCTGCTCATTGCATCAGTTGGGGTTATGCAGTAATTATCCAACAGAAAGCTTTTAGCTATTTGGTTGGTTTGTCCAGGTGGTTCTATAGATGATATATACACTGCTCAAAAAAATAAAGGGGAACACTAAAGTAACACATTGTAGATAAATGAATGAAATATTTTTATTAAATACTTTGTTCTTTCCATAGCTGAATGTGCTGACAACAAAATCACTCAAATTATCAATGAAAATCAAATGTTCCAACCCATGGAGGTCTGAATTTGGAGTTTTACTCAAAATTAAAGTGGAAAAGCACACTACAGGCTGATCCAACTTTGATGTAATGTCCTTTAAACAAGTCAAAAAGAGGCTCAGTAGTGTGTGTGGCCTCCCCGTACCTGGGTGACCTCCCTACAACGCCTGGGCATGCTCCTGATGAGGCGGCAGATGTTTTCCTGAGGGATCTCCTCCCAGACCTGGACTGAAGCATCCACCAACTCCTGGACAGTCTGTGGTGCAACTTGGCGTTGGTGGATGGAGCGAGACATGATGTCCCAGATGTGCTCAACTGGATTCAGGTCTGGGGAATGGGCGGGCCAGTCCATAACATCAATGCCTTCATGTTGCAGGAACTGCTGACACACTCCAGCCACATGAGGTCTAGCATTGTCTTGCATTAGGAGGAGCTCGGGGCCAACCACACCAGCATATGGTCTCACAAGGGGTCTGAGGATCTCGTCTCGGTACCTAATGGCAGTCAGGCTACCTCTGGCAAGCACATGGAGGGCTGTGCGGCCCTCCAAAGAAATGCCACCCCACACCATTACTGACCCACTGCCAAACCGGTCATGCTGGAGGATGTTGCAGGCAGTAGAACATTCTCCCCGGCATCTCCAAACTCTGTCACGTCTGTCACATGTGCTCAGTGTGAACCTGCTTTCATCTGTGAAGAGCACCGGGCACCAGTAGCCAATTTGCCAATCTTGGTGTTCTCTGGCAAATGCCAAACGTCCTGCATGGTGTTGGGCTGTAAGCACAACCCCCACCTGTGGACGTCAGGCCCTCATACCACCCTCATGGAGTCTGTTTCTGACTGTTTGACCAGACACATGCACATTTGTGGCCTGCTGGAGCTCATTTTGCAGGACTCTGGCAGTGCTCCTCCTGTTCCTCCTTGTACAATGAAGGAGGTAGCGGTCCTGCTGCTGGGTTGTTGCCCTCCCACAGCCTCCTCCATGTCTCCTGATGTACTGGCCTGTCTCCTGGTAGCGCCTCCATGCTCTGGACACTACCCTGACAGACCCAGCAAACCTTCTTGCCACAGCTCGCATCAATGTGCCATCCTGGATGAGCTGCACTACCTGAGCCACTAGTGTGGGTTGTAGACTCTGTCTCATGCTACCACTAGAGTGAAAGCACCGCCAGCATTCAAAAGTGACCAAAACATCAGCCAGAAAGCATCAGAACTGAGAAGTGTTTTGTGGTCACCACCTGCAGAACCACTCCTTTATTGGGTGTGTCTTGCCAATTGCCTATACTTTCCACCTGTTGTCTATTCCATTTGCATATATATGCAAATTTGTATTTGCATATTCCATTTCCATATATATATATATATATAAAAACACACACACACATACATAATTGTTTTTTGGGGTTTTTTTTTGTCATGCAGTTTACTATAACAGTAATATTTAGTTTGTCAGATATTGTTGTGATGTTCCAATCTTTGCAGCCAATTACAAGCTGTAAAATGTGTTATATTATATATATATATATATATATATATATATATATATATATATATATATATATAATGTCTTTAAAAGGTGTAATCCATATGAACATAATCTAAAATTTATTCTCCTATTTAGATATTTATTTGATACAGCTGGAATTGTTCACTTCAGCTCTCTCATTTTCTTGTCTTTCCTTATTTTAGAGATATAATACACAAATCAGTTCCTGGAACTAAAATCCGATGTTAACAATGATAAAAGTGGACATTTAAAAGTTGGAAAGGCTGCTTTGCTGACCCTGTTTCTGTCTTGGTGTCTTTCTATCTATGTAGCCCTCTGCTACATAGATAGAAATCTGCACTTTCAATGTCTCTTGTCTCATCTTACCTCCATCTTTCTCAACCTTCTTTGCATTTTTTATTTCCCCTTCACATCCTGTATTGCCTTCCTCTATTTTAATCTCTCCCCACTCTTTCCTATGCATCTCTCCCAGGACCATCCTGCTCAGTGTCATCTCCTTGCTGAACGAACCCAACACGTTTTCTCCAGCCAATGTGGACGCATCCGTCATGTACCGCAAGTGGAGGGACAGCAAGGGCAAGGACAGAGAATATATTGAGATCATCAGGTACCACAAGGGGCACACACAGCACTCCTGGTAAAGGATCTTGTCAGTACAATGGAAACACAAAGTTCTGGCACTGAAGCTCTTCTCCTCCCCTTCAATCTCACAGGAAGCAAGTGCTAGCTACCAAAGCTGATGCAGAGAGGGACGGCGTCAAGGTTCCTGTCACGTTGGACGAATACTGTGTCCGCACCCAAGTCCCACCCACAGATGATGGCTCAAACCTCTTATACGATGACTACTACGACGACGAGGAGCTGGAGGAAGATGATGAGGACGACAATGAAGACTGTTGCTATGACGAGGATGACTCTGGCACAGAGGACTCCTGACCACGCCTCCCTGTGATGTCACCTACCATGTCCTCCCCCCCACCACCCCAGACCAGCTCTTGCTCTCACCCACACGTGGACTGAACTTTATCTTCTTCCCCTTTACTTCCGAGTCCTCACAGCACGGCCTCGTCAGTCCTCTGTCACATGTGCAGTCACAATATGCACACGAAGCCTGATCTGTTGAAGAAAAGAAAGCTGGAGACTTGATTTTGGTTTTTGTCTTTGAGCCTTTTCTTATTTTATTTTTTCACTTGTCTGAATAGAAGTTACACATGACATGCAGACAGCTTCATAATGTCATGTCACATGCTTTCAATATTTCATCTTCTAATGTTCATCTGCACTGATTACCCCCTCCCTCCCCTCACTTGTTTAAAATCGCCTAAAAGCATATTCAGCTGCAACACTTTGTTTCTTTCACCAGTGTTGAGTGTAACAAAGCTTTTAAAGCTAGAGCGCTCACTTCTTTTCCAGTCATGCAGCAGGAATGTCAGGCCACAGATCAGATCACCGTAAAACAAGAAGAAAGCATTTCCAGGAGAAGCTAACAGTTGAGTTATAACAAGTCAGGTAATTTCCGCCTGAGCAGTGTGTAGGACCTCCAGTAAGCAGGCTGTTTAAAGCCCTGTCACACTTCACCTCTGACCTTTAAAGCCGCAGGGCTTGCGCTGCTCCAAACGGGGAAGTTATCAGTTTCAGAAAGCTGCTCACACTCCCTTGTGCCTTCCTTGTATCCCCAATGCCCCATATTTGAGCAACCGGGTGACCAGTTGAAGCAAGACCCTACCAGCTAGACATTCAAAGGTGGCAGAGGGCAATTTTTGAAACTCACAATATGTGTGTACAGCATCATCTTGATGGTGCAAAGACTTACTTATATATAGTAGCACCTGTCAGATTAGTCGGGCGTGTGAGTAGAAACGTAGAATCCAACAGCTGATCTAAAGAATGGAATGTAGAGCAATCAGCCTCCAGTCGCTGCCACCAGCCTTCATCGTACAAGCACTTGCTACAAGTGGCCTGGATGTTCTAAACATCTAGCAAAGCCTGCTGCTGCTCGTGTAATCCAATGTACTGTACTTTAAAAAAAAAAAAAAAAAAAGGACAAAAAAACTATGCAGTCAGTGCTTGAACTTCCTTAATATGCAGTGCTTTAAATGTGGCAGCAAAGCTGAGCCTTGCAGTCAGTCTGACAGGAAGTCCAGCTTTAGTTCTCTGTGTGTCTGTGAGGGCTTCAGAGTGACCGGCATCCCTTAGAGGTGGACATGTGCAGCTGGATCTGTCTCGATGTTGATCAGAGGTTTGTGGTTTCCAAACAGAGTAGCACCAGTAACCTCATCAGAGGAGTCATGTTGTACACTAATCTTTCCTACTGGTGTCTGTGTGTGCAACTTTTCTTTAACTCTGAATTGCTCTCCCAGACTGCAGCCATCTTGACTCACCTGAGCCAATGAACCCTGTTACCTCAGAGGAGATCAGGTTGCAGAGTGAGTGAAGCAGAAGAAAGGAAAATGGCATGATAAATATGCAGTCTAATGGTGTTTTTTCAGTGCTGTGCACGTTCTGAGGCCCTCTCCTGCCTGCAGTGCTCTATTGCACACTTTTAAACACATTACCACCATCCAACAGTATTTGCAAAGAAATTCTCAACATCACTGAAGCCATGTTTCCGTTGTTGTGAATATTCACTGATCATTTTAAAAGATGAACTGAAAAGAGTATAGAAGATGCGTAAAATGGGAAGTTTCTGGGTTTGGGTTGTTCTCCGAGCATGAGCATGCCGATATGTGTTTTGTGATTTTTAGATCTGCTATAAAGGTTTGGATTGTGTGCAGGATAAAGGTTCTCAAACTCGATTTTACGTGTAACTGTTGCATTGTGACTCGGCTGAGGGTTGTTTTGTTTTTTTGTTTTTTTCCTTTTTTGGGAGGGGCAGCTTCTCTTTGTTGGCGTCATATTTTTTGATTGGCAAATTGTGGTGTGAGCTGCAATGTACTCATTTTTTATGTATTAAGAATATTGAATTGATCAATCAGAAACCAGGATTGTTCATGGAAGAATACGCGTGGAACCAATTTTACACGATTTCCTGACAAGAAAAATGTTTGAACCAAACTTTGCTGTAATGATTATGTGGCTCTGAATGTTCCATGAGAAATTATCAATACTGGATCATTTATATCCATTATGTGGACTGTAAACCCACTCACGCTTTTATGTCTAAGTTTGGGATTCTTTTTTTTTTTTTTTTTTTTTTTTGTCACTGCGGTTTTTCCCTTCTACGTTCCTCTAACCCCCCCCCCCCCCCCCCAAGTTGTTTGAGCTGTGATTGGTGGCAGCAGCACTGAGGAAACGCCCAGCAGTAAAGAAAACAAAAAGAACCTCAGGAAAAAAAAAAAAAGAAATAAGACAAACCACCAACCAACAAACAAATCTTTTTCCAGCTAAGTGAACATGACCCTGGGGGGACGTTGGCTTCAAAGGACTGTTTACAATCTCTACCTTGATATGCACATGTGGATATTTTGACGATCAGTTGTTTTGTTTTTTTTTTCTTTCTTTTTTCTTATGGTTTGTAAATCTATTTAAAATCTGAAATAAAGCTCTTTATTAGATATTGGCTGACTTTTTTACCTTTTATTTCTTAGTTTATTTTGTCTGTTTAGTAGATTTGAAGCTCTTATCTTTATTTTTTGTTTTCTTTCAGACATTGCAATGTGTAAGAAACTGTTGTGCTCTAAGAGGTAAGCCTCTGGCTTTTTTATTTCACACATTTTTATTTATACACAGTTGTTTTTAAAAACGAATGTGTTTTGTAATCTGTACAGAAAGTTAACTGAGTTTATTGAGAGAAGTATCTGCTTTTTCCTGGGCTGCACACACAAAGAAAACTTTTCCATGGCCTTTTTTTTTTTTTTTTTTTTTTTTTTTTTAGTCAGCTTGTCTACAGAAAAGTACAGTGTAAGTTTAGTTCTTCCATTCAGTTTTGTTCACAGATTTTGTAGCAGAATATATTTACAGTCTACAGCGGGGATGTCCAAAGTCTATCCTCGAGGACCGCTTTCCTGCAGGTTTTCCACGTATCCCTGTTCCAACATACTTGGCTTCTGTTAAATAGCCAATGAAGTTCTGCACAAAGACTGATTAGATTTAGTCAGGTGTGTTGGAACAGGGGAACATGAAAAACCTGTGGGATCATGGCCCCAGAGATCTGGACCTGGACAACTTTGATCTAGAGTCTGATCCTTTCTCAGGATTTTTAACCATGTCTTGTGGGCCCATAGCCGTTCTCACAGTTGTGCATGTGTTTGACCAGTGGTTCTTAAATTAGGGGTCAGGACCCCCGTGAGGGGTGAAATTAGTACCATAATTTTTTTTAACACATTTAACACATAAGCAACAAATTTAGTGTAGTTATTAAAAAATCTGAAACTGGCATCATCTCTGCCAGAAAAACTAACTTTGGACATGTAGATGCTTTGTCACAGCAGTGAACCAAATCCATGAAAAACCCCTTTATCCTCATTTATGAAGATTTCAGCCTTACACTTAGAGGATGGCTGCAAGATGACCCTTTGGTCATGCCCACGTGATGACTCACTGTCAACACGTGGGGCTGGGGGGGGGTCGCAAACACCAACATGTGTTATGTTGGGGGTGATGGCTCTAAAAGATTGATAACGACTAAGCCAGACAAAGGTTATATCTGTGTGGTTAAAGTTTTCAGAGGTAATGTTATTGTTTTAGCAACTATTTAGTTAGATGTTCAGTTTTCTTCTGGAAAGTCTTGTAGATTTTATGTACATGTCATCATAAAAAATGTTTTTTTTACTTTTCCCATGTGTGGTATGAATGTCCTAAAACTGGTAAAATAAGTCAGTCCAACATTTAACAGTATTTTAGCTTTCCAAAGAGTACTGTTGCTGACTAGTTTCCTACTTTTAGGAAAATGCACTGCGCATATCTGTTTTATATTTTAGATCAAATACAACTTGCTTGGATGATATCGAGAGTACAGGAAGGAGTTATTCATTGATGTGCGGTCTTTTTGGTAAACAACCTGGTTTGCATTTCTTTTCTGAAACTATACTTTAGGGAAGAGAGAGAGATGGATTTTAGTCTGATTGTAAACAAAGAAACTAATCTGCTTTGTTTCTCAGAAGAGGCCAGTATGATATACTAACAGCCTACCAGTAAAGCACAAAGTAACTTAACATGGTCATGCTTGTTAAGCTACTCAAATATTTGAAGTTTTGATACAAAGATAATCGGCTACAAGTGGATTTTTCTGTTTGATTTTTATGCAGAACACAGAATTCTAATTCAGTGCATTATTTTCTTTGCATTTTTCTATAGAGAGATGAAGTTAATAGACACTTTGACTACAAGCTACTGTTGACGCTGAAAGAGAAGGACGGTTCAAAGTACTTAAAGGTGCAGTGTGTAACAAAGCAAAACTTTTATATCGGGATAAGATCACTTTAATAAAATAGCTGTTATGTTTTTAAGTTTCTTTAGATTGAGCCATTCATATTGCCATGGATGCCATATTTGTGCCTCTATTTTCTCTGTGGGGTTTCTGATTAAACAACTGCGTATGAAGTGGGACCCCTCAGAACCCTCTGGTAGCAGAAACATGTAGCGCAGTTGTTGCTGCACCTCAGGACACTCGACCCACAGCAGATGACAATGATAATGTCTGGAAGAGTTTTGGCTGCTGACAGCTACCATCCATTCGCAACAGCGCTCGGCATTTAAAGGGATTTCTATGCCCACCTTTACCACTAGATGTCAGTGGTTTATACACACTGGATCTTCAAAATGCAGCTTGGTGGTTTACAGGTAAGTTACTTTATCTGAATCAAACAGCCTGTGCAGCTTCACTTCACACATAAAAGTAGGAAGTTGAGTTAGTTTTTGACTCAACTCATTATTAGTTACTTAAAATGAAATAAAAGTTTCATGTAATTTTTATTTTCTTTTATCCATCCAGCTTGCACAACAACTATGGTAAGGGAATATGTCTGATGGGTGATTAAGTTTTAACAGATAAAATTGCATTTCCCATCAGGACACCTGCATTCAGCCACTTCTTTAGGAACGTTTTGGAAAGCCTGCCATGTCTTGTTGTAATTTGTATGTTCAAAGTAACTTGACAGAAACAGTCAGAAAAAATTGAGTCCGGTCCTCGAGATCTGCTGCCCTACTATTTTTAGATACTTCCTTTCTGCAGCACACCTGTATCAAATGGCTGAATTCCCTCATCTGGATGTCACTCAGCTCTGCAGAGGCATTGTGACAAACTATTCTTTTGATTCAGGCGTGTTGGGAGAAGGCAGAATCTATAAGTTACAGGGATAGTAGATCATGACTTAAAGGCTTTCCTCTGCAGCCATGACCCACTCTTTTACTACTTGGACTTCAGCTTGTATCTGTGTGATACCTGTAGAGGGCAGCAACAACTTGTTAGTACACCAAGCTCTCTGTCACCGACGCTCACAAGCCTGGGTAACCACGGCGATACAGGGGATTTGAGTGAAAATGTGCTTGAATATGGATGTAATTATTATCTACTTTGATTTTTCCACTTTTAACAAACCATTAAAGTGTCTGTCTTCTGTTTGCCCACCCCCCCTTTTGTGATTTTATCGGCAACAGAAGCTGAGGATGTTTACCTCTTACCAGCTGTACTCTGAAGAATAAAGAAATATAGATCATTATGGGCTGTATGTGTCACACTGCGACTGTATAGAAGTGCTGTGCCTTTAAGTGCTGCTCTGGATCGTACGGCTCATGTCTCCATATTCTTATTCCTTCTCGCTGATGCTGGCCCACCTAAGGCAGCCTACAGTCTGTCTCCAGAAAATGAAAATCATTAATCTGTGAAATGGCTTGAATGTGATTTTATCTGACAAAATTAAAGATCAATATACCATATTTTGGTGCTTCAGGCCAGCAATGAGTGCACACAGAAGTACCCTGTCCTCTCTGTGATCGTTGCTATTCCCACTCATTCTTCTACCAACCCTCCCTGAAGTCATCCCACCAGTCTCCCCTCACAAGAATATACCATATTTGCTGCAGAGTCCATCAAATTTGTTTCCTGTGGCGACAGGTGTGACCTTTTGCCCTGCGTGTGTCCAATCCAAATGCCAGTTGGCAAAGCAGAGAAAGCAAGACACTCAAATGGTGCTGGCATTTGCAGAATTACTTTGCTCTTCTTTGGATTCGTTCATACTTTACAGCGTGTTTTCTAAATTAATAATGTTCTGCACTATGTGAAAACCAACGGCAGGATCCAACCAGTGGCTGTCACCACTAACCGCGAGTTACACGTGTTTCGATGTTCCTCTGCTCCAGCTGGCAGTTTGGCAGAAATGACCGGACCCAAACCCACCAAAAGGCAGATGAATCCAAACCTTCCTAGCTGTGGAGAGCAGGAGAAAAAAAACAAGCGGGGGGAACTGCAACAGACTGAGGAGGTGTAGAAATGTGAGATTGAGGGTGGGAAGGGGTGGGGTGATCCATATGTCAGTGTAGGAGATGTCTCCAAGGCAACAGAAGCTGCGATGAAGGTTGGAGCAGGTTGGCAGGCAGGAATAAAGATGAATGGCAACAATTAGAGGGAGTAGGGTAAAAATGGACCTTATAATGCATCAGACATCTTTTTTTTTTTTTCCCCCACACCTCTTGTTCAATTATAGAGTGATCACAAATGTTGAAGACTAAATGTGCATGCAGACGCACACATATGCTAAAGGAACATATTTTCAACCTGGAGTTGCTACACTCTTAACTCCTGCTGTGTTTTTGTGAAGCTCCTGCTGAGCCTCGTTTCTTCCCATCTTTCCAAGAAGCCAAGCAGATGTCTGCATTGAAAATGTTCAGAAGTGATGTAATTATAGTCCAGACGTAATACTTAAAATGATCTTTTTAAAAAAAAATATTTTTATCTTTCTGCACAATAACTTCCTGTAATTTCTGATGTGTACAGAGACTTTGACTGATCTGTTGACCAGAGAGAACAAATGCACTTTAGTAAGTTCTGGTTTGTAATTTCTCTGGTTTTCCTCTCATTTTCAGACAGAGTTGTTGGGGCTGGCCCTTTAATGAGAGCAGAACAGACACATTAACCTTTTCTCTGAAGAAGCTCTGATTCTCTGGTATCGATCTTATTATTCTATAGAGGAAGCTGTTAATAGTGTGAGCCTGGAGTTCCTGCATAGCGTGATGTGACATTCATGTATTCCCCAGTAGATCTTTTCAGTTTTAATAAACTTCTATTCACACTTCCACTTTTTTTTTTAATTGATTTGGTAAGCTAACAAGAATCTTGGTGATCATCTGTTACTTTTCAAGTAAAATTGCTCAATTTGTCTTTTTTTCTTTTTTTGAACAATTTATTAATTTAGTCATTCTTTCATTCTTTACAGCTTATACAATTTTAGAACAATTGTACTAAAAACATCAAGTGTTTTGTAACTTAATTGTGTTTTAATACCAAAAACTTTAGCAAAAAAGTTTTTTTTGTTCTTAAAAATGTATTTTAAAGCCAGAGTCAGATAGAAAGTTTAAAGGACCGATATAGACTTTGCTCTATTTGTAGCACTGTTATTCCTTTTTTCTTCTTCCTCTCTTTCATGTTCACTGAGTTTGGCAGCTGCAATATGTTTTTGTTGTTGTTGTTTTTGTTAAATGTAAATATGCAGAAACATAAAACATTTATCTATATGTACTCTAATTCTATATCTAAATTCAGTGCAAACTTACATGTCACTTATAAGCTCTGCAGGAAAATGATTGCCATATAATTTTTTTTTATTTTTTTATTTCCGGATGAAAGAAATGATGCCTTTTGCACCCGATTAACCTGACGTTCTGAGTCATCAGATTTTTCCATGTTTAACTTAAAGTAACAGGGCAAGTATGGTGGGTTGCTGAGTGAGTCCTGATTGCAGGCCTCAGATGACAGACATCAGTGGGGGAGGATTGAAATAGGCCTCTACAGACTGTACTTCCACAGGTTGATTACATCCAGCAGGACCTCTGATGTAAGATGTGCTGTTGGCTCCACAGGGTTCATATTATCTTAACATGCTCTAAATGTGAACATCTTTATCTTCAATGTTCTGATGAACATGGAATGACAGATCGCACACAGTGACAGGTTCATTATAATGGAGGCAATAAAAGTGGATGTTAAATCTATTAAGTCTTTAGAGCCTGCAGCCGGATTTATGTCTGGCTGGCCCCAAATAGCCATTTCCAAATTAGAAGAACAACAACCTCCACAACAATAGACATGCAGCTAATTTCCATCAAAGTAATGAATAGCTGCACCTACCAAGTCCAATCATGATCCCTTTTATTGGAGCACTTGTTTGCAGTCTATTCCTGCTATCAGGCAATGAGATGCTCAGTAACTGAAAACACACATTTCGAAGCTCTTGTTTGTCAAGTAAATGTTACACTTGGTGTGCAAACAGCGGACTGTGCCACTCTGTCTGCAGGTTTCATGGCACCTAAACCTAAAACCAGGCAATCTGGACAACTAAAGTGTTTTTTTTTTTATCCTACAAATCAATGAAGTCATGGGGCCTTTCCTATTTTAGACAGATGTTTGGTTGCCATAGCAAAGTTTCCAGGGAAACATGAGTCAGATTAAATCCAGGAGCAGAGGAAGAATAATAAAAGGTTAAATTATAAAGATGCAACGGACTGACAAGACTAATATTTCTGGGTTTTTTTTCTGAGGCAAAGAGCTTGATGTGAACATATTTACTCCTAAACACATTTTAGAGTCATTTGAAGCAGCTGCTGGGGAAACCAATGTAACTTCAGATGCAGCCAGTGTATTTCTAACTGGCTCTGATGGGAATAGCATAGTTTGATCTTATTGGTCAGCTGCAGCTCTGTGCCGTCGATAAAATGCACGACATGAGTTCCGGAGAGGAGACGTGTGAGGGCGCAGAGCAGTGGCGCCGCGGAGCGCGCAGACTTATCAGAGGAAAACACCTGTTACTGGAGGATCACATGCAAAGGAGCGCAAAAAGAAGAGGAGGTCCTTTTATTTATCTCTGTAAGTACATTATTCATTCTTAACAGCGTATAGACTAGACTGGAGCACAGCGGACCTGAAGGCACTTTAGAAAACGCTGCGCAAAAAGGAGGACACGCTCTGGCACTTGTTGAACTGCATTTTCCTCTAACTTTGTCGTTGTTCAAAGTTTTATAGTCCATTAAACCATAAGAATTCATTCATATTTTTTTTAAAAATTAGCCTAATTTTAACAGATTTTCTACGGCATAATTAGGAAAACTTATCATTTGGCTGCATCGCCATAAACAGTCACCTTTAAAATACAGTTATTCTAAAGGAGACTGTTGCAGGTATATGTTCGTAAACAAGTTTAGCTTCTTTGTTTGTTGAAAATAGCTAATAGAGGGGTAAACAAATGTTTATTTCCAGGTTATTTGAGTCTTCTCCCCCCTCCCCCCCCCCCCCCGGTTGACGTTTAACTTTAAGGATTGAACATTTTCCTTGTTGAGATCAGTCACATTAACTGTTGCTTCTCAAAGAAACCTCCGTTTTTAATTGAAGTAGCCTTTACGTGTCTTTCTCCATGACAGTTGTCTGAAAGTTGAGCTCAGATTCAGTCTAGCAGACGTGAGATATTTCCTGATGACTGCAGGGAGCGTTTCTGCGCTTCAGCACCTCGGGGGATCATTTTTTCCGTCCTCTTTGGAGTGACTCTCCTCTGATCATTCCCTCCTCCCTCCCCACCCATGTGTGTTATTAATTGCAGAAGCACCTGACTGAGCCTTCTTCACACACCACCCTGCTGTCTGGTGGGACCATGTGGGTTCTGGATAAGATCCGGGGGTCGGTGGAGACTGGTGTTCTGCGACAGGGGGAGAGTGCAGGAGACAAGAAGGGGGTTGTTCCCACCTACAGTAATGTTCTCACTCCCGACAAGATCCCAGACTTTTTTATCCCTCCAAAACTAGTCAGCTGTCCTACAGAGCCAGAGATTCCAAACACAAAGCCCAAAGAGGGGCTGCAGCCGTCCACTTCTGAGCAAACCATTGGCAGCGGGAGGAAGATCAGCAGCCCGAGGAGCCCGCGTCTGGTGGCCAAGATTGCTGGAGACACAAAGAACCTGTTGAAAGCTGCAAACCGCCACATCATCCAGATTGAGAGTGCCGATGATGTTGTGGCTGGAGACACCAATGCGGACCCCCAGTCCCAGACTGCAATGTCCCTGCCTTATGTTCCAAAGACTCAAACGTCGTATGGCTTTGCAACTCTAAAGGAGAGCCCCCACACCCGCCGCAAAGAGTCCCTGTTCCACTGCGAGATTACCAGTCCCATCACTTCCCCAAACACGCAGAGGAAGACTCCAGGCAAAAGCAGCGAAACGGGAAACCACCTGAACCCTGCTGACTACAATACGTCCCACATGAACCCTTATAGGTACTTCAGTGGAGGAGAAAGTGACACCTGTTCTTCAGCTGAATCCTCTCCCTTCAGTTCCCCTCTACTCTCCCGCTCCGCATCCCTGCTCAAGATTTTTACGCACGAAACGCAGGCCAAAGTTGTGAAAGCCAAGCGCACGCTCGCGCGCCACAGCTCCCTCTCCACCGACGAGTGCAGCTCGGCCGAGCCCAGCCCCAACATCCAGCGGCGACTCCACGTCCCTTCCATCCACGGCGGCGCGGGAGGGTCCGACCACCACAGCCTCCAGCGGGAGCACACCATCAACCTGCACAAAGGTGGGACGGTGAGGATCTGCGCCAACTACGACTCCGGCACCTCGCGCCTGCTCATCCGCGTCCTGGCAGCTGAAAGTCTGTATGACAAGCACTTTGATATCAAAAGTATCAACTGCTGCGTGTCCGTGTACCTGAACCCCGGAAAACTGCAAAAGCAAAGGAGCAACATCATCAAGAACAGCCGCAACCCAGTCTTCAACGAGGACTTTTTCTTTGACTCCATCAGCTCCATTCAAGTCAAGAACCTCTCTGTGAAGTTCAAGGTGGTGAACAAAGGCACCAGCCTGAAGAGGGACACTCTTCTGGGTGAGAGGGAGGTACCTCTGACCAAACTGCTCTCAAGCCTCTGAAACTGCAGGACTTTAAGGTTAAAGAAGGCAAAAAAAAAAAAAAAGATTCTTAGTTAAACTAGATTTTTGCACTGGTTTTTGTATGATTTATTAATTCATACTTTCAAAACGGCCAATTAATAAGAAAAAAAAAGGCAGAGGAAACATGACATCCAAAAAATATTTTAGATTTTAAACTTTAGGGGTGAAACAATATGAAGCACAGAAAATGCAGCCTCCTTCATTACCAACGGATGCTCTCCTAGTAAGGTTTGCTCATTAAACCAACCCAGGCTCCACAGCAACAGATGGATTTGACAGATAAAAGGTTTTCATTCTGAACACATTTCCCAGCCAGCTTCCTGAGCCAGGCCTGGTTCAAAGGTTGGGCGACACCTGTACATCAGCCTGCCTTGTGTCTTTGCCTGTAGTGGTTTCCTGTGTGGCGTGGTTTTATTATTGTAATGTGACAGAAATCCACAGCAGCACAGGATTCTCCATCATCTGCAAGGCAGCGAGATGCTTTTGTGAATGAGTGCCAGCTTTGAAGTGGCACTACATCCTGATGTGCAAATGACCCTTTGATCTACAGGGGACAGTGTGGGACAAAAAGAGTGGCCACATTTACATGCACATCAAAAATAGAATTATAATATGATTGCTTAAATAAGTTTAGATATATTCACCACAAACACATTATTTGTATGCTGGTTTGAGCTACAAGTTGCCTGAAAACTTCTCATTCAAAATGTTGTAAATCTTCAGTTAGTAAAACATGCAAAACCCTCAGCGAAATTTTATTTCCACAGATTGTATAAATAATTGTAAAACTAAACAAAATAAATCCACACAAACCATTCTTGCTTCATCAAGCATTAAATTAAAGTCACAACATCTACGTTTCTACTAATTGTTTTGTTTTTACATTTTTTTTGCACCATTTAGTTTACATCTGAGACCCTGCCTTCTATATTTATATTAACCCGACACAGTTTGGGTCTCATATTGTGACTAAAAAGACCCAAATAAGAAGTTGTAGACAAAACATGCCAAAAGTAGTGTGATATTTATGTACTATGCCATGAAATTCAAAATGCTGCTTCACATCAAAAGTCACTTAAAAATGTAGATAACTTTTAGTGCAAACATAATGTTTGAGCATTTCACCTGTATATAATTCCAGTGACCTACTGGGACAAATTTAGGGAATTTGAGAAAAAAAAAAAAAAGTTTGGTGGCGTGGTTAATAGTTTCATCATGGTTAAAATGAAAATGTAACATGTTTACTGCAACCCAAAAATGAGAAAAAATATCAGCAGAGGTCTGTTTTCTCTGCAGAACGATACGCAGCAACATACAGTACGTCTTGTGTGTCCGACATGATTAGCAGAAATTTAGCTGAGAACGAGTACACCTAAACACAGTCATAAAACAAAGGTTTTCATTCATGTACTTTAATTATGTACATATGTACTTATGTACTCCAGTCTACACATTAATGCTTCAGTCGGAGTTAGTTAACATCAACACCTGAAACGCATCTTCATTAAAGTTTAGTTTCAATGTCCTAAACAGAGTTTGCATGTGGATGATGGCCTCAAATGTAAAAGTAAAGGAAGTGCATTTATAAATGATAACAAATACAAAACAAAAAACTAAGAAACAAAAAAAAAAAAAACCTGCTTGCAGGGACTTTTCATATTAGGAAATATACATTTAGGTTATTTAGTGTTTTGTACCTCTAAATTGCCCATTTTGTTGAAATTCCTCTAACAGTCTAACCAGTCAAATCTTAAGGATTTTTCAGATGTTTTCTTGCAAAAGCACCACTTTAGACTTAAAAATTCAGACGACTTTATTAAAATGACCCCTGTCGTTCAGCTATGTGATGCATCACTGAACAAATCAGGGTTTAAACTAAAACAAAAATCATATCCAGAGATAATCTGACTGCGGTGGAATCCATTTTGCATTTGAAACCGCTCTGAGTTGACGAATAACCAACAAGCGATGCTTGCAGCAGAAATGAGTGAGAATTTAGTTTGTATATTTGATGTACATGTTTATTTGGTTCTTGAAGTCTCTTGAGCCACATGAGGGGACTGTGTGGATGTTCCAGCTGCAGCATGGCGACATGCCCCCTCCCATGCAGGCTAGCTGATTGAATCTCCTGCAACTAAGCAACAGGCATTTGCCAAATAGGTAAGCCATTATCGTTGGCATCTCCAGACCAGTTGGACAGTAACTTTTTTTGCTCTCATATGTCAGTTGGTCACATGATTTAGTCAGCTTTCCACTCTGACTGTGGGTGTAGATTACATGTAAACAGAATTCAGCTGTGAGTGTTCAGCTGCACTGACAGCTTCAGTCGTAGTGAAGCAACGTGCATTTAAATGTTTTTATTGTTTTAAGAACAGGTTAGATCAACGAGTACCAGCTGCATGGCATGAACATCTCTGGTGTTTGTGTGACATGCTTAAAGTTTAATGAAGCCCTAAAGCCTTACTTTGTGTGTAAAGTGAGATAGAGAGTGTGTGTGCGTGTGTGTGTGCACTAACTGGTGGGGTTTGGTCGAGTTAATTTTCTATGTATAACATTTAATATTTTGTAATAATGAAATGACTTGAAATGTTGGGTTTGTACTGTATTTAACTCCTGGGAGTTGTCGTTTCTCTGTTAGTGAAATGCTACATATGCATCAACATGTAAGAAACGCTGATGAGCAACGTCTCACTTTCACGTTTTGTGAAGCCCGGGGGGAGGAGGCACAAATGTCAGACGTGAAATACAGAAAACAAGGCAAGGAAGAAAATAATAGGATCCATTTTAAGACGAGCAGCAGGTCTCTCCGTTTTTAGTGCACTCTTCTGGTCCTTCTGAGGAACTAGAAAAAATTGCAAATGATTACAACGTCAAGTGCTCAGCGGAGAGCGATTTCAGAAACAAAATCAGCTACTTAGAGACGTCACAGTGATGGAAATGACTGAAATATCATTTTGACACACCTCCAAAGCTTCCACTGAGTCATGAAGAGTTACTCTCACCAAAGCAGGGTCACCTGCTTCTAGCAATGCTGTTGCTAAGCTCGATGTATACTAACTACACAGTGGCACTGCTGGTTGTTTTGTTGGTGATCAGTTGCAATACTTGTGCACAAGTACTTGTATATTTAATGTCATTTTTACTCAACTTCCAACATTGTACTTGAACCTGTTAACCCTCAGTGAGGTCTCTTCTAGCATGGGTAAAATATTTCAGCTTTGTCAGTGCAAAAATTTCAGTGCTTTCTGACTGTGGGTTTCTTTGTGCTCTAAGGTGAAACTTTGCTACAGTCACAAATATTTCTATTAATATAAGTAATACATAGTATACGTGCTGGAAAGGTTGTGTCCTGTTTTTATATTGTCATATTAGTGCTTTGCCAGTTTGCTTTAGGTGGCTAATCATTAAATTTTTCTAAATCTGACTTTCTGATTTGGCAGACTTCTTTTTTCAGTCATTTGTCTGTGCTGAATCAGATTCTTCTTATTGAAAATGATCTTGTGTACCTGACAGAAATCATCAAAACAAAATGCAATTTTGATTATATAGTTATTTATCTGGCTGTTTGACACAAAACCTATCTTGGTCACAGCTTTATCATTTTAAATAAAGAAGCTTAATTGGAGAGTTTATACCTTTTCTGCAGCAATAACGTTTTAATGAAATAGTTTATTCCTCTTGTAGTTGACTAAACAGAGCTGAGGATGTGTAATATTTCTTTTCCAGAAATATACAGCAGTTGTTTGAGGTGATCCAGATCAGTCTGTATGAAAATAAAAGGTCTTTCTGTTGATTTTTTTCTGGATTATTTTCACCTGTCAGTCAGTCGTGCTGCTAGGACGTAGTTGGGAGAAAGGTTTTTTGATTTTTGTTACCAGTCTCAACAAAGTGAAATTGTTGATCTTCTGCATTAGAGACGTTTTTGGACATCTTGGAAATCTAATGTAAAACGTTGCGTATTTATATTTCTGAAAACCGATTGCAACAATTTTTGATCCACAGCAAATGACATGCAGGAGTGTCGGCTTTATGAATGAGTGACAGATGTTGTCAAATGTGGATGGAGGCATGATGGAGGAGTAAGTTTAAGAGGACTGTATGTTAAATCAGTTTCACCGCAGACGTTGAAGTCAAAAGCTTTTAGAAACACACTTATCTGGAACTTGTTAAATATTGATAATAGATCGACACTTCTTCTGGTCAGTTGGCAACAGGTAGACAAGACATTTGGATTTACTCTCTGAAGCATAGGGACCTTCTCTACAGGTGCTATGATCACTCCTCTCCTCATGTCTATAAATGATTTACACACTGTGGCAACAGTAGAAACAGAAAACGGACATTATATAGTGTTTGGTTTTCAATAATTGACACAGACAAAGGAAAGAGATCAGAAAGGAGGAAGGGGAAAGATTTTCTTTTCTTTTGTTTTTTTTTTTCCTTTTCGTTTAGTCTTTATCTTGATTGTTGGTCTATTTTTTTAAGGTTTTTTTTTTTTTTTTTTTTTTTTTTTTAGTAGTCCAGCACTTCGTTATGCATTCAGACTGCTTGGTTAAGGTTTGGAAAGCCTGATGGTTAGATGTAAAAAATGTATAAGGACAGACATGTTATTGCAGAAACACTAACACTTTCGATATTGCCATGGCTATGTGCCTCTGACTGTTCTGTTACCAACTCTGGAAACCTTGGATGTCCAAACATGATGCTCTGGGAGGTAACCTGTGTGTTAAAAATGCAAGCAACATATGTCTGAATGTGAATGGTGAAGAAGTGAAAACAGCTGTTCCAGAGAGACTTTACTTATATATCAATCTATTTTTCCGTCACCATTTGGGAAACAAAATGACTTGTTTAAAAGGAGCAAACAGTCATTTTCTGGTTGCAAATACAACCTTTAACCATTCGACACAAAATCGGTGAGACGATGGGAATGAGAAACATTATCATTATTTATATCAGTGCTTTGCAAAAACTAAAACTGCCAATAATTTATTCAGACAGCTGAAATAAGTTATCTAGAAAGACCTTCTGTGAATCAGCAACATTTTGACAGTTTAGTCAACAGCAGTCAGGATATTCCTCTGTTGGCTGTTTGATCTGCAGCAGTATTGTCAGCATTAACTTCCCACAATTAATATTCCCAGTATCCTGTCTGCTGGTGTGGTGCAAGTCATTTCATATATTTCTGCACTCAGTAGCTGTTTAATTAAATATAGGCCAAAGAGGCTTTACTGATAGCATTTTAATAAGAAAAGAGTCAATACCTTTGTGTTTGTGAGTGTGTGTGTGTGAAATAAGAGGGAGAGAGAGAAATTGTTTAGATATTGTATTTCAATGACAATTGTTATTCAAATGTCATGTTGATATTTCTTTTTAAATATACTGTACATATGCTGGTGTTTCTCCCGTCTTAAGAGGCGTGCTCAGACGAATGAAGCTGAAAAGTGCCGATCTCATACTTGACTTTTGACTCTTTCATTTTTCTCCAGATGTAGATTAATAATTGAAATTGGTTTTCATGTCCTTCGTGTTGTTGTGGTGCTTCTGTGAAGGTAATTACTTTCATACTATGTTTCTTCAATCTCCAGTTACTGTGTTAATGGGTGAAATGCTTTCATTAAAAGTTAATGGAATCTCCAACCATGTCGTTAATCTTTATTTTTCATGTACTCTGATGATCTTTGTGCCACCTAGCAATTTTTATTATAAATTCCTCAACCATATGGTTTCAATTGGACTTGGTCCAGGATCAATAGATGATTTCACACACATGCATCACTACGATAACACAGCACAGTGAGATGATCTGTTTGTGTGTGTGGATATGTTGTAATACCGTGAGTATAACTCCATTCAGAATTCAGACATGAATATAGGGCTGTAAAATGTGAAAAGATACCAACAAATACAATAAACACACACCATGATTAGAAACAACTATAATCACAAGCTTGTACTGGTACTCACAAAAGTAACCATCATGATGAAAGTAATACTGTTACTGATCATAATTATATACTCATATAACATTCGTTTTTTCTGGGTTGCATTGGATTTGGTGGTTGTGCAAGTGGAGTATCAGCAGCGTTCAGGTAAAGAGCTGCCTGTTTATAGATATGAAGCACTGTTTGCTGTTTTGTTGTTCAGAAATACCGCTATAGAGCTCTGGGTCTCCCTCACACCTACATGGGAGTTTATCTCGAGCTCATCCTCAGACCCTGGAGAGGGTACCTGTTATATATAGCCATAAGTGATCGAAACATTCACCCTGGGGAATTACTTCTTTAATGCTTTGCATGGATTCTATAGGCTTGTTGATCATTGGATCGATGTATTGACTTAGATAGCCGTATTGTAACAGAATAACTAGGACCACCATGAGCTTGAATTCCAGCTGAAGTTTAACGGTTGGTAAAGGTTAAGCATGTTTTGCTTTTTCCTTCCACAGGGAAGCAGAAAATCTGAAGATCCTGAATAAGTGATGAAACAATGCTTGTGACTGACCTGATGGATGCTTTTTTTAAGGCCTTCAAGTCTTGTCTCTGACTTTGAATAAATTCTCCTGATTTTCTTTCAGACGGGCATCCTCACTGCTGTCCTTTTTTTTTTCTAGGCTCTCTTTTATAACTACTAAATTCACCACAGTAATGTGACACTCTTCCTTCCTGAGACTAATCCTGCAGCTTGTTCATGACATCCTCCCACTTTAAATACAATGCCTAGCAGAATTTGAAGGCTTGTTCTCTTTCTCAGCTTGCGTCCTTCGTCCCCTCTGTAACACCACCCAACTATTCATTGGTTTCATTAATCACAGATGGAGTGGACTAAATTATATATTCTAATATAATTTCAACTGGGTAAACCATAATATAACAACTATAAAAACATAGATGGTTAATAGATTTTTGGCCATTAGGTTTTTCAGATTTTTAATCTTTTTTTCAGATTAATTTCTAGTATGTTTGTGTAATAGACCCAAACAAAAGTAAGTAAAATGAAGTAAAATAAAATGTAATAAATAAAATGTAAAGTAAAATTAATACTTCCTCGGATAAATATTCCAAAATGCTTCACAGGCAAACGAAGGCTGTAGATATTATATTAGAACAACATTGTTTCACAAAAGCCCTCAGTTACTGACCTCAAAGAGAATCAGCTTTTCAAAAGAAGAAACGATAAATGCAACAAATTAACATAATTTCACAATGTGTGATTGCCTGAAATGAGTGTCAGGATTTAAACATGATGTGAGGTTGAACCTGGCGAAAGTTTACCATTGCCTGACTTTACAATATACCTTTTAATGATGCTTTTCATTTGAACAGTGGGGGTCCTGACTGTTGCATTGTTTCAGAAGGAATCAATGTTCGTTCTTATTGAACACATGATTTTAGATCCTCAACTTTCCTCCTGTCTGTTTCCACAGTTCTTGTACTTGTATATTAATATATGATGTCTTCCTCCTGATGTTAGGTTACATTTCTGGGTGCAGTGGAAAACTGAGTGGAGCTGAGCCCATGTGACCATTTTAATCAAGGTAGATCCTCAGATAATAATGCCTGCTGGCCTGAAGGTCTTCTTCATCCATCTGGTTTTCAATGTTGCACATCAAGACTCTGTGAATCTTTTGTTTTGTGTACGTTAGTTTTTAAAAAAAAATTTCTTATGATTACAATGATTCTCAAGCAGAATGTGGCAAAACGTGATGAAGCAAATCCCTAATTTATTGCAAAAAAAATTCTGACACCTTCATCTGTCACATTCTTTTAAACAAACTTTCCAGGAATAACGTTGCAATTGCCTGAAATTTTGTGTGCAACAAATGATAATTTTTTTAGTAACTCTTTTGTCAGTATTTTACCTTTTTACAAATAATATTCGGTTTGAAAGGGGGGACATCCCTGTTTTTTATTTATGAAATGTAATAATTTTATATCAAAATGCAATAAGTACTGCTCTAAGTGTGCCACACTGTTAGTGTCAACGGTAATGATAAATAATTAAAGTTTCGAATGTGCACACAACCTCATTAAAAATCCCATTTTTTTATGTAGAGGTGTCAAACAAGGTGTCAGCATCAGTCAGTCCAGGAGGTTCAAGTGCCAGCTCTTTGTCTCCTCTTCCACCCTCTCATTCAGCCAGAGGTACCTCAAACAACTTGGCCTGTTGTGGCTGAATATATTGTTCATTATTTAGAATGTGACACAAGTAGCAGACTCATAAACCCTGTTGTCTGCTTTATCCCAACCGTCACTAATTCATCACCCACATGCACAGACACACACACACACACAAATACACTATTAGGTTTCCTTTGCCAGCTGCACAAGATGCTACCTCTGTATGTGACGGGGAAGAAAATGTTTTCCAATATCCTCCATCTGCCATTGTTCATTTCCATCCTCTGCAGAGTGTCTCTTGCAGCTTGTAAATTGATTCATAATACTGGCTCGTCTAAAGTTGAGGGGGGAGGGTTGCTGAAACACAAGTGGGCACTGAGGATCTGGGAGTGGGTATATGGTTCTGAGACCTGGTGACACATTGTAAGAACCTATACTCTCTTGGGCAAATTTGATTGGGGCAGTTTTCATCCTCTGCTTTCTTGACTTGAGAGAGGAAGGTTTAGGGCTGTTATTGGCTTTGGGATTACTATGGCAACCACAGATAAGAGTGCTTTCTGACTGAAGGAATGAAACGAGAGATTGTGTGCCTGTACATGTGTGTCTTGTGAGAGTATTCCTGTTGAAATTGCCATCCAGCATAGCTGTTTACATCCAAAAATGTCTGGACAAATTCTTTAATTATCTGTTCTCAAAATGTTTTTGTTAGTGTCAGAAACATGAAACCTTCAAATGTCTGTGTTTCTGTGAACATGATATTAGTGCAGAGTACAGAAAAGAACCAGTGTCTAAACTTTTGACTGGTACTGGTTGTACTGAGTAGGTAATGAGAAACACAACACAGACGTGGCAGTCGGAAAATTAATACAAGGAGAACAAGAAAGAAACCAAGAAAGAAAGTAAAACTAACTACAGAATAAAAATGAATGAATGAAAAAACTTCATAAATCCCTGAAGGTTTTTGTTTAATTGTAAAGGATATAAACCATTAACTTATCAATAAAGTTCATTAATTAGTTATGGTTCTGTAGTATGATGGCTGTTACATCCTGGAAATTCAGCTCATTTTCTCGGTCCGTCAGTGTGATCCTCCTCCACCTTGAAGTCTATGCTTCACATCTTTTTCATTTCTGACCACACATCCTTCACTTTCGTCTGCTGAAGCATGTCTTCAGCGTTTTTCCTGGACTCTCTTTGTATCTTTTAATCTTCATTTTAAACAGTTTTTTTCATGCCTTCAATAACTCCTTTTCCCTTGCCCTGAAGGTTTTCTTTATATGTTGAACAGCTTTTTCCCAGATCACCGGGAAACTGGGTTTTATTGAGAAAACGCCTCACTGTTGTTGTGGACACAATACTCTCTAGACAGAATGTGATGTAATCAATCACACACTAAGTTGTGGCATTGATGAAAACTCCATGTCGCTCACAGAAAGCATTTTTGTCTGCGGTGCCAAAAGCATCTTTGCAAAATATTTTAAGAAGCATTTGACCAGGATTTAATTATCAATAAAAAGGCAAGAAAGACAAACCCAACTACTATAATATAAACAAAATCTGGAAATAGAAAGCATAAACCATGACACATATGTTGCAAAACAATTCTTATTTATTTGTCAAAGAAAGGAAACACATATTACTTTTAGTCATAGGATAAAAATATGCTACTGTTTGCCATTAAAAAAGAAAAAAGAAAAAAACTGGGTGACGGTAAGTGAGAATAGTAATCTTAACTACTCTTTCAGGGCAATTTTCTTCCATAATCTTATTATGATGCTACTGATAGAAGCTGTTTGTTCTCTCAGAGCAGCAAATCATCTCTTATAAGAGTGACGGGACCCTGACATGATGCCCTCATCATCAATGTCACCCGACACAGTTTCATTTCCATCACTCCTGCTTTCTTCAACTTCCCACTGCATGTTTTTCTTTACACCTCCACCTCTCCCTGTCACATCAACATGGCTTTTTGATTGACACTTTGAGCCAGGAGCATGAATCGTTTTCATCACCATACAAGCGGAGACTAAAACGGCGCTTTGTGTTTGATTTAAGAGTTTTCAGGGCCAAAAGCTGATGTATGGATCAAATCATTTCTGTCTAGAAAACAACATGAATCACATTTTAATCAGCTTACTAGTGATATTTAGACATCATAAATCATTTACAGTATCTGCTTAATGCATTTATATTAACATACTTAACATACAAAAAAGAAGAAGAAATTACAAGCATGATGTAGCAGAAAAGAAATACTTGAATATTTTAGTAAATGTCATTTAGTCTCTTAGTAGACTGAATTCAGAGTCTGGCTGTAGACATATACAAGATGATGTGCCTCAATCAACCTTTGAATTTCCACTCTGAGTGTGAGTACACAGACATAAACAGACCTCTGCATAGTTGCTTGGATCACTGAGCACATCTAATAGAGCAGTCTACCTCTGAACCAAGCCCTTCTGTGTGCATGGAACAAATACATGCACTGCTACACTTCAGGGAGATAAAACTGGAAAAAGTGTGTGCTGATATGAACTTTAGGTGAGTGGCAATCAGTCCTGAATTCCCACGATGGTGTGCTCACTGATCTGGTATGATTGGATTTAAACAAAATATAGCTGGGCTGGGTAATCAATAGGGCTGAGGGGTCTTTAATGGTTTTTCCATGAACAAAACCTCAGCAGTTTGTTTACTAACCGGAATGCACTTTAAGATCTGACTTTTACCAGACAGCCTCAATTTCCTGTTTCGCCGAAATCAGTGGTGGGTTGCCCACGCCACAGCAAGCTGTGTTTGTCGTCCAGATTAATCAGCCCTGATAAGAGAACAGGAATAAAAATGTATGAGTGTGTGTATGTGTGTGTGTGTTACGGATTAGACAGCATACCTTGAGGTTGCCATGGTGACTGTCAGGCAGCAGACACCTGTGAATTAACATTAGTGCTGCAGTACCAGGATCTTAATTAGAGACGCAGGGAAAGAGCAGGATGGCCAACCAGTTCAGTGCGTTATCCCAGCCCTTTATCAGCAAGCTGCCTCCATAAAATCAAAGAGAATTTGCTTTCAAATGAACAGGTGTCAGATAAAGAAGCTGCAGAAGTGGGAACGGATTACATAGGTGAGAGGGATATTTTGTATTTAGACAAAATCTGGCACGGTTCAATGTAACAAAATATCTTTTTAGCAGATTTAAAGGGTGAGAGAAACCTTTGAAATAGGGAATCCTGGCAGGTTTCTAAGCATATATTTATATCTGATAGTTTCTGGCAACTCCACTTCTGTTTTATTCACAAAAACGGATGATGCCAGGAGTGAGATTAAAATCTCTCTGATCACGCAGCCAGTTTTAAAGACATTTTAACTACTTATTTACTCAGAAATGGCTGACAATGCAAAAAAGTCCAAATCCTTTTCTTCAGACTCTAATCTGTTTCACAGTGACTAAATACTTTTATTTATGCATTAGAGCATTTCATTAATTGTCTTCAAATCAGTGTGTGAACTAGATTTTAAGCAATATTGTTAAAAAATGCTTCTGGAAAGTATCTCCTAACCTTTCTTCAAGTAATAAAAATCAAAATGTTTTTTTTTTCAGAATATATATATATATATATATATATATATATATATATATATATATATATATATATATATATATATATATATATATATATATATATATATATATATCACCCATAGATAACCATATAACTCCAGTTCTTTGAAGATGAGGTCTTTATTTGTCACTCAAACAAAGGTAAAAATCAAAAGTACCATTTTTTTGGGGGGGTTAATGCAGTCATTTCAGTGTCACATTTATCACCATGTGATATGTCAACATTTTTATAGTGTAATTTTCTGATTTCTGGTGTCCATTAAGGGGCAGAAAACAATGATCTGATTGTGTTCCACAGGATTTTGAGCAGTTTGTACCATTAAGTGTATGTATCATAGATGTCACACTGGGTTCTTATGGATTAAGGTTAAAAAAAATCTATATGAGCTTGAACTGATGACACCTGACTTCCCATTTCCCCTCATAAAATGGCAGTAAAACTAAAACCGTGTTACATTGTAGATTAAATGGTGTATTGATAAAACAATTAAACATTTATCATGCTGAGGCTGATATTAAAAAAATGTCAACACCAATTGTAAGTACAAGAGTAACTATGGCTACTCATGTCCCATGTAAAGCTCACACCATGTTTTTCAACTCTAAACATCCAGCTTCTGGTTGTTAATCATTCACAGTTTTAACCAATAACTCCAGTCACATATAATGCTCATATGAAGTTTGACTCAAGTGTGAATGCGTCTGTGTCCCAAAAATGTAACATTGAACTAACAGAAAAGTTGCTTGCATGACATTTAGACTTTTCTTAGAGACAATGTCATTTCCACATTTGAAATTAAGGGTAAAATAACTTATTGCATGTTTTTTTTTTTTTTTTTTTTTTTTGCACGTCTCTGCTGATGTCATGCTTCAAGCATCAGTATTTACTCGTTTTTTTCTACATGAGACATCATTTGAGGCAACTTATCAATGCAGCCCACTGAGGCATTTACACATTTTATGAATCTATTTCAGATGGTTTCATAATGTCTCATTTCATTGACTGGACTCCTTAGTGATTCATCCACAGACGTTGTTAAAACTCTTCTTTTTCCATCTCATCGAGGTGAAAAACAGCAACAACCCTGCCAATTGAATTATTACTTAGTACCTTTGTATGATATTCCTCTCATCATTTCTGTTTCTTTTTTTCTGTGATTCATGCAGTGAATATCTAATGCATTCATTTAGCTCACTGCCCTGCTGGCTTCTGTGTTGATCCCAGGTCTCATGGTTTACATAAGAGCTATTCATTCATGAAAATTATGGGAAAAAAAATCTGCAGCTGTCATCCTTTTTTTTGCATGGCATTCCCCGATAAATTGTTCATCATTAACATTGTTAATGGTGTATCACGTGACCTTAACCCAGAGAGATTTGCAAAAACCTAATTCTACATCTTAACGCTGAGTGTTAGTGAATAGAGCTCCACAGCAGCAACAGCTGAGCTTCCTTTTGTGGTCAGGCTTTAAAATATAATACTTGCAATATATTTTGCAGCTTATGAATAAAAAGACTTACCGAAGCCAGTTAGATTGATTGGATTTACTTCTCTAATATTTTCCTCCTTATTACCTTATTAATTGCTTGTGTTGCAGGAAATGTCAGATTTGTACCCCTTATTCTGCCTGTCACCTCTTCTAATGAGCAAGTAAAGGAGGGTTTTTAAATTGACACGAAAGCTCCTGCAGAGATGGCTTTCATGGAAACACTGGAGGGTGCTTATTAAGACACTGTGTTCCAGGCTGAGTAGGTAGTTGTGTTTTTCAAACCAAAGATTCGCAGCATTGTTTTTCTTGTTGTTCAAGTATCAGGTGAAGAACTGTGTATGTCAATTTGTTAAAATATTTTTCTGAAAATCATACATAGTAGCAGTTTTAACCTCCTGAGACCCGGCCCATTCTTTTATGTCCTTTACAATGGACATTATGTTTACCTGTATCTTCCTTAAGTATTTGAAGTTACCCTATTAAGCCTGATAACATTCTGTAGAGGACATTCTGTTTTTTTTCAGTGGTGTGTGTCATATGATGCATTTGCATCCTGAGAACTTTGCTCTTTTTTCTCTATCAAGATGGCTGCCATACCAACAACCGCATTTTATGGAAAGAGGAGAGGTAAGTCAAATTTTCTTTATCTATTATTATTTTTACTATGATTATTGTTTTAATTCTTGCTCACTAACATGTAAATAAAAATATTTTTACATCTGAGATCAGTCTCAGTATTTCTGTTTGAAAAAACAGTCGTTTAGTGGTTTAGTGGACACCAAGACTTTTTTCATATATTTAATGACTGCACATTGTTGTAGGAGAAAAAAGTGAAGGAGACAGAATTCTAAACCACAAAATAGACGGGGATTCAGCTTTCAGATGAGGAAAAGGATGAGGAGGATTAGTATCAGCCTCTGATAGTAGAAGATGATGATGATGAAGGAAAAGGACAAGATGCAGAAAATTACATGTATTACATGTTATTACCATGTTAGATTATTGCAATATTTGTACTATGTGTGTCTGCTGTTAAATATATTGAAGTATAAATATGCGTTTAAAGCTGGTCAATAGGGAGTGATATCACATCCATGACACTGAAATGACTGCATTAACCCTAAAAAAGTTAACTGTTATTAACTGTTAAAGTTATTAACTTGTAGTTATTTGTTTTTTCATCTATCATAACAGATTCACACCTGTGCTACCTGAGATTCTGCCTGTCAAGATGATCCTAAAATCTGTGAATACTGGAGTCCAATCTAGTACTTTTCACAGGACATTCATTCATTCAATTTCAGAACCGCTTAGTCCGATTAAGCGTCATGGGGGAAGTTGGAGACTATCCCAGCATAACTGGACAAGCAGCAGGGTACACGCTGGACAGGACGCCAGTCCATCGCAGCGCCAATACAGAGAGACAAACAACCATCCACACTCTCCTTCTAGGGACAGTTTATAGTAACCAATTAATCTAACTCGAATGTATTTGGAAAGTAGGAGAGAGCTGGAGTACCCAGAGAAAAACCCACGTATACACAGAGAAAAACTCCACACAGTAAGGCCACTGTTTGAACCTCCCCCCAGTCAAGGATCGAACCAGCAACTTTCTTGCTATGAAGCCACAGTGCTAACCAGTATACGCAGATTGATAGCAAAATCTTTTAAGATCTAGAAGCTTTTAGAAATCAAAGACTACAGCAGTGTCACTGAACACTACTGGCCATAGCATTGCCTGCCTTGGCTATCCCAGAGTGAAAATGTTTGCTTCCAGGATTATCACAGCTAATAGAGGAAGAAGGAAAGCAAAACTATTAATGTTTTTTCTCTTATAGTTTGAAAACAAGTTTTACATTACATTGCAATGTATTTATACGTACATTTTGACCTTGCAAACAAGTAACAGAAGAATGATAGAGTTGTTTTTTTTAAATCTAATTGAATGCTTTCTTGGAACTAAAATCACTTTAAAGATATTATCTGCTTTTTCTTCATTTTTTAAATTCAGTACCATTTTCACATTGTCATCTAGTGGATATGCTGTGAAAATGAAATAAATATATTTTAAAAAAAGAAAAATGTAAGGTGTTTTTAAGGCCCAAATAGACAGGAAATAAAACAAAACAAAACAAAACAAAACAAAAAAAAAAACAGAAATTGTAAGACACTATTTTTCTTTGTTTCTCAGGATATTTTTTAAAGCATGAGTTTGTGGACTGGCACAGTTAACAGGTTTCTCTGTAAATATTCGGACTATTGTAAATTTAATTTAATTTACTTCTGTTTAATAACTTAAACAAGAGAGCTGTAGCAGTTTTGTAAAATTACCCATAGCTCATGTAATAAGGTATTATCATAGCATGCTTACCTGATTTATGCTTGCCTTAGTGAAATGGCCTCTTACAGATTTTTAGGGGCCTGCAGCTTTTAGAACAATGTATAAATCCTACTACCACATTCAGAGTGCTCGCAACTTTGAATTTGTAGGATTCACGTCGCACCATTTATGGACTGGTTGCGAACAGTCATTTTCCCGACCATTATCATTAAAGGGGATACTGGCTGCAACCACATTAAGGATGAGCTATACATTCAATTCAATTCAACTTTAAGAGAGAGAGATAGAAGCTCAGTGTATCAGGAAATGCCCCTCAGCAATCGAAACCTATAGCAGCATAACTAAGGGATGCTAACCATCCCTAACTATAGGACTTATCTCTGCATCATTCACAATAGTTTATAAAACATGCCACCATGTTCAGAACATTGGCAGATTCAGGTTGCAGCCATCACCACCTTTGACCAACACTAGCACAGCTGCTGTTAGTTTTTGCAACTACTGTTTCAGTGTTTGTAACCGTTTTCTGAGTGGTTGCACACTGACTACTATAACTTTGGAATTTCAGATGAGGAGGGCAATATTTCAGAGATGAAATGCTAAATGACTGAGGGCAAAATGCAAGTATGTTAAAAGGGGTCATCACCTGGAAATTGCACTTTTTCCAAGATAAAACGTTTGTATTGGCGTTGACCCAAGTGTTAACATCCCTGGAAGCCTTTCTTTTGAAGAAAGTCGAGTTTTTCCGTCTGGTTGCTTTGTTCGCAGCAAAACTGTCCACAAGGCTTAAGTCTCGCAAACACGTTTTTTTTTTTAAATTTGCCCCCGGGATTTCATCATCCTGGGGAGCTAATTGCATAATCCCACCCCTGTTGTAGGCCTAAAAACACCTGCTGGGCCTGCCTCGGTCGTCATTATCAACAAGCTGTGTGGAAACAGCGGTCCCATGTCCACTGCTTGGTTGTCTGTTGCTAAACCAGCACTGGAATGTTTTTTCTCTCCCTTCATCAGCAGACCAAACTACCTGGGACAGAGGGATAACATTATATCTTTCTTTTTCTTTTGAAAAGAAAATAAAACAAGTTAAAACAAAATTAAAATAAAAAACCTCAAGGTTAAAGAAATCAGCTCCTCGCAAACCGAAGTCCTGCTTGGGGGCACCGTCACATAAACATCATTAAACACATCACTTAACATCATAACTCATTTTCTGGCTGACCTGAAATTGTAAACCCCCCCCAGTTGTTAGATGTTAAAACTGCTTTGTCAGAATTAGAAAAGGCGCTCCCAGATGCTACACAATCTACCACAGAATGTCCCCGTGTCACACTTGTACAACACATCAACACATTGAACTGATCTATCTGCTTCTCTTTAATTTCAGTATTTTTTGACCAAGTCCAATCTGTTTTTGAGGTGAACATGAGGGTATGTTACCCATCCATGTATATATCCACTCATTGGATATTGAGTACTGGTGTCTAGACGGATCAGGTTTCACCCATTGCAGCCAACCAAAGCTGCGATGAGTCCCCTGTTTTTCTGGTCAGTCCAATCAGATGCTCGTGCAGACAGCTGTGCTATCAGAGATTTTTTTGGAGGTGACAGTTGTCTATATTTCACCAAATATTCCATGTGTACAATATCAAGAGGAAAAGAGAGAAAGGACTATTTCCTCTGAGGACATTTTACTGAGAACTATGACATTAGACTCAAAGTTATGAGGTCTTATGTTCTGGGGCCCATCAAAGCAAAACAACACAAAAACATAACCCTCACAGTGTTCCTACCTTTGCAACAGGTAGATGAGAGTATCTTCCTCACCAGTTCATGGCTGACATGCAAACAGCAGATCTGTATTCACCAGGAAGTGGATGTTGTCTAGAATGATCCTCTGTATGTCTGTGTATATACATACAACACATGACCATGTTTTAGGGAGTGCAGTCATACCCTCAACTCTTATTTCAACCCTTTCTTTGATTTATTTCCTTTTTGTTTCTTTCACGAGACACTCTGTAACACCTGTTGCTGTGATTTCATCATCCAGTGTAATGTTTCCAACTGGCGGGTTGCAGTGACAGACCAGTAAGTTTATAATCCATCTTCACTTTCTGGAATAATTTGACATATCCCAGAGTTAAACAGTAATCGGTTGCTGTTAGGCAAATCCAAGATGGTTTTATTGCTATTATCATTTTTCTAGCTGTTTAGCTCTTGCTTAACAATAATGTAAGCTGTCTGAATCCGAATACATTTTTACCAAGCACTGTTTCTAGTCTGCAGTCCTTTTTGATTTGTTGCTTGACTTTGAAATAGAGCATTACTTTATAACACAACACAGCTACTTTTTAGCAAAAAAAATGGTCAAAATCCTGACTAGATAGAAATAAGAATTAGAAAAACAAGACAGTTTTTTTTCATGAACTGTCAGACTAAATCATACAATAGTTGTTTGATTTTGAATCCTGTCTTGCACACGAGGGATGTTTTTTAAGGTAGCATCTTTTACCCAGTGTTATGTACTTGCTGTTCTCAAGCTCAACTAAAGAGAGATAAGAAAAGATGATGAGGTGATGTAGCTAAATCAGGACTAGTGAGGGTAATACGAGGCCCAGATGTCGTGAGTGTGATTACCACAACAAAGACTCTAATTGAGAAAGCAATGGTGAATGCATCCTTCAAAAATTCTGCAATCGCCACATCATCTGCCATTCATGTGCATGACGTATGACATATTCATAACAAAGAACATAAATATGGGCTACAATCCTTTAAAAAATACTGTTTTTGGTTCACACATTAACCGTGAGCAGGCTCCGCAAGAACAAAAGAAGAAGAAATGAAGTGGCTGGTGTTAATAATTGTTTGCATTTGTTGGTGACACCCAAAGTGTCACAGAAACAAAGGCTGAACAAACTGGTTTGAACAGTGGCTGACCATTTTCTGGTTGTTATGCATCTATCGCCTCCATCCTGTTCCTCTTTGAGTTGTTGAAAAAAGGATCAAGTTGAGCCATAATCAGGCTCAACAAACACACTTCCAGTTGTTGACAGATGGGAGTTCCTCACAGATTAAATAATCTGCATGAACAGTGTTCGTTTACTTAGAGACAAACTATTACTTTTGCCTTCCATGCATCAGGATAAATTTAAAAAAAAACTGTTTAAATTAATAGACTAGAACTACTAAAGTATTAGAAAAATACTGAGTTCCATAATCAAATTATATGTGTAGTTTTATTTTTATCTCACCAAAAAGCAACCAGCTGTGAAATGTAATCATATTATTGATGTATTTTTCCTATTTTTTCCTGTATTTTTTCTTTGTAAGCAACAAAATATTGTACTTGTCAAAGCATTTGTTCTCTTTTATAATATTTCGCTCGATGTCTCACTATGGGCTGCACGCCTCAAAAGCATTAATTTCACTACGGCAATCCTGCCACCTACCTTAAACAGCTCATGCAGACGGCACTGCCTCATTCAAACACTTCTTTTCACTTTGAGCATATCTTGCGTCTGGGCTAAACTGTCTGCAGACTGACCTTTTTGAGCTTTGGTTGCCGGGCGCTATCTAGTCTTTTTCTAAGGTTTTTTGCTTGCTTTGTTGATCACACCATGTCATAATATGATGTATGTATGTAGTGTTAGAGACTGATGGCAGAGGGCGCTATGTAGCTGACCTGCTGCTGAGTCTATTTAAGTTGAAAGGTACGAGGAAGTAGGGCTCTTTTTGATGAGTGAAAAGACAATAAAGTTTGGAGCGTAAGCTTGTTTGCGCTGGAATGATGCCTTCTCATTCACAGAGCAAAACATGGTACCAGGGGTAAACGGCAGGCATGTGCGGTATCTTGTTCGAGATGGAGTCGTTCAGGCCACCGGAGGGACTGAAGCTTGTAGGTACTGTGGATGGCAACTGGCGGTCTTTTAAGCAGCAGTTCAAGTTGTATCTTGCCGCTTTGGGATTGGAGTTGAAACCCAACGGCAGGAAGATTGCTTTACTACTCACCGTAGCTGGTCCCCAAGCCATTGAAGTCTTCAACACGTTCGAGGTTGAACACCAGGATGACAAACAAAAGTATGACAAAGTTGTTGAAAAGTTTGATGCACACTGTTGGCTGCAGAAGAACACCGTCTACGAGAGGTATGTGTTTCAGTCACATGTGCAACTCCCTGAAGAGACTTTTGATAACTTTGTCACAGATTTAAAGCTAAAGGCACAATCGTGCGAGTTTGGACAGTTGAAAGACTCTATGATATGTGACCAGATTGTGTACGGCATAATTGATCAGCGAACAAGGGAGAGACTGCTGAGGGAGGCGCAGCTAACTCTGGAGGAGGCTGAGAGGATGTGCCATGCTACAGAGTGTAGCCTCCAAGGCTCTTCCAGGAGGAATAAAACAACTTTTATTTTCCTTTTCTTTTTCTCCTTGGCAGGAGTAAATTATGGGCTCTTGATCTCCTCTTGCAGTCAGGGGGTGTCATCCTAGAGGACTGGAGAAAATGACCTTTTGTGACCCGAAAGAGGAGGACGGCTTCGGGTGTATTAGTTTTCTTTTCTTTTTCCCCCCAGATAAACACACAATTCACATTTACCTCCAGATTTCTCTTTCAGGACCTCCTGCAGACCCCAAACCAGATGGTCTGAACAAAACCTCTAACACAATTTACAGTCCCTTAGGTCAATAGATACGGAATGTCACATCGAACTAAGCAACTGGCTCTTGTCAAAATGACACCTTTACACCTCCAGATAAGACTCAACGGCGCCAGGAGAGAGACCCGGCAACTCTGCTTTGATCCTCCCCGAATATACATTCTGGGTGACAGATCCACCCCTCTTCCCACAGGAAGAAACTCCAGATGCACTTCTTTGTGTCTTAAATCTCCTTTCACTAACTGGTTTAATGTAGCCTACATGATTTTTGTTGATAGGTTTGACTGAAGTTTCCCTTTTTATTCATTCTCATATGTGATTTAAATCCTTAAACTGATCACATATCAGAATCAATCATGAACACTTTACTACAAGAGTTAGCTCAGCCGCATGCTGAAACATTCATTGAATTAAATGTAGCAGCGGCCCATGACAGTGCAAAGGTAGCTGTTGTAAAGAACAAGACAAAAAGAAATGTGGCTCAAAACAAAAATTCAGATAATGTGATGTACTCCTTTAAACGGTGTGGTGGTAAACATGAGCCCATAAAGTGTCCTGCTTATGGCAAGAAGTGTGCAAATGCAATGGTAAAAATAATTTTGCAAAGCAGTGTCTATCAAAGTGTAAATCTAAAGCTGTACGGCTGGTTGAAGAACTTAACCTGAGTGAGACATAGGAAAGCATATAAAACCTATGATCTCTGTTACCTTGCATGGAGTATGTGTGTTGCTGCTTATCCTTAAAGCAGGGGTGCCCAAGTTTGGTCCCAGAGAGCTACCATCTGAAACTTTTAGATGCAACCCTTGTCCAACACATCTGAAACAAATTAATGGCTGCTTACCAGGCATCTGCAGAGCTGGATGACATGCAGAAAAGGGAATTCAGTTTTTTGATTCAGGTGTGCTGGAATCTAAGGACACATTCACATCAGAAATTTGATTTGAATCCAAGTCCATTTGCCTGGAAAGTCCACTTTGTTTGGGGAGCTGTGAAAGTGCCAAATGAATTCTGATTTGGACCAAAGAAGCAGACTTGGCCCACATACAAACGCATGTCTCTGCCCGTTTCAAGTGGACCAAATACAGGAAGCGGCCTTCCAAAAAAAAGACACTTCCTGCATTTGACGTAGAATTGCATTGAGGGTAAATACACAGCGACCGCGTTAAGAGTCCTCTGTTGTTCATACTAGGTAATCGTTGCAGTGTATTTCTGAAGTATACTTGCATAAGACAAAATAGAAAAACACAAAACAGCAATAGCTTTGTGCTCTATGTTTAACTTGCGACAGGGTTTTCTTCTACACGCCCGTGTGGCGCTAAATACCGTTGCAGCGCCACCTTTGGTGGAAATGGGGATATATTATTGTAAAGGTTTGGCCCGTTTGACCAAAGTGCAGCGTGAATGCAATCTCGGCCTGAATGGATACACCCCCTTACTACTGAGCCAAGTCCCCAATCGGACTGAGTCTAGTGCCTTAGAGGATATAATAAATTGATCAAAACTGCTTATTGTAGTGTAATGCCTTTTGCCTTTGAAGGATGATTTACTTGTGGGGTTGATGTGTATTCGACACAGGCCTGTTGTTAAAATGGATCCTGAAATGCAGACTGAATACGAGCTTTCATGTGTGAGTTTTTCGGTAGACTACTATGACCGTTCACCCAGGTACACAATAAAAGTGTTAGTGGGTTTCCTTGTCTACCTTAATGACTTGCACGTTGAAAACTCTTCACTATTATCACTAAATCTGCAGTACATCCTGCATCACCTTGACTCCCCAGGGAAGTATGTGAGGATCATATTTTTGGATTTTTTAGGTGTCCCAACTTAATTCAAATAAATGTGCATTTAGCAGACATGACCAGAGCTTGTCTGAGACAGGAATTTTCCAGCACAGTCACTTAGAAAACCTGCAGGACACAGGCCCTTGAGGACCAGGATTGGTGATGCCTGCCTTACATCATGAAAATGTGTTTCCATCACCCTATTGTGATGTACTTCTATATCGATGCTTCTGGATAAGCATGTCATGAGTGTTAAAACCTGTTAGCAATATTTAAGTTTTTTAATGTCTGTTTCCATTACCAGTTTTTATTGTGATATTCAGGTTTTGCACCATCAAGGTAATGGAAATGCAGGTACAGGCATCTAAGTATCAGCAAAGATGGTACAACCAGGTTTTGAACACTCAGATTCTAGAATCCTCTCTTCTTTAATTATGTGATTCCAAATTCTGTCAGCCAGACTTCTATCTTTACACATAGATGGCTGCATCTAAAATAAAAAAAAAGAACTAATCTACATCTGACGTGAGCATTATCATGACCTGGCTCAAATAGGCTATCACTTTGAAAAAGAGATTTTGAATACCTTTAGACTGCATAAATTTTTTCCTCCATTGTTCAATGTTAGAATATTAAATTTAACCAAAGGACTGTTATGTTTTGTGGAATTGCTGCATGTCCAACCCTCCTCCTTTATCCGGGCTTGGGACCGGTGAAGTGACCCAAAAAGAGACACCTTGGCAGAGTTATTAATTTTTTTTTTAATTTGTACTTTTAGGTTTGTTTTTTTTGTTAAAGTAAAAAACAAAAAAAAAAAACAAACAAAAAAAAACAACTTTGCAATCGCCGCTAGTCTCTTTTAATAAAATAAGTTGCCAAGGGGGTTTGGAAAGTGACCAGATTTAGTGAAAAAGTCACCAAGTTGGAAACTTTGGTTCATGTTAGTTTGTGTTTATTTTAGATATATATTTGATGTCAAAATGGCTTTAACCCTTGTGGATCACAAAGTTTCTCCATCAGCTTAGGAACTTCCATTGTTAGATAAGAAGAAACACCAGCAACAGCAGCATATTTGGCTACTTTAAAAAGATTTTTTGCACAGGAATGCCGCGAAAATCTGGTGTGAGTTGTACCAGTATCATCGCAAGTCTCTGCCTGCGCTTCAGCATTTTTCATTTCTACAAATAGATATTGACCTGGAGTTTCTGGTTCAGTATTATATTCAGGTGTCTCACTTTGTTGGAGATTTTGTGTACACAAACTCTGCTCTTCCTGCATTTTCTCCAGCTGAATATTTTCAGCTTGATTTGGCTCTTTTGAGCTGATCAAGTAAAGCTCTTCTATTGTTTTCTTCATTTGAGCCATTTCCTGGTTTTGTTTTGCAATAAACTTATCTTTCTCTAAAACTATTTGTTGTACATCTTCTAGTTGGTAATGAAGCCATTGTGTATCATTTTTTATCTGGACCACTTTTGCCTTGGAGGTGAAACTTTTGATTTGCTCCTGCATAATCTCATTTGTTAGATGTATTTCACTCACTTCTGTTGTGTAATTAGTTTGCATATTCAATTCTGAATTAGCTGAGGCTAGTTCACTTTTGATTTCCCTGTTTTCGTTGATCAAAAAACTCTGATACTGTTTTGATTCCAACAATTCAAACTTCAAGTTCTTGTTATGGGACTGTAATTTTTTAGCCTGAAACTCCAGTTCTGCTATCCTCTCTTCGGCTTTGGATTCTGGACTTGGACTCTGCAGTTGTCCCTCCAGATCATAAATTCTTGTTTTCAGGTGATTGTTCTCTTCCTGTGCTTTAAGAAATATTTTTTCAAGATGATTCATTTCAAAAGAAAGCTTCTTCTTCTGCCGTTCCAGTGCTGTGTTATTTTCTTCCAGTTGTTCCAAAGTTTCTTTGTAAAATTCAATGTTTTTTTCCAGGCTCCTCATTGTGACTGAAGAAAAAACCATCACAAAGCAATCTTTGTTAATTTTACCTGCCATGTTTCCAAAATCAGTTTGACTAAATAGAACCTCGACATCACATCTTATAAAAGCTTTGATGTGAAGCTCCGCCCATTATGAGATCAAAGGCAAATGTGTCATGGCTCCTCCCCCAACTACCTTTGCTAAATGGGTGTCTCCAGTAACCCCACCCTCTCTGAGTTGTGAATGGTAGTGTGGAACACACACACACTGCACAAAAGCACATACACTAAACAATAGATCACAGGTCACAACAAGCAGTCAGGAGTAAGGCAGGTACTTTTGGTGTTTTAACAAACAACCAAAAACATAAACCAGAGCATTCACCAAAGGAAGCAAAACCCAACAGTTACTGAACACAGAAGGTCACAACACTCCAGAACTCAGTCGCAGGCTGAGTCAGAGTGGCACGCTGTGGCACAAAGTCCAAACCAAACACAGCTGCGACAATTGAAGCTTGAGGGAGGTTTTCATGCTGGCACTCTACAGAGATCCAACCAGTCCCATGTAGGTGGGGAGGAGTTTGCAACCAATCACCAACCAGCAATTTACTCTGAGGGCGGCGCCAAGAGGGAATCCAGGTGTAGCCAATTCCCATGGTGATTATGGAGTTGATGAGATTTCCGGCCATCAGCCGTAACACAGCCATCTGTACTGATTCCAAGAATGATTATGATTTAACTGGTACATAACACTGCAAACCGAATAAAAAAGCAATAAAAATGCCAAAAGTAGATGGAATAAAAACACTAAAATCCAGTCCAGTCTAAAATCACTCAGTCAACAGGCAGGAAGAAGTGACTCAGTGTAGCAGGAGAACACTAAAAGAATAGATAAAACAGTAAAATACAAAAAGTACTTAAACAAGTGATAAAAGAATCACAATAAAAAGAGTATATACAAAAAAAGGGAAACCTCCCCAAGACCAACCAGGGTGAGTGACTTGGCTTCAACAGTCTGAACAAAGACTTAAGGTCATCCAACTTTACAAAGTTCACAAACTGTCATTTAAACCACACAATACATTACCACGCCTCCTTGCTACTTTCACCCTGCTTACTTTCACCCTGCTTGCTCCCAGATCAAACTGCTACTGATGCAGAAGTGGTGTTTAAGGTCCTAGAAGAGACAGGGAGATAAAGTCCGTATTGGCACCCATCTCAAAACATTTTACAAGAGACACCAAGCACATGGGCAGAGGATTGGACAAATTTCATCAGATCTGAGAGGGAAATTCTGTCACCTTAAACAGCAGGACCGCTCGTGATCCTGGAGCAGAGGACATTCTGAAAGCGCAATGCGTGTTGGGCCTCAGGAATGACTCCAACCAATACTGACATTTAGCATTCTGCCAGCAGAAATTGACTGGTCGGAGGAAGAGGTCACTCCAGTTACTCCTCCTAAGGTTCTTATCTGTGGTTCAATTTGTGCAGCAGTGGCTGAAAATTCCACGTTAGTGACAACCAGTACCACCATACAAGCAGCCATAAAAGCCCTACAGGAATCAGTTAAACATCTGTCAAAAGGACAAGAAAAGCTGTTCCAAGCTTTAAAGAGATCAGAGCTCCCCCACAGATACCTCAGCAGTATGCAGCAAAGTGCTCCCTCTGGAGGTTCCCACAGATCCATTGCGTGATGTAGATGAGAGGTTAACATGCTACACCTGCAACCAGCCTGGTCACACCAGTCATAATTGCACAAAGACAAAACGTAGGCCACAGCAGACAATGTATATGACAGGTGACCCCATGGACGAGACACAATGTCACCATACAAACATCCATCAATGCAACAGTCTAATGCAATAGTGTTTCATTACTGGGCTTGACAGTGCTGTACAACATATAATTTGGTAGGTGTATGCGTGATGTTTAAGACACGTGTTGGAAATGGCTCTTGGGTGGCTGTGGATGTGAGTGTGCGTGTGTACGCTTGAGTGTGTGAGAAGGGTGGGGCAGATAATTTTCTTTGTTGTGCTTTTACATTGTGTAAGCACTGTTACATTTTTGTCATCGGAAAAATGCTTATAAAATAAGTTTGGCTTGATCTGATATGGAAACATCCATCAATTCAACAGTCTAATTCACCCATTTCCCATTGTCTGAGCCAGTGTTGCTCAATTCCAGTCCTCAGGCCGCCCTGCCCTACATGTTTTAGACATAATCCTCCTCCAAAACACCTTCTTCAGATGATTGAACTTCCTCATCAAGTTCTTTGTAGCCTGTTAACGAGCCCTTTATTTCATTAAGGTGTGTTAAAGTAGGGTTGCCTATTTTAAGGGCAGGGGGGCCTGAGCACTGGAATTAAGAAACACTGGTCTGAGCCAAAATGGAGATCCATCTCCTGGTAGGGCCACCCATGCCAGACAGGTTGAAGGGTAGAGGCCAGACTAAGAGCACTCACTGGTCCTCCAGGTTGGGGGTTTGAATAGAGCAAACAACTCAATTCTGCAAAACAAAGTCTGTTACAGAAACCGCAACAACAGAACCTAAAGCTTTCTTGGTTCAGGAAGGGTCCTCTCGAGCGGAGTCCATGACGCCAGACACCTGGACACTCATCACCGAGAGAAGACACCAGAAGGACCATATCAACCAAATGCGAGACCAAGCAGAGAAGAAGGAGCTATAGGCACGATACTGGGAGATAAACAAAAACGTGAAGCGCAGCACAAGGAGAGATAGCACATGGAGGAGCTCACAAAGGAGGCAGAGACTGCAGAGGCACAACGCAACACAAAGCGGTTGTATGAGATCACCAGGACATTCTCTGAGAAAGTCAGCAACCCAAGTTGCCCTGTAAAAGACAAAAACTGGATCACCATCTCATCCAAAGGGCAGAGAGCAAGATGGGCAGAGCAATGCAAAGAAATGCTCAAAAGACCAGCACCATCAGCCCTACCAGATATCCCCATGCCAACTCAGCTCCTGGACATCAACACAAACTCCCCCAGCAAGGCAGAAATCATCAGGCCATCAAGTCCCTCAAGTCTGGCGAGGCAGCAGGTCCGGATGGAATACCACCCGAATCCCTCAAGTTTGACATCCAGACCTCAACTGAGATGCTACACCCCCTCCTCACTAAGATCTGGGAGCAAGAGCGAGTGCCAGAAGACTGGAAGCGAGGATATCTGGTAAAGCTGCCAAAGAAAGGCAGCCTCTCATCCTGCAGCAACTGGCGAGGAATCATAGTGCTATCCATACCAGGCAAGATACTTGGCAGAATTATCCTTGATATGCTGTAGACCGCTCTGGACAAGAACCTTCAGGAAGAACAAGCAGGTTTCCGTCAAGACAGGTCATGCACGGATCATATTGCAACCATGCGCATTATTATCGAGCAGTCCCTAGAGTGGCAGACCCCTCTATACACAGTCTTTGTTCACTTCCAGAAGGCGTTAAACAACGTCGACAGAAAGGTCATCTGGGGACTGATGTATCACTATGGATTTTCACCAAAGTTTGTGACCATCATACAGTAGCTGTATGAAGATGCCACCTGTCAAATAATCCACGATGGGAAACTGATGGAACCTTTTTCCATGTCGACCGGCGTCCGTCAGGGGTGTCTGCTCTTACCGACGATCTTCTTGATGGTGGTTGACTGGATCATGAGGCAGTCTACAGCAGGCCGAAGGACAGGTATCCAGTGGACCCTCACAAAACAGCTGAAAGACCTGGACTTGGCAGAGGACATTAGCCTTCTCTCCCACAGGCAACAAGACGCGCAAGAGAAGCTATGTCATGTGGCAGCAGAAGATGAGAAGACTGGTCTCCAAATCAACATCGGGAAGACTGTGGTCATTAGGGTGAATAACAAGCAGCAAGACCCAGTGCGACTACGTGAAGAAAACATCAAAGAAGCTGATAAGTTTGTTTACCTAAGCAGTATCATTAGTAAGGACAGGGGAACAGACGATGACATCCAGTGTTGCATAAACAAAGGTTGACATGCCTTCAACACCTTGAGACCTATCCGGAGATGAACTTCCCACTCACTCCATAGCAAGACCCGCATCTTCAACACCAACGTGAAATCAATCTGGCCCTATGGCTCAGAAACATGGAGAGTGACCAAGACCAGCACCCACAAGCTCCAGACCTTCATCAACAGATGCCTCAGGAACATCTTAAACATCAGATGGTCAGAGAAGATCCCAAATGAACAACTGTGGGAGAGAACAAGCCAAACTCCATCAGAGATCGAGATTAGAAAGCGAAAATGGAACTGGATTGGCCACACTCTGCGGAAGCTAAGGAGGACCAGCCAGAACAGAGTGCTTGGAGTAGTGTTGTTGCGGCACTATGTTCCACAAGGAATCAAGTGGCCAAAGAAGAAGTAGAAGATATAGATGTTGAGTGTTTTGGCAAAAAGTTAACTAGAAAATGGGCTTTTGTCCTCTGCAATGTCATCCCAGATACAGAATTCTATCCCAGGAATCTTTGAAATGCCCCTCCCTGAGCCGTCCCCTTGTCGTGGTGGAGGGGTTTGTGTGTCCTAGCAGCTATATTGTCTGGGGCTTTATGCCCCTGGTAGGGTCACCCATGACAAACAGGTGTCTAGGGGAGGGACCAGACCAAGCACGGTTACCCGGACCCCCCTCTGGAGCCAGGGGTGGGGGTGGGGTATGAGAGCGAGCATCTGGTGGCCGGGCCTTTGCCCGTGGGGCCCGGTTGGGCCCAGCCCGAAAGGGTTACATGGACTCCACCTCCCGTGGGCTCACCATCTGCGGGAGGAGCCGTAGGGGTCGGGTGCAGTGTGAGCTGGGTGGCAGCAAGGGGCCGGGACCGTGGCAGTCCAATCCCCAGCTGCAGAAACTGGCTCTAGGGACGTGGAACGTCACCTCTCTGGTGGGAAAGGAGGTTGTGCGCGAGGTTGAGCGGTTCTGATTAGATATAGTTGGACTCACCTTGACGCATAGCTTGGGCTCTGGAACCAGTACCCTCGAGAGGGACTGGACTTTTTTCCACTCTTGAGTTGCTCATGGTGAGAGGTGCCGAGCAGGTGTGGGCATTCTCATCAGTCCCCAGCTTGGTGCCTGTACGTTGGGGTTTACCCCGGTGGATGAAAGGGTAGTTTCCCTCCGCATTCAGGTGGGGGGACGGGTTCTGACTGTTGTTTGTGCTTTGCACCGTACAGCAGTTCAGAGTACCCACCCTTTCTGGAGTCCTTGGAGGGAGTGCTGGAGGGTACTCCTTATGGGGACTCCATTGTTCTGCTGGGGGACTTCAATGCTCACATGGGCAACGACAGTGAGACCTGGAGAGGAGTGGTTGGGAGGCATGGTCCACCCCCTCTGAACCCAAATGGTGTTTTGTTATTGGACTTCTGCGCTCATCATGGATTGTTCATAACAAACATCACATTTCAATATAAGAGTGTCCATATGTACACCTGGCATCAGAATTCCCTGGGCTGCAGTTTGATAATCAATTTTGTAGTCGTATCATTGGACCTGCGGCCACATGTCTTGGACACTCGGGTGAAGAGGGGGCGGAACTGTCAACTGTTGGCTCAGAAGGTGGGGCAGGAAGCCGGTCAGATCTAGCAGGCCCAAACCTGTTGTGAGGGTCTGCTGGGAACGTCTGGCTGAGTCCCCCATCAGAGCGAGCTTCAACTCCCACCTTCAGCAGAGCTTCAAACATGTCCCGAGTGAGGCGGGGGACATTGAGTCCAAATGGGCTGTGTTCCGTGCCTTTATTGTTGAGGCCACCAGCCGGAGCTGTGGCTGTAAGGTCGTTGGTGCCTGTTGTGGCGGTAATCCCAGGACTCGTTGGTGGACATCAGCAGTGAGGGATGCCCTCAAGCTGAAGAAGGAGTACTATTGGGCCTTCTTGGCCTGTGGGACTCTGGAGGCAGCTGATAGGTACCGACAGGCTAAGCAGCATGCAACTTCGGCTGTTGCCAAGGCAAAAACTCGGTAATAGGAGGAGTTCAGCGAGGCCATGGAGAAAGACTTCCTGACGGCTTCAAGGCGATTCTGGTCCACCATCCGGCGGCTCAGAAGGGGGAAGCAGTGCTCCGTCAACACTGTACAATGGAGATTTGGGAGCTGCTGACCTCAACTTGGGACGTTGTGGGTTGGTGGAAGGAATACTTCGAAGACCTCCTCAATCCTACCAACACGTCTTCCGATGAAGAAGCAGAGCTGGGGGACTCAGGGGTGGACTCTCCTATCTCTGAGGCTGAAGTCGCTGAGGTGATGAAAAAGCTCCTTGGCGGCAAGGCCCCGGGGGGTGGATGAGATCCGCCCGGAGTTCTTTAAGGCTCTGGATGCTGTGGGGCTGTCCTGGCTGACATGCCTCTGCAGCATCGTGTGGACATCGGGGACAGTGCCGCTGGATTGGCAGACTGGGGTGGTGGTCCCCCTTTTTAAGAAGGGGGACTGGATGGGTGTGTTCCAATTACAGGGGAATCACACTCCTCAGCCTCCCTGGTAAGGTCTAATAAGGGGTCCTGGAGAGGAGGGTCCGGTGGATAGTTGAATCTCGGATTGAGGAGGAGCAGTGCGGTTTTCGTCCTGGCCGCGGAACAGTGGACCAGCTCTATACCCTCTTTGGGGTCCTGGAGGGGGCATGGGAGTTTGCCCAACCAGTCTACCTGTGCTTTGTGGACCTGGAGAAGATGTTTGACCATGTCCCCTGGGGGCTCCTGTGGGGGGTGCTCCAGGAGTATGGGGTACCAGACCCCCTTGTACGAGCTGTCCGGTCCCTGTACGACAGGTGTCAGAGCTTGGTTCGCATTACCGGTAGTAAATTGGATTTGTTTCCGGTGAGGGTTGCATCCTCCGAGGCTGCCTTTTTGTCATCGATTCTGTTCATAACCCTGCTTTTTGCAGATGACGTGGTCCTGTTGACTTCATCTGGTCGTGATCTCCAGCTCTCGCTTGAGTGATTCGTGGCTGAGTGTGAAGCGGCTGGGATGAGAATCAGCACCTCCAAATCTGAGACCATGGTCCTCAGCCGGAATAGCCGGCTCACTCCTGACCATCTGGCAATCTAAGTTAAAGTTAACCTTGATGGTCTTGGTGATACTCAAGTGCAAATGCTAGATCAACTTTTGGAGAAACATCATGCAATATTCTCTGTTGTTGATAATGATTATAGATTTACCACCACTGTTACCCATTACATACAAGCAAGCAAAACATCCACTACATGCTCTGGTGGACAGAGCAAACTGTGGCCCATAAAAATGTAATGAAGGAAGAGCACTATCTGTGATCATAGCTGGGATGAGATGTGTGAACTCCAAAGAGAGGATCCCAAAATCAAGGCAGTGGTATTATCAGTGGTAAAAAGTGCTCAACTTACTAAGCAGCAGATAAAACAAATGAACAAAACCCAACAAAAACTGTACAGACAGTGGGAATGTCTCTTTGGTCAGAAAAGAACCATTGTGATGGTGAGGAGATCTATCAGTTGGTGGAACAGTCTTACAGCACTGTGTATTTGAGTCATGGTGGGCTCTTTCATGGAAGGAGCACATTAGGCATGTTGCAACGTGACTATTTCTGGCCTTCCATGTCTGAAGATGCCTTGGTGAAAGATGTCCTCCCCAAGTTCCACTCTAACCAAGTCTGCGATTTTGAAAACCAACATCATCAAAGAACTGGAAAATCACGAAACTGTACAAATTTGGCCTTTGTACAGTGTCTAAAAGCCATACATTGCCATATGACCTTCAGGGAAATAGCCAGTGTGAAAGGATTAACCGTACCCCGCACAAAATGCTGCATACACTGCCTGTGGAAAGAAGAGGAATTGGAAGGAGCACCTACCAGAGCTAGTTGTGGCCAATAATTTTAGGCTATAACTCGCTCTAACCATTTCCACAGGCTGGCCAGACAATGTAAGTAAGGGCAGTGTTGTGTGATTAGGAAAGCCTCCGTGTAGTACCTGAGGGCAGCCTCTCATCAAGTATAGGGATACTTATGTATTAAAGAAGCTTTAAATGCACACTTAAAACTGTGAATGTGTATTTATTGTCAGAGTGTTTGTTTGTATGAACACTAAGATGTTTTTGTTTCAGATGTTTAATGTTCAGAAGTGTGATGTGTTAAAATTAAGTGTATAATACAAAAGGATTATATGATAAAATACATTACGATACTAGACAGGTAGTGGTAGTTCAAACAGTAACTTTGCTAAAGTAGAATCTAGATAAATGATCCTGTGTTTAATAGCTTTGCAGCCAGTGATTCATGCAGTCAATATATATTTTACTTTAAAGTTGACTTGTACATTTCAGAACCTGTACTTTTTACTTTAAGTCGTTTTTTACATGGGTATTTTACATTAAAAATTTCAGTACTCTTGCCATCTCTGCCCACAAATAGCACAGATGGACAGTTGTTAACTCTGGCGCGTGCCAATTACTGTTTGGTAAGTAGGTGATTTTTGTTTTTTTTCTCTTTTTCAAGGTTTGACCAAAGGTTGCGTTAGTATGCTGACCAGCTGCCTGCTAATACTCAAGTTTCTAATCAAGGTCTGTTCTCCAATCTTTCTTCCATATGTATAAACAATTTTATTAGGCAGAGCCAGTCTGTCAGCCAGACTTCTATCTTTACACATAGATGGCTGCATCTAAAATAAAAAAAAAGAACTAATCTACATCTGACGTGAGCATTATCATGACCTGGCTCAAATAGGCTATCACTTTGAAAAAGAGATTTTGAATACCTTTAGACTGCATAAATTTTTTCCTCCATTGTTCAGTGTTAGAATATTAAATTTAACCAAAGGACTGTTATGTTTTGTGGAATTGCTGCATGTCCAACCCTCCTCCTTTATCTGGGCTTGGGACCGGCAAAGTGACCCAAAAAGAGACACTTTGGCAGAGTTATTCATTTTAATTTTTTTTTTTTAATTTGTACTTTTAGGTTTGTTTGTTTTTTTTTTTTTGTTAAAGTAAAACATGAAAAAAAGTGAGGCTGTGAGTCACATCAAATGTAAATTATTTTGGCGTGACAGTGAAAAACTTTGCAATCGCCGCTAGTCTCTTTTAATAAAATAAGTTGCCAAGGAGGTTTGGAAAGTGACCAGATTTAGTGAAAAAGTCACCAAGTTGGAAACTTTGGTTCATGCTAGTTGTGTTTATTTTAGATATATATTTGATGTCAAAATGGCTTTAACCCTTGTGGATCACAAAGTTTCTCCATCAGCTTAGGAACTTCCATTGTTAGATAAGAAGAAACACCAGCAACAGCAGCATATTTGGCTACTTTAAAAAGATTTTTTGCACAGGAATGCCGTGAAAATCTGGTGTGAGTAGTACCAGTGTCATCGCAAGTCTCTGCCTGCGCTTCAGCATTTTTCATTTCTACAAATAGATATTGACCTGGAGTTTCTGGTTCAGTATTATATTCAGGTGTCTCACTTTGTTGGAGATTTTGTGTACACAAACTCTGCTCTTCCTGCATTTTCTCCAGCTGAATATTTTCAGCTTGATTTGGCTCTTTTGAGCTGATCAAGTAAAGCTCTTCTATTGTTTTCTTCATTTGAGCTATTTCCTGGTTTTGTTTTGCAATAAACTTATCTTTCTCTAAAACTATTTGTTGTACATCTTCCAGTTGGTAATGAAGCCATTTTGTATCATTTTTTATCTGGACTACTTTTGCCTTGGCGGTGAAGCTTTTGATTTGCTCCTGCATAATCTCATTTGTTTGATGTATTTCACTTACTTCTGTTGTGTAATTAGTTTTTGTATTCAATTCTGATTTAGCTGAGGCTAGTTCACTTTTGATTTTTTCATTTTCGTTGAGCAGAAAACGTGCATTCTGTTGTGAATTCAGTATTTCCAACTTCAAGTTCTTGCTATGGGACTGTAATTTTTTAGCCTGATCCTCCAGTTCTGCTATCTTCTTGACTTTGGACTCTGGAATTGGACCCTGCAGCTGCCCCTCTAGATCATAAATTCTTGTTTTCAGGTGGTCATTCTCTTCCTGTGTTTTAAAAAATATTTTTTCAAGATGATTCATTTGAGTAGAAATCTCCTTGTTCTGCCGTTCCAGTGCTGTGTTATTTTCTTCCAGTTGTTCCAAAGTTTCCGAGTAAAATTCAATGTTTTTTTCCAGGCTCCTCATTGTGGCCGAAGGAAAAACCATCACAGAGCAATTTTTGTTCATTTTACCTGCCATGTTTCCAAAATCAGTTTGACCAAATAGAACCTTAACATCTTATATTATAAAAGCTTTGATGTGAAGCCCCGCCCACTATGAGATCACAAAGGCAAATGTGTCATGGCTCCTCCCCCAACTCCCTTTGTAAAAGGGGCGTGTAGTCAGTAACGCCGCCCTCTCTGAATTGTTCATGGTAGCGTAGGGTGTTTCTCAATTCACTTCCAAGTGCACAGACTGCGTTGGCAACGAAGTGTTGTACGTGATCTGCACACACCGAAGTACGCTTACAGCCAGTAAAATGAGACGGCCTCTCTAGTGGACGAGAATTACCCATAGTGCTCCAGTCCTCTGTTGCCTGGCAACTGCATATGACAAGTTCATCTAAGTACTGATCCCATTCTTCCACAAAAAGACACAAAAATATTTTTAAATGACAGAAAATGGTGCCAGTAATTAAACTTTGATTTATTTGTTTATTTATTTATTTTTAACCTGTCCTGTCCAGCATCTCGGCATACAGAACAGCAATCTGCGTGCCATATATTTGCCAGACAGATTTGCTCTGTCAAGGGAGACATCTCATGTATATAGCTGCCCTTGATAATCTGAATATTTTTATTATTATGATAATTATTTTATATTATTTATTTATTTTATTTTTTTTTTCCTTTTTTTATTTTGCAATCATCGTCAGTCTTGATATGGCTGAGCTGGACCTGGCAGGGGAAGAGGAAGATGATGGGAGAAAAAGAGCGAGAGAAAAGAAAGGCGTGTCTAAGCCACTAACGTTACAGTATTTGCAAAACAATATAAACTACTACAGAAATACAACAAGACATAAGTAGAATAGTGACAATATTCAAAAACAGACAAAAAAAAGTTTTTAAAAAAGTGAATGCATTAATAAAATAACGATTACAATACCAACCGTTATCAAACACATCTACAGAGAGTCATCAGCAACATTTAGTAGGAAGCAGATGGGAAGATGAGTGCTTTGTGGGCGTGAGTGCTTGTAGGGGAGCACGACCACGACCCGAGAAGTTGGGGAGGAGCCCAAGGCCCCCAGAGCCCAGCAAGCCCACTGCACACAGAGCCCAGGCAGGCAAAGCAGAGAGAGCCGCCGTCCGCTGCGCCCAGAGCAGTGGAAGCATCCAGGCAGGCGCCACCCGGCACGACGAGGCAGGGGCACCGGAAAGGACAGGGCGATGGCAAGCCAGCCCGGTGGGCGCCGGGTACCGAAGCGCGGGCTGCACAGAGGGCCAGCATCCCACCCCACAGGTCCCAGGCTCCTCATTGTGTCTTTAAACAGATAAGAACAGTGGCACATTAGGATTCAGGGTAGATGGCAAAAAACAGGTACCACTGGACTGTGTCTTGTGGGGGTGCAGTCTGGAGAGACAAAAAAAACACTTCATGTACACATAAGCATGAATTCACACGATAGACAACACAGAGTCCAGGAGGTGGTGAGTCAAGGGTGTGTGTGGACCGCAGCCAGATGCCTCAGAGAGAAAATTAAATCAGCTCTTCCTTTTCACATTTCCAACAAGCCCTGAAAATTGAATGAAAATCCATCCACAACTTTTTAAGTTATCTTGAAGACAAACAAATAAAGCCAGGAAACACATAACCTCCTTGGTGGAGATAATTAGGCTACCATGTAAAACTCTTTGTGAAGCATCTGTTGTGTCCCGTCATGTCTGTTAGGTTTCCTGTTTAGTCTGGTTCGTGATTTGGATTTCTATTTTATTTTGAAGTTTTCACACTCTCATTTCATGTGCCTTGTCCTTCCTGCCTTTGTGTTTTGTTCCAGCCCAGATTGATTTCACCTGGTATTCATTTCCTCTTTGTCTGTATTTAGTCTGTGTGTTTGTCATCAGCCAGTGTCAGATCGTTACCAACCATCTCATGTGAGATCTTGTATTCCTGCCTGATCTGATTTACAACTGGAAGAATAAATCGTGTCTGAAACTTCTAGTGAGTCTGAAGTCCTGCATTTGGGTCCACTGCCTGAGCTGAACCTAACAGACCAATCTGACCAAATGGACCTAGCAGACGCCAACAAGGTTAGAGAAACCTTAACCTCTCCGGAGGTCAAACTTACCCAACACGATGCGCATCTTTTATCCATTAGTCGAGGAGTGGAGGACCTGACCGAGAGACAGAGGGGTTACCAATCCACCGTCACAACCCAAATCAACCACCTGGCTCTGCAGATGCAGCAAATGGTTTCTCGTCTGGATAAGCTGCTTCCTTCCTCAGCAACCACAACTCCTGGTTCAATGTGATTTGCATTTCAAACATGATCCTGGTTCTTTTGTGTATGATCAAACCAAGGTCACTTTCATGATCTCACATCTTACTGGATGAGCAGCAGCTTGGGCAACAGCAGTGTGGGATCGTGAAGCTATTGTCTGCTGAAATGTCACAGCGTTCTCCCAAGTTCTCTCCCATCTGTTTGATTATTCTTCTCCTTCCCAGGATGCTTCTCGGCTGCTGTTGAATCTTAAATAGCGGAGTCGCCGGGTTATGGATTATGCCATAGACTTCCGCACTCTGGCTGCAGACAGCGGATGGAATAAGGGCAGCAAAGAGGGACGCCTTTGTTTTTGGTTCAGGGGAAGCTGCAGTTCCCGTCCCAGCATCAAGAGCGCTGGGGAGCTGCCTGTTGTGGCGTGCGGTGTAGCTCTATAGTGGAGGAGGGTGTTCTGCAATGCTGACCCAAACTGGAGACTATCTGTTAGATGCGCTCTGAGTCCGTTGTTGAGGGTTTGGTTGAACCGTTCCACGCCGCCGTTAGCCTGTGGATGATACAAGGCAGTTCTGATGTGCTTGATTCCTCGTCCCTCTATGAAGGCAGCAAAGTCAGCCGTGACAAACTGGGGTCCATTGTCGGTGGTGATGGTGTCCGGCACGCCCCAACGGGCAAAAAGGGAGGAGAGAAAATCAGTGACCACCCTGATGGTACTGGCCGGCAGCACCTCCGGCCACTTGGAGTGCAGGTCATAGACTACCAGGAGGGAGCACTGATGTTGAGGGACGCCATGAAGCTCACCGCAGATGTCGATCTGAATGTAGGTCCAGGGTCCCGGTGGCCAAGGCAGAGTTCTGTAAGGGATGGGTTGGTGGCGGACCTGTTTTTCCACCTGTCAGACAGGCTGAGCAATCCTTTACCCTGGTTTCTATGTCCCTGTCGATGCCCGGCCACCAGACCAGACCTCTGCACCGTTGCTTGACCCTGACTACACCCAGGTGACCTTCATGCGCCATTGCCAGGACACGTGCTCTCAGGGCAATGGGAACGACTGTGCACAGTCCCCTCGCCACACAGACATCATTCCAACATGAAAGGTGATTTCTAACCCGGTGGAAAGGTGCCAGCCCTCACGAATGAAAGCACAGAGCTGTGTGAAAACAGAGTCCTGTGCCGACTCCGCGCGGAGCTCCTGCAAGGAAATAGCTGCTTGGAGGGGAGCGTGTAGCATGAGGACCAGTTCTGGCTCTGAGGGGGCCTGAACGACTGCTGTTGCAGAGCTGGTTGTGGCCTTTCATTGGAGGTCTGCTACAATGTTCTCCCTGCCAGGCGTGAACTGCATGGTAAAGTTATACACCTGCAGCCTGTCAGACCAACGATAAAGGCGCAGAGGTTTGTGTCCAAATCCGGTCGTGGCCAGCAGTGCTGTGAGCGCCTGGTGGTCTGGTCGCAGTGTGAAGTGGCGCCCATACAGGTACATATGCCACCGTTCACACGCCCAGACACATGCCAACGCTTCCCTCTCCCCGACCGAGTACTTCTGTTCAGTTGGGGTGAGGGACCTCGAGGCAAAGGCCACTGGGCGCTCCGTGCCCTGCTGGAGCTGTGAAAGGATGGCACCGACCGCAGTGTTGGAGGCATCAAAGGTCACGAACGTGGGGCTCAGTATGTTGAAGTGGGTGAGTACTGGTGGGGCAGTAACCTGTGATTTAAGCTGACGGACTGAGGCAGATCATTCTGTGGTCCAAGACCAGGGTACATCCTGCTTGATGAGGGCACGGAGCGGTGCATTGGTTTTGGAGTAATGTGGGAGGAAACGCAGGTAGAAGGCGGTCATGCCCAAGAAAGATGACAGTTGTGCAGCGCCAGAGGTGGGCTCAGGTAGGCGCAGGATGGCATCCACGTTTAAGTGGAGTGGGCTCAACCCATCTGCAGTAAGACGAAAACCGTTGACTGCTTCTTGCTTCAGACCCCTGTGGCATGTGACAATGCCCCCTCCCAGACTGAAAACCCTGCATTTCCATTACACCTAGAACTGCGCAAAAATTAAATATCGCCATAAAAACCAGCTGCTATATAAGTTTTTACGATGTCAAGAGGTGGTTTTTCAGACATTTTGATATAGAAATATATTGCAAAAGTGTAATGGAAACCCTTTTATTGTGTTTACATGTCCCCAGACGTGACGTGGGGGTCGTGACCAGGTAATTCCCGGTAAAGATGGCATGGTGTGGAATAAACAACAGCAAATTTCAGAGTTTTAGAAAAGAAAGTGAGGGAGAAAGCTTTGAAAATCCGAAGCAAATTCTCCCACTTTGCATAAACCTCAATTACGAAACATGATGCTAATGTGCAAAACGCTGTTCAATGGAAAAACCCACTAATCACAACTTTTGTTTGTCAAAATGTACAAATGTCGTTTTTATTTTGCAAAAAAAAATGTAATGGAAACGCAGAGGGAGCACTTGTTGTTCGTCGCTAGCTGCCATGTTGTGTTTATGCATTTCTGGGAAACCAGCGCACTCCCGCTGGTTTCCCAGCACTTCTCACTATAAGGTACGGAAGCCCAAAAGGCGCAGGTGGGGCAAAAAAAATCCAGATTTTCATAAAAATAAATCTTCATAAACAGCAAATTCGAATTAATCAATTAAATCGATTAATGGCCCAGCCCTATTGAATCGCCACCCAAAAAAATCGGAATCGAATCGAATCAGGAAAAAAGCATATCCTCACAGCTTTAATTAATATATATTTGATGTCAAAATGGTTTCAACCCTTGTGTGTCACAAAGCGTCTCCATCAGGATAGGAACTTGTATTGTTACATAAGAAGAAACACCAGCCACTACAGCATATTTAACTACTTTAAAAAGATATTTTGCACAGGAACGCCACAAAAATCCGATCTGAGTTGTAACAGTGTCATCACAAATGTTTGTCTGTGCTTCGGCATTATTTATTTCCACAAATAGAGATGCAGTATTATATTTGTGTGTCTCACTTTGTTGGAGATTTTGTATACACCATAAACTCTGCTCTTCCTGCATTTTCTCCAGCTGAATATTTTTATCTTGAATTCGCTGTTTTAAGCTGTCCCTGATCAAGTACAGCTCATCTATTGTTTTCTTCATGTAAGCTATTTCCTGGTTTTGTTTTGCAATAAACTCATCTTTCTTTAAGCTTATTTCTCATGCATCTTCCAGTTGGTAATGGAGCCATTTTATATCATTTTTCATCTGGTCTTTATTGTTGTTTACTTTTGCCTCAGCAGTGAGGCTTTTGATTTGTTCCTGCATAATCTCCTCGTTTGTTTCTTGAATTTCAGTCATTTCCGTTATGTATTTCATTTTTACATCCAATTTGGATTTAGTTGAGGCTAGTTCACTTTTGATTTTCTTGTTTTCATTGATCAGAAAAATCTCATCCTCTTGTAAATCCAGTATTTCCGACATCAAGTTCTTGTTATGGGACTCGGAACTCGGGAACCGATGCTCCAGTTCTGCTATCCTCTCTTGGTCTTTGGACTTTTGACTTGGACTCTGCAGTTGACACTTCAGATCATAAATTCTTGTCTTGTGGTGGTGGCTCTCTTCCTGTGCTTTAAAAAATATTTTTTCAAGATAAGCCATCTCAGTAGAAAGCTTATTGTTTTGCTGTTTCAATGCTGTGTTATTCTCTTCCAGCTGTTGCAAAGTTTCTTTGTAAAATTCACTTTCTTTTTCCAGGCTCCTCATTGTGGCTGAAAGAAAAACCATCACAAAGCAATCTTTCTTTACTTTACCTGCCATGTTTCCAAAATCTGTTTGACCAAATAGAACCTTGACTCTTATATTCTAAAAGCTGTTTAGCCCTGCCCACTATGACATCACAAAGGAAAATGTAGCATGGCCCCTCCCCCATAAAAAGCTGGGTAAATGGGAGTGTCCCCAGCAGCCCCGCCCTCTTTCTTTTTTTTGTCTTGTCCAGTGCTGAAGCAAGCAGAATGATGGTCTAAATGCTGTGCTCTGCTGAGCAAATTTACTCTTCCAAGAGGAGCCTTTGAATATGAGGCTCCGCTTGCTTGTCAAATTTTATTCTTTAATTGTGTCATAAGTATATATATATATATATATATATATATATATATATATATATATATATATATATATATATATATATATATATATATATATGTATAGAGAGAGAGAGAGAGAGAGAGAGAGAGAGAAGAAAAAGATGAGAGGCTGCAAAAAAAAAAATTTGAGAAGAAAAAAGTGTTTTTCTAGTTTCATAGTTGTTCCTCTGTACTTCTCTGCTTTACTAATATCCAGTTCATTATTGAATTTTTATGGCTGCTTTTTTAAATGAAAACAGTAACCTGCAGCACGAACTTTGAGTCCTTCTCTTTTAAACAAACACCAACAGCAAAACTGTTTCATTCAGACTCTGCTTTAACTTGCAGTGTTTCATTTAAAAACTTTTTAGACCACCTGAAGTTGAATTGATTACATCTCCAAACAGTGAATAATTTGCAAAGCTTGCTAGATAGTAACCAAATTTCACTAAATCTGAAAATGTGTCCCTTTATCTTCTTTCTTGAATGTCATTAAAGTTGCGTCTCCACTTTTGTTCCAGTTTAAAGTGAAAGTTTGGATAAAATAAATGGAGAGATGTTAATAAAAACACTTTGACAAGTGTCCTGTCTGCTATTATTTTTTATTAATAACAGACATATTTATACATCACCAGGAAAATGTAAAATAAGAAATATTGTAAAACATAGGTCATTATTCTTAAATATCTACAATATTTTATTTTTATTTCTAAATAGTTTATTAATAATGTTTTAGTTCTAAATTTACTATATAAATATAATATAAAATTTAAATAACTTGATATCTCTGCAATGTTTTTGACCAAGACTGTCATGCTTCAGTAACTGTAATGATCACCGGACAAAATTATTTGAAGCAAAGAGCAAAATGACTTGTCACACCATACTAAAGACCAAAAAAAAAAAAAAAAAAGAGTGGTGAATTCAGAGCTTTAGTGATTCAAACAATGTCACTGAAAATGCATCTGAAAATGCCGTGTGGAGCGTATGACTAGCCATTCTTCCAGTAAAGCTGTGCACAGCTCAAATCGGGTTCTTAGAGGGCCAGATAGGCACTCAGTCGATTCTGCAATTCAGCCCAAACATGCTCAACTGGGATGCGGTCAGAGGACCACTGGCCACTCCATTCTTGCAACGCCCTGGAAATGATACTTTGTGCTGTTCCAATGGCAGCTGAAACTTGCCTGTGTCATTCCTCCTTACAGTATCCCAATAGGCCGATTCAGGTCAGCGTCACTAATTCTTCCTCTATCATTTGGACGTAACATCATTGATGTTTTCATTTCAAAAGAAGCTGTTGAAGTCCTAAAATATCACTCTTTCTCAGTTAAGGTCATCATTGCTTGTTTGTGTTACAGACCATGTTGCACCTTGTGTCAGACAATCATGTTTGGAGCTGGCACAAATTAATGAGGCATTAAGTTTTGTTCGCTAAAACATTGTCAGTACATCACACTGAGATAATGTACCAATATGTAATCTGGACTATTGAAAATTAACTTGTAATCATAATAAAACTTAAAATAATTAGTTTAATTATGTATGTCTTTACAAAAATGTCCTTGACTTTTTAAACATTTGTGTCTGGGACATTCAGATACTACTAAATCCTGGGGAAGAAATTAATCTGTCTGCACAGCACAGACGCTTTTTGCATCACATTCAGCATCATCTTCGAGCATTCAAAGAAGCTTGGAATCATCGGGGGCTGAGAACAGAAAACAGCTGTTCACCCCTTGACTTTAGTCACTGTTAAAAAAATAAGAGAGATGACCTCTGTAAGCTATACAAGGATGTGTAGATAGGACACAAGTCTACTTCTGAGTTAGACAGGAAATAAAATTGTTTATACCTGGTGGCTTTGGATAACCTCAATAGCCCCCACCCTTTATTGAAAAAAAACAAGAACTTGAGGAATTACCACAGACCATAGTCTTGCAAGTTTACTTTCAAACTGTTCATGTACTTAAAACATATGAACTGGGAGAGCGCAAGATGCATCACACTTTTTTCTATGTCACAGTTAATGTAGTTTCGATGTAGAATATAATCTTACGTGACATGGGTCATCCTGCCAATAGTCGGATTACTTATCTGTGGTAACTAAGCTTTCATTCAGCTGCATCACAGTAATAAAAACAGCACAGGACGTATAGTCTGTCTCCTTTATTAACTTTTCAATATAATGCAGAGATCTGTGTGCTCTTTAAACAGATTCTGAAAGTCAAATCTTCTTTAACACTATAAAGCCAGACATAATATTTGATACATACAGTTGCTGAGAACTTTTGTATCACTTTATGGTTGAAACTTTGTTCAAATCCCTGTTGTACACAATCTGATACTTGTCTCATGTCCCCAATGGATTCTAGAAAGAAGAATAAACTACACTGCAATAATCTTGACATATCACACGGTATTAAAACATAAAAATTGCAAATATAGACTTAAGATTTGAAAGTTTTCATTTTCAAATGTCTGTATCTGTTCTGTACATGCAATTATACAAATTTATTAGGATGTATGCGCTATGCTTGCTACTATTTTTTAAAACTTTCATTGTTCACTACAAGTGTTGTGTTGCGTCTATATGAAGTAAATATCATTCTGAGCTCCGTAAATGTAGTTCTGTGTCATGGATATTCTTAACTGTATATCTGTGGTTTGGTGTTTCTCATACATGTTCAACTCATCACCATAACGACAACCAAGCAGTCTTGTTTCTATGCTCAGACCTATAAATGGGATCAAGTGGCTCGCCACTCGTGAACTATTTAAGGTACAATTGATCTTGATGGCTGCCTGTGTACTCAAAAGCCCTTATTAAATATCTGTAAATCAGTAGATCTTTAAATGTTTCCCTGCTCCTTTGAGGCATGTTGAGACTAACTCTATTGCTTGATGATCATCTCTGGGACTTAATTTCGATGTGTTGGGTTACCATACAGGCTTTGCTCCAGATAGAGAATCAACTTGGCCATGCCAAACTGGATGTGGTGCACTGCTGGCAGCATCAAATCTTGCAAAAGGTTTGCTTCTGTCTCAGGCATCAACATGAGCAGTTGGCTTTGGGTTTAAAGTAGACTTACTAGCTCCATTATGATCATTATAATGTACATCTGGGGAAATTTCCCTGTCTATGAGACACAGATTTTGTTCTTGATCCTGGTAGAGGCCGAAGAAAATCATCCAGTCTCATAAGCATCTTCAAATTCTCCATTAAAACTTTCATTTGATAGTCAAAGCTGCAAGTTCAGTTTTAACTTTGTTCTTCATTTGTTCTTTCTTTAATTCCAAGCAGGTTCTTTTTATCATTGCTGCAGGTCTTACTAGGGATGCTTCACGTTCTGCTTTAATCCTAAGCTTTGCAGAACTACTGTTGGAAGTTCAACTTGCAGATGAAATTGCTTTATTTTTCCACATGTAATGAAACGAAATCTCCCTCATCCTCTTTCTGAGGATCTTTAATGATATCTGCTATCCACTCGTTTCTTTTAAAAGTATCTGTTCTCAGAAGCTTCTTGAACTGCATGCTTTTCAACTTAATTAGCAGTTCACACAATTTTTAATTTTCATAGCCTGATTTTGACACTTTTTGCAATGTTTTAAAAACCAACATGTTATTCACAGTGATTCATTTTATAGTTACAGGCACGCTTTCATACTTGTTATAACCACAAAACCGGCGCCATTTGGACAAATCAGACTTGCTTATGGAGCGTCACATAACGGAGGAAGAGAAATTCACGCCATCGTGCCAGTTTTGTTGACAGAGGGCCAGAGTTATTTTCAGACCGTACTGGTTCATTCAGACACACCACAGGGAGGTTGTGATGACTGGTGATACATTTAATTTTTTTCCTTCACTGTCCTGACAGAAAATATTCTGCCTTTATCATGCTCGCCACACTGGAACCCGTGAAAATCAAAAACTGGTTAGCTATCTTTTTGTTTTGCACTAGAATGGCCACCACTGTATTTTGACAGCACAACAATATTTAAATTTCAGCTAATTCTCTTTACAGAAAAAAGAATGTTAATTGCAGGCTAATTAAGTAAAGTTTTAAAAAAGAAAGTATAAAAAACAGTTCAATTCAATTCAGCTTTACTTGTGTAGCGCCACTTCACAACAATGTTGTCTCAGAGCACTTTAGAGACACATCAATTCAAGTGAATTCATAAATAGCCTTGCTAATGGGAACCAACTGACTGCATCGAATCTTGACTTGGGAAGGAAAACTCCCTTTTAACAGGAAGACAACATCCAGCAGAACCCGGCTCAGGGAGGACAGCCGTCTCCCTTCACTGGTTGGGTTGGAAAGGACAAGAAAGACAGATCAACATGTACAGCAGCTTTTATTCAGGAAGACCTGCGGAAAAAGAAGAAATGTGTTAGTGATGGCAATACTGTCATATATTTATACATTAGGGAAAAGGAGCAAGGTACTACTCAGTGCATCAGTTGTAGCTTTGTTTGCCACACACCTGTTGAATGTTCAGAAGTCCACCTTTTTCCACCTGCCTTGCCAGCTGTTTTCCTTTCCACATCCCTTTGCCAGCTGCTGTAGAACTCCTTTCAGCTGTTCGGGCTTCAGTACATTTCTCGAAGATGATGTGGACATTTATTTCTGCATGCTCCAGTATGTTGTAAAACACAGCATTGATCCATCTCTGCACCCCACCCCTTACAGAATACTTCCACATCATCTGATCCAGAACGTTCAGAAAATAAAGATAAAACGAAGGGAGGCCCTGTGTTCGTAATAAGCAGAACAGATCATGATTCCTCTGTTCGTCACACACCAAATATTAGAAGAACTTTTAATTCAAATTCACATAGTTTTAGTTTAAATCAGGGAACAGCAAGGTTTTAGGGCTTTATTTGACAAAGTTATTGACCTCATTTTGAAATGGTCAAAATGTTCACTGAATAAATTCTGGTCAGATTACTAACAAGTATACACTCACCTGATATCTTTATATTAGGCTATAACAATATTATGTTCGTCTCCAATAAGACACAGTAACCACACCATAGCCTCAGGTAAATATTTGAATTTTTTTATTATTGATAAAAGAAATTACATTTACTGCAACCCTGAATTTTTGTGGTAACATCTGTTTCAAACACAGCAATTTGTGTTTCCCTGTCTTTCTTTTGCACAGGCTGGCCTTTGATGCTAGTTGGGTGCTCTTTGTCTTACTCTTCTTGGGTGGATGTGAGTGTTTTTCTTTTGTTTTAGATTTGTATATAAAACCACATATATAGGCTTTGCAATTCTTGAGAAGACTTGAAGTTAGGTTTGATCGTGCCTAAAGATGCCTCAGAGTGAAATTCTTCAGCATTATAAGGATTGTGGTCATTTGAGGTCTGGATCCTCTCCAGATCATTTGGATCATTCTGTACGTAGACCACTGGTGCTGCATGAGGGCACTTAAATTTTACAATCCACCTCTTAGCAAGCAATATATTCCTGAGTCAGGATTTTGGACTTCAAACAGTACCAAAAGTGTGGTGTAACCATTTGGGATTTTACATTTTTACATCACCAGGATGAATACTTTACCACCCTGAATGCATGAACATGAACAGGCTCCTGAGTTTAGTATGAAATTCACAATTGTCTCAGTTTTGCCACTTTCAGTATGCATGACATCCTTCAAAAATTGAGCAATCACACATCCTGTTTAAGAAAGCGTTCCTGGATCGTATTGTCAGTCAGTTTGGTCTGATGTGAGAATAACTTTCTGTCTGATCCCCATCATTCTTTAGAGGAACTGCTGGGGAGTTTAATGATAATGCTGTTAGCTTTATAAGTCCCTGGAATATTTTTTAACTTCTCTTTTTCCCCAGGTGTGATTGTAAAAAAAATTCTTTAATCTCATACAAACATATCCTCTTTACTGGTAAATACTTCCAGCAAAGATGACACATTTTTTCTCATGTGGCTCTTCGGGGAATCCTTCTTCTTGGCTGTGACATCCTGTGGAGTTCTGCCATAAAACGTGTTTACATGCTGGCAGCATGACATCAGTGCTAGCAAAAAGTCAACAAGTGGATTTGTTGAGGAAGAAACAGGGATTCCCCCCACTCGGGAAAAAAAAAAGAAAGAAAAAAAATGAAGGAGGCAACACGGTGAAGTTGTTGAAACAGAAGTGACTGCAGGACTTTGGAGGAAGAGATGGGTTTAGCTTATAACTAAAGCCTCACTTTACTGCTAGATGCTTTAGTGGTGTCTTTTTAGGTTAATATTTTTCTTTTGTTTTCTTTTTAGGTGGTGTCAAACTAGCTGTTTTAACTTTCACATTAAGATGTTATGTTCAGTTTAGGCAAGAAAGATTTGGTTAGATGTAGGAAAACACATAGTGTGGGGGGAAACCAATCAAAAATTGACGATGACACAACACATTGCACATTTTTCTCTGTGACCAGCTTGTCTTGTATGCCAGGATACACTCTTATGGTCTATTTATACGGTGCCAGTCTGTCAGTGCAGCTGAGGTACGACTACCAGGGTGTCCTCTGTTGCTACCGTCTGATAATCTGCATGCTGCGCTCACAGTTATTTCTCAAGACTGATGTGCTGAAAGATAAAATAAACACCTTCATGAAAACTTTCCAATGTTTTAAAACCCTCCCTGTCAGAGTTGACAAAAGTAGCATAGTATTTTATTTTTAGATGCACCTTTTAAACGCATTCATCCTTTTGTCAAACATGTTCAGTCTTTACTACAAACACACCCAATCTTCACGAAAGGAGAGAGAAACGGAGGCAGCTTTGTCAATGACTAACAGCAACACAGAGCACAGCTTTAGGTTGGAAACAATTATTGCAATTTAAAACATCCACATTAAACCAATCTTCAAGTATTTCAGACAAATTTTCCTTGTGTTTCTTCCTAAGTATTACTTACATAATTACACAAGTATGTTTTGTCCTGTGTCCATCTTTTCTGGATCTTTGCTCCCAGCTGTTAAGCCTCTTTGCTGTCTTGCACAGCTCTGATCGAAGGTTTATAATGTCACCTTTTCTTTTGTTTAAGGAAAAGCTCCTTCAGACTGCACAATGTGCCCTGCCAAGAGAAAGAAAAAAGAAACAGCTGTTGCTCTGTCAGTACTCCCAAAGAGTACATGTCATGGTAACTTCACAGGAAGTGGGAAAAGTATTTTTTTTACTTTTAATGCATTGCTACTTAAGCTGATAACAATCGTTGGGTGAAAATCAGTAAAGGAGAGCACTTTATTGATCCAGATTACAAACTCGCCTCTTGCCGTCTGATTCTCCGTTGTGCTTCTATTCCTGTTCATGAACCAAACACGACATTGATATTTTCATAGAAATATTCACTTAATTCAAAATCTTCACATTTTTCGGGGGTCATCCTTGTCTCTCATATGGCAATCACACTAAAAGTAAAAGCTTGCAGATAAACTTCTGCTCTTACCGTGAATCACAGTGATTCTGATGTGATTTTCTGCTTTTAGCTTCATGTTGATGTGATCATTGTGTAATAGTTGCAGTCGTTTGTTGTTAAAGAGATTTTTGTTATTTTCATCCTCAAATATACTGTTAACTATTGCTGTGTTGGTTTTAAGATTCAAACTGTAATACATCAATATAGTTTTTTACTGGACTCTACCCAGAGCTCCCAGTTATTGTAAGACTGGCTAGATAACTTGCCATGCAAAAAGTTATCACTGGTATTTTTCCAGTTCTGTCATATTTCTGATGATAATATTTGCTTAGCTACTCAGAAACTACTGAGGAACGAAGAAGGGACTTGCCTAATGATTACCTAAGCTTCGTATTCCCGTAAAGTGAAAGCTCAAAATGAGTAGTTAAAAGTTGTTAAATACGAAACTTAGGTAATCATTAATGAATCATTAGTCACTGATCAGGCTTTTGTCTTTCTATGATTAACTGATCATTATGTAATCATTCGATTATCAATAGCTAATCAATCTAATGTGACGGGAATACGAAGCTTAGGTAATCATTAGTCATTAGTGAATCATTGGTCCCTTATTCATTCCTCACTAGTTTCTGAGTAGCTAAGCAAATTTTGTGACCCCTATTCTAAAGTATTACAGATTTTTTGCCTGTTCCAGAGTCCTATTCAATTCAATGTACACTTTGCAATGTAGGGTCTTTATTTTACGTTTTCTCAGTAGTCATGTGTATCTTGCAGTGTCTTCTTTATTAGGTGCATTCATTTACACAAACATTAGCTCTCTCCCCAGTTTAGGGAAATTCTTTCTGTTTTTTCATTTATAAAGCAGATAATATTAGCAGGTTTTTCATTTGTATTTTTTCTTGGAAAAGGGGGGCAACCGTAGCCTAGATCCTAATTTTCCACCTTTATGCCTCTGTTGTCAGTGAAAACTATTCCTTGTTCGAAGGAGAGTTGTTCTTACTCTGGTGGGTCTTTGTTGTTTTAGTTTTAAGGTGATCTTGAGAGTTTTTAAAGGCACAAATTAATAACATTTTTATTATTTAACATTTAAAGCCTTGCTTCTGGCTTACAAAACAATAACTCAAACGGCTCCTGTCTACCTTCACTCCCTAATCCAGGCCTACACTCCCTCTCGACAACTACGTTCCACCAGTGAAAGACGCCTCATGTTACAACCACAACGTGGGACTAAATCACTAGCCAGACTCTTTTCCTCTGTCGTACCACGATGGTGGAATGATCTCCCAAACTCTGTCCGCTCTGCAGAGTCCTTGTCTACTTTTAAGAGCAAGCTGAAGACTCAGCTCTTCAAGGAGCACTTCAACACTCAGTATAGCTGTATTTATTGGAAAGTTGGAGAACTTAGCCCAGTTCTTTGCAACAAACTTGATGGTATTAATCCTTTGTATTGTAACATAGGTGATATTATGGGGTGGGAATGGAGTAAACCAAAAAAAACAAAACAAAGCAAAACAACAAAAAAGTCTGTAGCACTTCATGGAAGGACCTGCGTCTAACTGGACAGTCCACCAGCATCTTCCTACAATGTCCTCTACTGTTTGATTTTGTGCTTGTGTTGTTCTCACTCATATGTAAGTCGCTTTGGATAAAAGCGTCTGCTGAATGACTGTGGAATAGAATAGAATAGAATAGAACCTGTACCAAGTTATAAAAATAATGCAGTAATTTGGTTCTTGCATTTTTACACAAGTGATACAACAGTTTTACTTTAAACAAGACTCAGCTTCTCGTGTATAAGTTGATGTAAAACTGATTTTGGGAGCGAAACTGAGATATTTTTATCTATACAGTTCATGGATCAAGGGTAAAATAACAAAATAAAGAGTAATAAACAGCCTATTTGTCTCCCATGCTCTCCACAACTTGCGCACACAGCAGTCTGGCTGCTTTCATTTCTTATTGTCTATTTATAGACTGGTTTCTGTGCTGTCATCACAGAGGTGTGTGTGTGCGAGTCAGGGGTAAAAACCATGGCATATTGCAGTATGTTTAGCAATAAACCAGGTGTAAAGAAGGGTGGAATTTGTTCTTTATTATCCTAAAGGGACCACAACTCTGGCAAGAGTAGAAAATTGCATGCAAGACCCAACTTTTCATCTCAAATACAAAACTCTGACCCTGCATTCTAAAAATAAAATATAGAGAACATAATATACCTATCATAATTTCTCTGCATGGCAATTTTCCTATGAAGAAAAAAACTTTATTGTCAAGAATATCTTTTCTTAGTATTTTTGGTTTCCAATCCTAACAAACAATCAATGTTTGGCAGTATCACACACTCAGCTGTTGCCACAGTGTCTTATATTGAATATAACTTCTGATAAATGTGACAGGTCTATCGATGAAATAGCATTTATGATTTTTATGAGTTCACAAATAAAATGTATGTTTAAGAAGGAAGCTTGTACTGTATATGAATGGTACAGTCTTGTTGAGGGTAAACTTAACAACAGGAAGGTAAAAGGATGAGAAGTAAGATTTTATTTAGAAATCATATCAGACAAGGTCTTCCACTGTGGTATCTAGATAATTATGTGGCTTTCTTATCTTTTGGACCTTCCTGAACAGAATCTTTCTTCTGACCACCAGTCACCAGTCACACCTTTTGTGGATGAGGATGTTATGACGCCCATACTTTTCCCAATGAGAAGTTCAGCCCTGCACTTTTTCAAATATTTATTTTAAGTTTTCCCCTCGGTTTTTCATAATCTTCACTGGTCTAGTTGCTTATTGTTCGCTCTCTGGTCCTCTCTGCGTCTGTGTCCGTGCTGTTTCCTCCACCCGTCTTGTTGTTTCATAAATGATATCACAGGCATGATCGGCTGATTGACTTTTCGGTCACACTGACTGTCTTGTTACATTTGTTTCTTGTTTCTTTTTAACAGTCTCATATCAGTCCAACCAATGTCATTTTTACATGTACCTGAAGAAAGAAAATTGCTGATAACAACAGCCTATTTCATTTAGACATTGTTTGCATTCACAGTTTTTCATTTTATTTTTCGGTATTGGTCAGCTTTGCTGGTTAAATCTGTAAAATCTTGTCCGGAAAACTGGGTTACATACAAGTCCTAAGAGCTGCAAGTACAGTAACAGGAATACATTTAAAACCTGCTGGATTGCAGCTCTGGTAACCCTGCTAAAGACAAACATTCACACCACACAGATCAGGTTCAGATATCTAACAGTGTGAAGTGAAACAGCAATAGGAAGCAAGAGGACGTCTTCTCTAAACCACTGGTGCACTGCCGATGTTGCATAGATAGTACTGGTCATTTAGGGGGCGATGAACGTGGTGAGATAAATTATGAACAGAAAAAATGTACTTCAGCCATGTGGGGCAGGTTTAGAAAAGGTTTTATGGGAAGGCACATTGACCAGGAAAAGTTTGGCACAAAAAATATCTTTTTAAGGTCTACATTTGATGAAATATTGAACTTATCATAACTAAAGAGATAATCTGATATGAAAAATAAAAATAAAATTAAAAAAAAATCTTTTTTTTTTTTTTATCAACAGTGGTTTACTTTAGGTGATGCTGCATTTAAGGACTCTGTCACTGCTTTACAAAAACTTATAGTTAAATGATTAGAAGAAAAATGTGTGTTTTATCACAGTTATTATTTCAGTTTTATCAGAGAATCTTCATCCGTGCTGGTTGTTAAACTTCACTCATCTCATATGGCGATTTCACTGCAAACATTATCACCATGTGATGGTTGATGAAGCGATGCTGGATAAATTCTGTATTGTGATCTAGAACATGGTACAGATGATGCAGAACAACATACAGCAGTACATGGTGCGTTTACTGATCAGTTGGACATCTAAATGTTCCCCAAGTGAAGATCAGTTAACACTAAAAGCTAAATTGGGAAAAATACACACACACACACACTTTTGAAAAGCTTGCTGTGCCACTGACTCCAAGTATAAAAGATAAATTCAGATTAAGCATGGTGGACTCTGCGGTCTATGTAGGAAAATCATATTGTTGAACAGTTCTGTTTCTTAAATATGTAGATTTTGATGAACTGAGCATTATTTACTACATGCTTAATTGTCCATGGTTTGTTTGATGTTTTTTTTTTCTTCATATTTTTACATTTACATTATCATCTTGTTTTATATAGAAATACAAAAATTCCTTCATACCTTTACCAAACTGCATCCTGAGTCTGAACACATGTGGCACCAATTTATCTTTTATTACCTTATTTCCAGATAATTTAATAATTAAAAGTCTGCACTGGTTGCAGGTTATTCATTTACATAAATTAATATGTAAAAACTTCCCCAGTATAATGAGATTGTGCGATTTTTCTGTGTTCTGTCTGATTATTTTCTGCCCTCGGCGGTCTTTGTGCTCAGATGATACTCTGAACGATATATTTCCTTCATCACAGTTGCCCTCAACTTCTGTCCTTTAGACTGGGTCAAATGAAGCAATTCTCCTGATCTGTGTCTGTAGACAATGGTCTGCAACTGTCGTTTTCCCTGAAGAAATCTTCTTGAAAGGAATTAAACACATAAAATATAATCCTCATAATTTATTTTCTCCCACACCACAGTGAATTTAGAAGCCAATCAATTTAATGATTACTTTGTGTGTTTAGTAAGTTAATATAAATATATTTTTCTGAAAAACAAAGCATAAACTATGCTGAACATTGGCCAGTTTTGTAATAAATTCTGGTTTTGGTTCAAATTTTTGCATACAAAAAGAACTATTTGTTATTTACTTTTCATAAGAAGCTTTCCCAGCGACCCTGACTTGGCATAAGCAGTATAGAAGATGAATGGGGAAAAAAAAACCAACCTTTTCTTTGTTTCTCGTCTTCACTGCACCTCAAGAATATAAATATTACTATGTAAACTAAAAAACCGAAATAAGATTTTTTTTTTTTCAGCAATCAAAGCATTCGACTGTGCAGTGAAGAGCGGAGTCCTGGCAGACAAGCGGCTCCACCCACGTCTTTGTCAGGCTGGGGTATTTCATGACTTTCAGCAGAAAAATGAGCAACCCCATTGCCATGAATGTGTGTTCATTCATTTGTTCATTCACACTGGGCCTAGAGAGAAGCAGCTTAAATGTATTGATTGGTCACAGAGCTGTGAGAGGCACAGATTGGAATCAGACCTCCAGCTGCATTTGGGAATGGAATGTGATTGAGATGATAGCGACGATCTCAGCTGTGTCTAATTTCGCCTTCTCTCTCTTTAAATTCACAATAATGCAACATGGTGTTTAATGTGTTTTGATGCGCTACATCTGTTGTTTTTAATGCACCAGAGATTGATTCAGAGAATTAGTTCACAAATTAATCAATGTCTCTATCTCAGGATTTGCATGTTTGTCCCAGGCTTTAGCGGTTATTCGCTGATGGTCTATTTATCTGCTGCTATCCTATCATGCGTTCTCATCACTCCAGGTGGCATGAAATTAATCCAAATGGTCAAATAAGCACACACACAAGAATAGCTTGAATCACAATAACTTCTCCAATGCCATTTAAGGAGCAGAATTTGCTTTAAAAACTACAAACCACTTTTAGACTCTGATTCCCACAACAATCATGAGTGCGAGAGGCAAAATCCAAATTTAGCAGGTTTCATTAAAGGATGGTGATCTCTCTCAGTCTGATCCTCACAGAAAATGTTAGCAGAGGTGTAACGTGGCACAAATGTTTCCCTCATTTCAGAAAAATATGAGATTCATAAAAGCTCCACAAACACCAGGAGGTGACATGTCTTCACCACGTTGTACCTTATCTGCAAACCCATCTCTACCCAACTTTGTCAATATCACGTATTATACTTGTTCTCGTATTTTCCCCAGCTTCATGTGAATGGAAGCGATGCTGTACCATTATACAAATTAAAGTGCAATAACAGAAATGCTTTTTCATTTTCAGAACATACCTGCGTTTTCTGACTCATTAATAAAATGATTAATAAATAATCCAAACTGCATTTTCATTTTCTTCTACAAGACAGCTCATTGTGTAACTTAAATGTCCTTTTCTTTATCATTTTAATTAAGATTAAATTTTTAAAGCATTCCCCAGCAAATATGTGCCAAAATTCAACTTGAAATGTCAAATTTTAAAAATTAAAATGCATTAGCGGAAATGCTTTTTCATTTTCAGATTGAATCTGCATTATTTGACTCATAATTAAAATAAATAATAGATCATCCAAACTGCATTTTATTTTCACCTTCAAAACTGCTCGATTTATGACACAACTAAAAAGAAAACAAAAGGACATTGCTTTGTTGTTTTGATGACCACCCCCAAAAATAATGTTGCAAATTCAGTTTGAATTCACAAGCGGTGCAGGAGAGTGACCTCATTGACCACGCTGCTTCTTCAGCTCTCAGTCTGACAGTGCTTTGCTTCTAATAGGCAGGTAGAGGAAATGGTGATGCCAAGATGCTACGCTGCTGCTACCACTTTCAGAATGGATGATTGCAACCGGTTGGGAAACAATAAACACATCGCTGCATCTCTCAGCATGGTTTTTAAAACATGCTTCAACATTCAAAGTGTTGGCAGCCACATTAAAGTTGGAGGATTCATTCACGGTCACTGGCGGTCTGGTTGTGGTCATGGTTTGTATATCTGCGACCATTCTGTCAGTAGATTAATATTTAGAGGAGCAATGAGAGGATTAGCATTTAATTTGGTTTTATCTTTTTCTCTTCAAGACTGAGGGCTGCATGTCCCTTTAAAATAAAAACAGGTATGCTGCTCTTTGCGCAGCCATTTTTCACCACACAGCAAAAGCTTTTTCAGATTTTTTTGTTTTGTTTTGTCTTGCCCAACATTTAAGCAAGCAGAATGATTATCTGGATGCGGTGTTCTGCTGAGATAAATTTACTTTGCCAAGGGCAGCATTATATCTAGAATACATAATATATGATGCTCCCCTTGATATTCTGGATTCATCTTTTTTTTTCTATTTATTTTGCATAATTGTTTTTATTACAAAGTTTGTATTGCCGGACCAAACTTTTTCAGACGTTTAAATGTGAAATATAATGTGTAGTGTTTTCCATGAGGGATTTTTTCGGGGCAAAACGACTGCAGTAATTGAGTAACACAGATAATGAGCCAGACTTCTTTTTTATTTTTATTCGAGCAGGATTTTGTCATGGTCTGCAATAACTGTCTTTTAAAGGTCACATTGTGGAACCTTTAAGAGCAAAATGAAAGATGCAAAATTGGTCAATGGATATGTTAGAAATGATCCTTATTGAATCAAAAAGCCTCCACCTCAACTGGAGGCAGTATGATGGTATGGGATGATATCTGATGGTTGTGTCAAAGATAAGGACTACACTAAGTTAAGGACTACACTAACTGGACAACCCTTCAAACCCTCTCTTCAGCATGGTGTGGATATCAAATTATATAACACCAGTGCTTTAAGTGGTATGCACCTGTACGCAATACAGGCACTTTTAAATTCTATCCCTTTGCACATCAGGACGATTACAGCGTATAGTGCATACAAGGACTTTTACCAGCTTTCCTCAGCAATCAGTATACCCTCCTACGAATTCACTACATATTACAGCTTATATTTGTTATTTTAATAAAAAAGTTGCCTCAAAAGAAATATATTGTTAAGACCGGTTTAGACACACAACGCTTGCTGTAGCCCACAACGTCACGCCGCACTTCACGTTGTTCACTCGCTTCTGTGTTTACATCGAAGTAAATATGCTTTGAATGAGAGTAAAGGTGGAGAAAATAAACTATTGCAGCTGTAACGTTACCCTGGGTCCAAAAGGGCTTGAGGACACAAACTGGAGCAGAGTTGAGTGATGACAGTAGAACTACTTAAGTCATTTACTACAACAGACAATGAAGGTCAGATGCTGCAAACTACGGCTGGTCAGTATTCTGACTTTTTGAAGACTATTTCTAGATTAAAGTTAAGATAATATTGCTAAGTGGCATGGACCAGGCCTAATGCTGTGTAAAAAATAATTTCACAGAAGGAAATTGTAATAGTAATACACTGTTAAATTAGTCTGGTAATAAGCTAAATAAGTCTAAATGTAGAACTTTTCTTTGTTTTTAACCCTTTCATGCATAGTGGCCCTGTAGTGGGCACCTATTTACAAGCTTTCTTCTTGCATAACCATGAATGAGGATGGTATTTGTGTAAATAAACTTCAGTAAACGTTAGTGAGTCATCCAATACGTTTCCACTCACTGGAGGATAAATAAATATATGATACAATTGAACGTAATGTTGCCTTAGTGATAAATAGGAAACTCTATATTTTATATAATATTTACATGATATAATTATGATTATTTATTTATTTATAACTATTTTGTAGAGTACAGTCAAATAAATCATTAAAAAATCTAAATATCACTAATTAACAAAAGAAAGTATCATTGCATATTTGTAGAGGTAAAACACTCTATTTAAATTTTTTTTGCTTTTTTATTATTAATTCATGCATGAAAGGGTTAATGAACTTTTAGTTTATGTATTTACTTTTCAAGGTTATTTTTAATGTCTATGCAATGAGGCTTGAAGTTCATAAAAGTGTCTCCATGGCACTTTGAATTTGGAAAATGTGGATTTGATTCAGAACTTGCTGTCTTTGTTTTTTGTCATTTCTTTGCAATAAAACTAATAATCTAATAATCTTGTCCCATTTTTGCATGACAAACTGACAGCAAGTCATTAAGGGACGTTATGTACATGGCCTTATGTACATGACATCAGCCACCTAGGGGGCAATGTATTCTTGTATTGTCTCTGCCAAATAAACAAATAAATAAATACCACCACTTATTTTGTTCCACATAAAGCCCTCTAGATAAGATCAAAATTATGATCGAATTCTCACTGTTGATGTCTTTGTTGCTTTCTTGATATTTTACTAACCTCAGCCCCTGGTTCTACTTTTTACTTTCTAATTTTTCTTTCCTTTTCTCTGTACAGTGTGTTCCTTCATTTAACCATATTAAGGAGCACTTCAGTGCATCTGTTGGGGGTTAATAAACTATTTCTAATTTTGATTATGATATCAAAGATGAGAGTGCTTGCCTCCCCAAGGTACGGTTTATTGCAAACTACTTCCATTATTTGTGGAGTGAAGAGGATGAAAGGATCTACCTGCCCCTCAACTCCACCAAACGCTTGTGGAATCAGCTCATTTGTGCCAAAGTGATTAATACAAACACAATGGCTGACTTGTGACAAATGCTGAATGAATAACTGGATGCCATCCCAGAGCAGTGTGCAACCAGACTGAGGAAGTGGTGCTAGGCTGTCGTGGCTGTGCGTGGTTCTTCCACATGCTACTGTTGATCAAATTAATAAACTGTTCAATTGTCAGTATGCCTTGTTTCAATTTGACTTCAATAATTCAGCCCCATAAATAACACTAAACAAGAATCTGTATGCAGAATAAGCTTGTTGACCTTGGCGGAGAAGATGTGGCAGGTTTTTCAGGGACACAGCCCAAGTACTCAACTCTGCAGCTAAATGCCTTTTCTGTATTAATGTGGTGCTAGGCCAGGAGAATGTAAATATACAGGCTTCCCAACTGTAGAAGTTTTAATGTCAACAACAAATAAGTAATCGACAAAGAAAAGATTTCCTTACCTTTTGTAAGTTTATATATTTTTCCACCTTTCATGTTGTTTAAAATGTCAAATTGAACAAATCTCACTTGATATAAACCTAAACTATTATGTGTAATTATTTCTAAATAATCTGATTTACAATGTTTAGGTTTTTTCAATTATAAAATAAATGATTTTCCATTAAGACACATCTAACATGTTTCATGACAGCAACTAGCAATCTCTACACTCCTATTCATTATTTAGTGATTCTAATACAAAGTCATGAATGTGCTCCATCTGTGAAAGTCACACACCGTGCAAAAAGTCAAGCTTCACTCACCAAAAATGATATGCGAGAGCTTGTGAGTCAAACATAAAGACCCCAGAGGAATAATGGGCAACAACAGTGTTTAAACAACTCTTTCAATTCAGCAGTTTTTCTTTTTTTTTTTGTTATATTTGTTATATTTTATGTTATAATGTTTTCCCATTCTTTCTTACAAGGGTTTTACATCACCACAGGAAATAAGTAAAACAGCCTTTTAAACAATTCATAAGTATCAAATAAAACTCATTTTGAAGCTTAATCGTATCTCTCTCTTGTACAGATACCATTACACAGCAACTGTTGCCATGCAAGGTTTGAAATAGTCTCTGATACTCAAATAAAAACAAAAATAAATAAATGAAAATAATTGACTGGTTTGTAAATGCAGAATGTTTCTGCAGTTTTTCATTTGTTTGTCTGAGGCATTTGATTTCTAAATAAAATGTCCAGCCTGGCGACGTGTCCAAGGTGTACCCGGCCTTTAGCCCAAATGTTGCTGGGATACGCTCCAGCTGCCTGCAACCCTCAACTGGACTAAGTGGTTAAGAAAATGGCTGAATGGACAAAATTTCTATGGATGAGAATAACATGGCAAAAAGACACAGTTAAGTCCTGTATACTGGTTTTACATCCCTTATTAATTGTTTTTAACATTATGCCACCTACTATTTTCTACCTGGTAATTACTTCATGGCCTCTGTCCTTTCTTGGTTTTGTTCTGTGTGTCAGTGTTTCTATTGATGAGAATAAACTGAATCAGTTGTTTTCTCATGTGACCACAAGGTAACATCTCGCTCAAGCCTTCCTGTCAGTGAACTGTACATTGGTTCATGTTGACATCTACTAGGAGGGAACAAAGGCTTGATCTCAGGAATGCAGCAGGAAATTGATGCGCTCGCTGGATGTATCAAGAGGCTTTTATTTAGTGTTTGAAAGGTGTTTAAAAGCCCAAACTGACCCAAACTTACATTGTTGAAACAAGAGAAAGTAGCAGAAGTGTCTTATGTAACATAGTTTGACTCTCAATTCTACCTTTTTTCTTTTCTTTCATTTGCAACACAAATTCATACACGTTTTAAAATACAGGCCAAACAACAATGCAATGATTTGCTAAAGTTATAAATCAGTTAAGGCATATTGTAAATTGCCATTCTGTACTCGTAAAATAGATCATTTGATCTTATGCATCTGCCTAATAAAATAAAGGTTAAGTAAAATTAATAAAATGTAAGATAGCATCCTATGAAAATCATGCAGACGAATAGCTTAAACTTAAAAACAGGATGCAAACATGTCATTTATAACCAAAGCCGTTTTTATTCATGCAGTCGTCAGGCCGTGGAGCAGCTCATTTCTACAAGCCAGCTAGTGATGACAATTATGTTTCTGTTCTATCTCAGTTTGAGTTCTAAGATTATTTGGTCAAAGTTTTTTCTTTAGGACTAAATCCTGTGGCATATTCTTCTTCTTGAAATTTATTTTTGATACAGTGACAATAATGTTGATCTGAAACGTTTTGGACAATCACATTTTTCATTTTAAAATGTGTATCACTCCTGCAGCAGGGAGACTTCACAGAGGACGTACATATAGATGCAACAGCCACTTTGAGAAAGAAACACATTGCACTATTTTAGATTAATACACTGATAAAATTGTGTTTAATAGTGACCCTGATAATCACAGCAATGCTTCATGGTGTATTCATTTTAGTTCTGTTTTCAGTCAGTTTAGCAAATGATGCCCACTCTTCCATGTTTCTTTGTCAGTCATAACTGGAGACCGCAGAACATAAATATGCTGAACATCATGCAGTAATTCCCTAACCCCGGCTCATGCTCTTCTCAATTTAAATGCTCTAAATGGGAAAGAATATTTTTTGTACCAGCTCTCACAAGAGTCAAATGTTAAGACTGAAACAAATGCCCTGAATACACCCGAGCTCTGTGTTGCCTCTGAAATTATATGCAGAAATGATGAATAGCTGCAGGCAAAGTTTTCATTAGAATCTATTGCTCGTCTCCCTGTGGGGTGAAACTGAGCCTGCAGCTTTCCCTTCACAGTGAGTTTTATCTTTGTGCGCGCTCAACCTCATCCTTCCTCATTTTGCTATCTCTTCTCCCGGTCACCTCTTTAATTCAACCTAAAGTCAGCTGATACACACACTCATACTTGTTGTCACATAGCAAAGACCTTTGACAAGCGTAATCTAAATGGGGTCAAACTTAACTGAATGGTCAAGAAACTTAATATTGTTTAGTAAAAATAATTTCAGAAGAAGTCGACACCAATCGTGTGACCAGTCAAGTCCAGAACAGGTTACATCAGACTTCAACACTGCATGATGCAGTCACTCAATGAGTAGATTTTACTTCTCTATTGTTATTTTCACATTTGCATATCTGATGTCATTGTGAGTCAATATATTTCCCTTTATAGGCTTGCTTCCACTTTTAAGGTTTCCTGCACCCCTTATAGCGGTCTGACAATAAGCCGACAGATCATGAGCTGGGTTTGGCCTCAGAGTTTTACAATTATGTGGAAAATGTTCAGTTTCTTCTAGACTATTTGGGTCACTAAAAATCTAGACTGTGTCTAATTTTGCAGTTACATATGTCTGCCTTTACATTTGTCTGCCTTAAGATTTCTCTCCTATTTAAACACATAAATGGTTTACTGGTAGCCATTAATTAATTAAAGCAGAAAAGTAGAAAACAGACATGTTTTATCACCTGCATAAAAACCGTACCGAGTCTGAAGGTGTGAAGAAGAAAACATGAGGAAAAAATTCTGACTCCACTAGATGAAACATGACAGTAATTCCTGCTTAGATGATACTTCAGAGCTGTACATGAAATTATATCAAATAATGATTTCCAAAAGGGAAATTACACTTCAAGATGAAGTACTAAAAAAGGCTCAGATTGTTGGTGTTTTTATTCAGGCTTTGCAAATGTAGACAAACTGTGACCTAGAAATAGCATTAGCAAAATGAATGTGTGCTTCAACATAAAATACATCATGATGCCCAGCTCTACTTTCTCTTCACACCAGTTTTCCAAAAATGAGTCTCTGGTGGGTCCTGAGATTAGAAAGGTTCATGTCTGGCACACCTGTGGCCCATCAATGCAACCTTCTTATTTTAGCCTGTTAGAAATGCTAGAGAAGCTTTTGCTTCAGCTTAAACTATCAAACCTGGACCAGTTCATCTTTTAATATTTTAAGGTGAATTTGGTATTGTGTTCTCATCAAGTTATTTTTGTATCCTCCAAGTGAATTCAAGAGGCCTGAAGAGTATTTTTACTGTATCATGTTTTCAGTTATTAATTACTCTCTTTAGCTTCCTAAACACACACACCTACATGTGTGCAACATGCAATAATATCTATGACCTTGTGATTTAAATTAAACAGTGTTGCTGCAAATGGTAACTTATGAGGGCCACTGTGGGTTACACTGGTTCTCTGCCAATAAAACCCAATGCACGTCTGTGTCGGCAGCGATACTTTATTCTTTTCCTTCATCCACAGCTCCAAAATCAACTCCAACTAATGAATAAATGGTATTCTAACTACAAACATATGATGTGTGATATGCAGTCAACAGAAAATTTGACCACCAACAAGTTCACCCCACTTTCTCATCCATTCATCTAAACACTGATGAGTTGGTACCTTTCAAACATTGTGACACAAACGCCCACACCAACACACCCACCTCCTTGATGTTGATGCTGAGCGTCACCTGTGCCACCTCATGAATATTCAAAATATACTAATATTGCTCCTACACACAGTTTGTAATGAAAATCAACTATCTGAGTTTCTCATGCCTGAAAGGGAGAGGTTGTCCCTGCGGGGTGAAGTCACTTCACAATGTGGCAGATTTAGCAGGTCTCACCGCTGCAGGAAAATGGACACACACGCACACACTCATGTCTTATATTCGCTTCATATGCAATGACACACTTCCTTCGTTTGGCCTCTGTTGACAGTTGCCATGGTAGCAGTGTGTTGAGCTTGTTGCTAAACACAAACTCACCTCTACCAAAGCTGAATTTGTTTCATTAAACATGAACATCCAACCACTTTGTCTGCTGTTGGTTCCACAACTGTCCTTAGCAACAAAACAGGACTGATATTGTCTTTAAGTCACATTTTTACAACAGCAAGACGTTGGATGATTAACAATCATTTGTTTCCTCTCCACCATACCAATGAAATTAAAAGTGTTTCAGAGTATTATTTTTCTGAAATTTCCACGTATAAGTTTTTTTGTATTCAATGTGCCAGTCCACAATCGCAGATAGGGGAATCTTGGCACATTTTGTATACGGTTATGTTAGCTGTTAATATATGACAAGTCTTTTCTTTTTTTTTCTTTGAAGGAAAAAAAATGTTATTCCACATATTTAATCCTTAGTTCCTGAACAGAAACACCTAACAGAATTCCAAGCTTTGTTATTCAGTATTTATATCTACTGAATATCTTTCAGTGTGGTTCAAATATTATATATTTCTGTATTTCTTTCAAAAATAGAGTAATTTTATTTCACAGAAACCTAACAAACAATTCATTTTTTGACAATTCAGTCGGGGAAAAAAGCAAAAAAAAAAAAGGGGAGGGATTTTCTGGAATATGAGGTAGAAATTCTAATAGATAAAATATTTTTACATTTTACAACCTTATCTGGTGGACACAGGATGGACATCACCACCACCAGAAAGGCAGAGGAGCGTCTGCAGGTGACAGATGCTGTCAACATGTCTCACCAGACCAGAAAGTAAAAATAAAGTGGTCTGACAATAAAATGGAGGGAGAAAGTGCATCACCATCCACACTGTGGTACACAGGAGGAGTATATGCTGCTCACGACCAGATATTAGAAGCTGGCGGAGAAAATGAACAAGTAGCCACACAGAAATGCTGGAACCAAATGCGCCAAATGCTCCTTTGTTTCACTTCATAAAATAAACGCACACAAGTGAGACGTCTCTGACTCCAGTTTATTTATCAATAAATACTGGTGTTTGTGTGTGTCCCAGCTGGGTTGCAAAGCTGCAATGATGGTTCGAGAGGGGGAGGCCAGTGATTCCACCTTGTGCCCCCCCAACAGGCGTGTTCTGGCAGAGGACACAATTATTGCCATCAACGGGGGTGGTGCAGGAGTTATTGAGAAATAAATACTACCCTGACAGAAATTACACAAATATATAAGCTTGTGATTAATAAGAATTCTCTACCTCTGATGTGTTGCATGACTTCTAGAAGCTGCATAAAGCAGCAGTTTGGTTCCAACATGATGATGTGTGAGATCCTCTCAGGTGAACGTGACGTGTTCGCATTTAGTGCCATGTTATGTAGCGCCTCCTCTTTCTTGCACACATTTGCAGCTGTACAACAGTTTTCCTCCTGTGCATCGAGGGACCCCCGCCAGCACTTCATCTGACCGATGGCCGCTACACCATGGTGTGGTTGTGGCGTTCATAGTTCTGTTAGTCTGCACCTTGGGTTGGGAAAAGACGTGAGCAGCTCCAAACTGTCAGTCATTTCCTTTTTGGAGGTGCAGGGCTTGACTCCAGAGTCTCCATGTGTTCATCCACAGGGACAGATAAGCCACTGTGCACCTTTACGCATTTGGGTGCATTTATATCCAACCATTCATATTTTGTACATATGCATGGGGGGAAACACCCTGCTCATAGCCTAATGGTGGGCGACCACATCATTTTAATTGCAGTTATTTATTTAGAGCTTTATTAGTATGCCAGCTTCTGAATAACTTATTATTGCATGAAATTAGTTTTATAACATGTAGAACTTCTTTGTTTCAGAACATATATTAATCGTTGACATTTAGTGGTGGAGAAACAATATTAAATACGCAATTTATTCATTTTTGTAAATGCTTTTAATGTACAACATTGTGAAAGTTGAAAGTTTATATTTGATTTTTAACGAATGCCTCCAATTTCACACAATTTCTTTGGTTTTATTTTCTGCCTTTGATGTTGCTGTTTCCCATTTCTCCAGGTTTTGTGTGTACGCCAGGGTCAGAGTTGGCGTGGAGGTAGGGACATTTTACCGCCAAGTCGTGTTTTTATAAATCCCAAAAGTTGACTATATACATATATCGGGTTTTGTGCGTGCGACAGCTTCATAAATGAGGCCCCCTGCAGGTCCTGAAGCTTTAGGAGAGGAATTCTGGTCTGATGCAGTATTATATCGGTTGCTATTGTCTTGCTTAGATATGAAAGACTGGAAATAAATGTCTGAATGGAATCAGATGTTGCTAGAAAAGCACCATTTATCATCAGCATGATAGTAACTTCACAGATGTATAAGAGGCACACACCATCACCACCATCCAGCAGCCCATATCTGAGATGCTGCTGGATGGTCCCCCTTCTCTTTGGACTGCAAGACGCAACATCCAAAAGTTCCATAAGAGTATGTTTAATATCGATTAATCTGGCTACAGACTTGTTTATCAGTTTGCCTCAAACAATTTTAAATGACCTTTGTCTCAAAGAAATGGACAGCCTTTCTAGTTTCATGCTTCCATATCGCTTCTTCTTTGCATGTTGGAGTTTTAACCTGCATTTCTAGATCAGACAGTGAACTGTGTTCAGAGATGGACATTTCTGGAAGCGTTCCCGATAAATTGTGCAAAAATACAAAAACTAAACCCAAAATAAGCATAAAGCAGCCACTAAGCACTTTGATGCATGATGATAAATATATTAAATCAATTGAAAACTATTGAACAGAAGCACAAATCTGATGCTGCGCAACAAGTCTGAGAGAAAGAGTTTGAGCAGAGATGAGATGAAGTCAGTGAAGCAGTGAGGCTGATTCAGAGCTAATGCAAATAAAACATTTTCATAAACAAAAAGGAGAAAAAACAGAAAAGTATTATCTCTTTAGTCCTGTGCTCATTTTATTTATTTGTGCTCAAAAATTGCATTATCATTATGAAGAAGTGTATCTCTGTAACAAGACGTCTATTTGAATAGTGAAAAGAATACTTGTGAGATTTATTACAATGTGTAAATATCAGAATGCATATTAGTGGTGAAGTATAAATCAAGATTACACACACAGATGAACAAAGTCTAAGGGTCACCTAAAAATCACTTTCAGAATATCTTTATTTTTTTGAGCCATCAAGCAGATGGCTGAAAGAGTCAGAGGCCTATCTGAGTACCGGAGGCTAAGGAGATGAGCCAGGTATTCCATGAAAAAGTCCAAATGCATAACATAACAACCATCCATCTAAGAGGTGCACAGAACAGCTTTTATTTGTGCAAGACAACTAACTGATGACAGGCAACAGCAAGAAGCTAAACAGTAAACATTCACAGAGACACAAACCTGATGTGATAAGCTTATATTTAAGAAATTACAGCATTGCTACTCAGCAGATTTAGCATTTCCACTTTATTCTCCAGTAATGAACAATATGGCTGTGTTCTGCTGAAGTGATAGCTAAATTATGGTAAAAGTTTTTTGTCACTTTTTCCTCATTTCCTTGTCTTTCTGTGAAACTTCATTCAATGGATCCCAAGTCAAAGGATGTTAAAGACTAGATCATAAGCTCTTTTCTCTATGGACTGTAACATCTTGTAAACAAACACATACTTATCAGAATGTATACACAGATCTAGCTTTATAAAATCCTCCCTACATCCTCTTTCCCAAAAAAATTTCTGCAGCTTGTTTCCCATTTGGCCAAAAACTCTGTTTAGCTGCGTTATCCTCCATGACCGTTGACATCAAATCAAATGGAAAAGTACAAGCTCACATATTTGTAACCAGGGGAGATGCTAGCAAGATATGAGATCCACATCAGGTCAGCAGCTTGGTGCTTCCAAATGGAGAGGTTTTGTCTCTGTAGTGCACTACTGTCCCTGAGGGAGCGGCATAGTCTGGTCTGGTTTAGAGCTGTAAAGCATCTGTAAAGTGCTTTAAAAGTTTGCAGTTGCAGTAATCTGCTGATGGAACCCATTTCTTTTTTAAAAGACTAGACATGCTTATGTGGCGCATATCTGAGGTATTTTGTTCTTTGTCTAAAATGTATCTACAGTTTCTAGATGAAGTTAAACCAGATGAAATGAACTGGAAAGTTATTTCTTTAGGACTAAAGAAAAACCATAATGTCTCCTGGAGACATTTGAGATTTGGATCTTCCTCTGCACACCATTAAACCTGTTTGCTGTTTTTAAGACCAGTTATATGAGATCCAGTTTAAATATAAGTGACTGAATACAATAAGAAGCAATTCTAAGACTTGCAATTTAGATGAAAAAAAGAGTAATCTGAGGCAGCTGTTTGGTAAATAGAAATGTAACATGCATATATAAAGTTTTTGTTTTTAAATCACTATTTCTGTAGCTTTTATGTTAAACAAAATACAATTAATAATTCAATTAGCTGTATTCAGTCCATCAAAGGATAATTACTTCAAATCAACAACTTTTGTAGTGCAGGATGTATGCTAAGACTTAAATGCGTCAAATCATCTGTAGGGGTTTTAGCTAAACACATTGAGTGACCTTATAGCTCCTGTTGTTCCTAACCATAAATGTGTCGGGTAAACCAGGAACTATTTATACAGCCCACATATCAATGCTTGCATAATCTCAGAAATAAGTTTTGATTAAGGATGCATGATAATGGCGATTTTTACCAATATCTGATATTCGATATACCAATATTATCCAACTCTTAATTTCCAATAATATCAATTGATACTGATATTTTTGGAGTGATTTGTGCCAAACAAGCAAAAATATCTGGAAAACTATACATGACTTATGTTTTGTCATTTTGACTGAAAATTAAGAGTTTGCTATGTAATATGTGCATGTTGTTTAAAACTTGTGTCATCAAAACAGTAAAAGCTGTTACAGTCATTTCCAATATTGCATTTTGGAGGCCAAAAATATCAGTGAGCTTATAATATTGAATATCTTTACATGTTTTAACTGGTGTATGATGATTAAAAAAAAATCCACTCCAGTTACTTAAAGACAAGGTTCAGAGGTTTACTAGGAACTTTTTTTTTTTTTAACTATATTGTTTAAAATCCTCTTCACGTCCCAATTGCAGAGAATAAAGTTAATATCCTAATACAAAAGTATGCATATTTAGTCATTTGGACCATCAGGACTGGAAAAACACCATCCAGTCGTAACAGGCATGTCTTAAAGAGTTGGATGTTTTATATTTCAGTGAAACTCAACTGCCCCCCCCCCCCCCCCCCCCCCCCACACACACACACACACACACACACACACACACACACCCCACCACCATTAACCACACATGAACAAGCATTGCATGTTTTATTGTGCTTTGGAGGTGCGGCTTGAGGGGCAACGCTTTTGAATGGAGTATTCTCAAAATGTAGCTTGTTGAAACCATTTTCCCAGGAGCTCATATCCTGCCTTTATAAAAAAAAGTTTTTCTAAAATTAGGAGATACTTCCAAGGGAAAGTGCAACATGAGCTTTAAAACACTCTGATTGCTCGGTTTTTGTAAAGTCAGGGCCTAAAATAAGCATTATGACAGAGAATGAAATGAACAAGTAAAATTCAGGTTTCAAGTTATCTTCATTTTCTCTGAAGGGTAATTTTGTCTCCAGCCAGCACCATAAAACAGTCAACAGCACTACATGCACAGATTATTGTAACACAGTCATTTGTTAAACTAAATCGTTTTTGAACTGTTTAATTTGGGATCATGGCAGAAAAATCTGATGAAGGCAACATTATTTCTCAGTGGATCAGTCAAGAGAGGCTTGACCTTGTAAAGGCCTCTGAGGTCTTGTCAGGATGTTCCAGTGATTTTGCTGTATGCCCTTACAAAACCCTGCAAACCATTTTTCAATTTAACAGAAAGTGACCTGTGCCAGCAGATAAAAGGTTAGAGTAGATTGATTAAAATAAGAACTAAAATTTCTGAAACGTCAGACCTCCACCAAGCAGCTCATTTCCACCCATATTTTTATTTCAACCCTGTGTTATAGTCCTATATCTATTTTATATGGATACACTATTAGATTTTTAGTTTAAATGATAATGAATCCACAGTCTTGGCTATATTGTGGTGTTTGTTGCATGTTTATATCTTATTTTCTCTTGCAGTGATGAAAATTCCAAAGATCCAGCAATTATTCCCATTCTGGATCATTGTATCCAAAATTTTACTGGGATCCAGATCTAACTTTGATATCTTGTCAAACCTGTTGGGAACTTCTCCTGTATTTTTTGGCCAAAACTCGGACCGTTTATTGTGGAGTTACAAACATATATAGTGAAAATGGTTCTGTCTCACAATAAGAAAGAATCTAGGTAAAATTCCTAGATCCAAAGGATGATTGGGATCACTCCCAAGTTTTAAAAGAAATAAACCAAGTCCCGATCTCAGAAAAAAATAAAAACCATAAAAATTCATTCTGTAGTTTTTAGACGGACAAAAAAAAAAAAAAAAAAACCCAGATAATTGCTGGCAAAAACATAACCTCTCCCACCTCTTTGGCAGCGGTAATGAAACATTTTCATAAAAGGGCTGTCGATATTAAAACTACGAAACAAGTGTTTTTTTTATACACAACATCATTGTGCTGTTGACTGTAGCATCAAGATATCTGTATAGCTTCACCAGTTCAACAGTCTGACTGTGTATAAAGGGGTAAAGGTAAGAAGACAGGTAGGGAAGCTGAATGCAAGTATTATCTGAGAGGAAGCATTCTTGGAAAAGGTTTTTTTTCCAGTCTGTAAAGAAAAAAAAATAATGTCACAATTTCACTCTGTACTTATTAACCTTATACTTAAAATATATTTAATGCTGTTAATTTTGGAAGTACAGCAACAATTACCACAAGAGGCATCTTTTCTTTTGGAGGGAAATATGAAACATTTTCAGTGTTTTTCATATGTGGCAGCAGTGACATATGTTGATGCCTGGGAACACAGTATTCCCAGGCATCAAACAGAAAACAAAACAACAACATGAATTCCAGTAAGACATGAACAAACATGGTTAGGTATGGCAGAATCCATTGAGGTGGGCAGGTATTATGTTATGTTTGGGCTAACTTAATACTAAATTTTTTATGTAAATTTAGTGTGTGGCCTTGTGATGGAGTGGCGGCCTGTCCAGGGATTACCCCGCTTCTCACCTCGAAATTGCTGGAATAGGCTTTAGCCCCCAGTGACCCTAAACTGGATTAAGCGGGAAAAAAGATGAATGAATGATTGAATTCATTTAGTATATTTTTTCTGTCTGAGAATATGTGGAAAAGCTGCACATGAGAAGTGACACCTCTCTCTGGGTAAGTGCTGTGCAGGCTCCTGAAATGTATTAAAAGCAATTATGTCGTCTAATGGTGTATGCAGAAAATTCAGATAACTGAGGAGACTGTGACAGTTTTTCAGGAGAAAAAATGTCTGGCTCTTCACTAAGACATATTTAACCAATTCATGTTAGCTTTATTTACAAAAGAGAAATATGTGTTTTTACTTAAAACATGTGCAATTTAAGTTTGTAAAGCCAGCCCCTTTAAAATTTCTGGCTTTATTTTGACTATAATCCTTTACTTTCAGTGTTATTAGAATGTCATTACCTTTCGAGCCTTTATAAGCCTGTAATTACTCATAATTTTGCACTTTTACAGATAGTTTTCATCTTCTTTGTAGTTGTTTAGCATCGTACTCATTTGAAGTGATTGGTATAATTAAGCTACTGCCATGAGGCTTTTAGCTGATGTTCTTTGCCAGCAGTTCATTAAACTCAAACTTTTATATTACCAGCCTCAAAACCGATGAGACACGATTTCTAATGAGCAGAGGGCAGAATGCTTGTTATGTCAGAAGCTTCGACACACTTTTCCTTTTTTTTTTTTTTTTTAATTTTTTTTTTAACCTGTCCTGTCCAGCATCTGCGTGCCATATTTTTGCCAGACAGATTTGCTCTGTCAAGGGAGACATCTCATGTATATAGCTGCCCTTGATAATCTGAATATTTTTATTATTATGATAATTATTTTATTTTATTTATTTATTTATTTTCCTTTTATCATTTTGCAATCATCGTCAGTCTTGATATGGCCGAGCTGGACCTGGCAGGGAAAGAGGGAAAAAAAGGAGGAAATAAAAGGAGGAAAAAGAGAGATAGAAAAGAAGGGCGTGTCTAAGCTGCTAAAGTTACAGTATTTGCAAAACAATATAAAGTACTGAAAAAATACAAGACATAAGTAGGATAGTGACAATATTCAAAAACTGACAGAAAAAAAAAGAAAAATAAAAGAAAAAAAAGTAAATCAATTAATAAAATAACGATTACAATACCAACCGTTATTAAACATACCTACAGAGAGTCATCAGCAACATTTAGTAGGAAGCAGATGGGAAGATGAGCGCTTTGTGGGCGTGCACGTGTGAGTGTTCAACCTGTGATCATGCAATCAAAGATCAGCTGAGTGCTTGTAGGGGAGCACGACCACAACCCGAGGTGTAGGGGAGGAAGCCAAGGCCTCCAGGGCTCGTCAAGCCCACCGCGCACAGAGCCCGGGCAGGCAAAGCAGAAAGAGCCTCCGTCCGCCGAGCCCAGAGCAGTGGAAGCCTCCAGGCAGGCACCACCCGGCGCGACGAGGCAGGGGTACCGGGTAGCACAGGGCGACGGCAAGCCGGCCCGGCAGGCGCCGGGTGCCGAAGCGCGGGCCGCACAGAGAGCCAGCAGCCCACAGGCCCCAGGACCACCCGTTCCCCCCAGCAGAGCCCCGGCCAAGACCCAGCGGGCCCCGCCCGCCCAGAGCAAAACCATTACAGGCCGGCGCCACCATGATACCAGGGACAGGATCCCCAAGGACAAGGACACGTCTGTAGACCATCCCCCCAACAACCCCTCCCCACAACCCTCCCGCTGCTTCCTATCCCCCCTCCCTCACCAGCACCCTCCCCATCCCTCCCCCTCCCAAGCCCTACCGTCCCCAACACCCCCCCCCCTCCCCTCCTCCAACCCCCCCACCCGCCTCTGTACTGTGTGCATGGCTGGGTCGTGGTTGTAGTGCAAGTGGACACACTTTTCCATTGGATGGAAAGACAAAATATTTAATGTTCATACTGATAAACTTAGATGTCTTTTGTAGCAAATACTCACCTATGTTGAATTTGAACAGATGGGTGCCATGATTAGGTATAAAAAGAGCATCCCTGAAAGGCCCAGATGTTTACAAGCGAGGATGGGCCGAGGTTCACCAGTTTGTCAACAGCTGCACCAACAGTTTCAGAATAATGGATCTCACTGTACCGTTGCAAACTATTTAAGGATCTCCAGTTCATAATTATCATCAAAAGATTCAGAAAATCTGGAGAAATCTTTGCAGACAAGCAGCAAGACCAATATTGAATGCCTTTGATCCCTCAGGCAACACTGTATAAATTTTTTATTGGGTTGAAATTAGCTGCTTGGCAGAGGTCTAGTGTTTTTCTAATTAATGTGTAAATTCTGCACCACACAAGCACATAAAGTCCTGAGTATCTAATGTGTTTTGCTCGACTTTTTGTTGAAAGTTTTTTTTCTTTGGTTTTTCTTTCTCCAGGTTGTCAAAATATTCCACACTGGAAACATCAGAAAGTCCCAGGAGTTTCCTCCACTGTTTAACCCAATTCAGCTCAGTTTTGCACTCCATTGTGTTTGTTGTATTTTTGTTTACCTGGTTTTGCCCTGAGACGTTGCTTTAAACTGCATTCTTTCCCCTTATTTGCTGTAGCTCTTCAATGATGGCTGAGTCAACACTCATCCCCTGTGACTTCTTGAAAAACGATAAAACATCCAGATGCTTTATTCTGCTGGAGACGGCTATGAATCTGTGACCTCCAGCATTCATGTCCAATGCGGAAAGGTATAGGTATAAAGGTATGAAGTTTGTAATGTGAACTAGGATTATGCAAAAAAAAACAAAAAAAAAAACAAAAACAAGGCAACATAATAATACTAATTAAAGTCAGTTACTTATGTAGTATATTATTTTTGTAAGTCAATGTTATATATGAGGTAAGCTGCTGGGAGTTTTGCAGGAGGTCTGCAGTTCCTTTCTTATCAGAGTACTGAAAAATAGAGAGACAGATGGTGTGTGCACCATCTTTGCACCATCTTTGCACCATCTACCACCTGGGAGCAGCAGGCACCCCAAGTGCTCCAAACTTCACATCCTGGGGTAACAATCTTCCTTAGCATCACATTATTGCACTGTTGCAAGCCCCAAAGCTAAGCTCCACATGAGGTGAAAGTCTCCTAAATGTACACTGTGAGCATCACTTAGACAGAGCTGAGGATTTAAAATTTAATGAGAACCAGCTGTCCTGAGTGTCTTTTATTTTATTCTGTTTCTAACTTTTTCCTGTTTTTCTATATTTAATTTAATGTTATTTAAAACTTTCATTTGAGTCAGCTGGATATTTCCTTGACAAAGGGAGACGCGCTTCTTGCTCACTGTCTATTTGTTATTTTAAGGTATGCTGCATTAAGTGCCTCTTCTTATGGCATTGACATATGAGATCTTTTTTCTTTTTTTTTTCTTTTTTTCTTCTGGTTTTCTTCTGCAAAACCAAGAATCAGCAGCAGCATCAGAATTTAAGAAATTCTAGAAATGTATGGGTGTGTGTAAGGACCTTAACAAATATGTGGCCATTTATGTAAGCATCTAACAAAACATAACATACTGCTTGCTGTGATGCTGGGAAATAACAAGGTACAAAAATAAGATATTTGGTCATTTAATTATTAAACGTGCAATGTTACAAATTTTTAAATAGCAGCAGGTGTGAATGTTTTAATTGAGTATCTGGTACACCTTATTTAGACAACAATTGTGCGTGTGTTGATCAGTCTTGTACACTGACTTGGAGACATTTTAGATTATTCTGATTCTGTGAAGTTGGTGGGTTTTCTGATGTTACCTACAAAGAAGAAAAAAGTTTAATATTTGTTCACTTGTGCTAATGTAAAAATAGACTGAAGGCTCCACAGTGAAAAGGTTTGTTATGTTTTAATGAACAGATCAGTTAGGTAAACCTGAAAAGAGGGGAAATTTGAGCATGTATCACATTTTTCTCTGGCTTGAGGGCAGGCTCCCGATCTTAGATGTAGGTCGGCCTCTAGAATAATAAGTTCCACCCACACACAGCCTTTGTTTTCATCCTTTGTCTGGGGCCACTGCTGTAGGAGGAAGTGGGAATAATGGTGCACTGCACTGGTGAGACTTCACCAGTCAGAGCAGAAATACGAAGCGCTAAATGATGTGCCATTATAGCGATTTCATGATGGTGTTCTAATTGGACCCAGGCGGCACGGCAGCAGCATTTTATGCCAATCATTTCTCTTTCTGGCACTCTCGGTCCTTCCTGCCCTTCCTGTACTTTTTTTTTTTTTAGCCTTTCAGTGCTTGTTTATTTCTCACTATTCTTTCTTGCCATTTTGCTTCATATGTCTTCCTCAATTGTCTCTTTTTTTTGTTTGTTTGTTCTTGATGAGGAAGCAATACAACAAGGAACAATGAACATGTCTCTCAGCGCAAAAGACTCAGGCAAATGATCACAGTATCTATATTGTCTGATCCCTTGTTACTGTTGGAAAAGACTTGGTGGAGGTTACAATTAGTACTCAGTGACAATTAGCAAAGCTTCATTCGTACTGGCTAATTACACAGTGTGATCCATGAGGTAAGACAAGGGCTAGCATGCATTGCTTGGATACACAGACACCTCTGTTGTCCTGTCTATTGGCTACATATCAGCACTGTTTTCATTCAATGCATTTTGTAGAAACTATTCTAACCAAACAGTGAATTTACATACGTGTCTACTTATCAACAGTGTCTGCTTCTGGACAAGAAACGTGTCTAATGCTCACCGACATGAAAGAAGAACTGCACAGCCTTCTTTCTCTAGCTGAGAACTGTATTCTCTTGTAGAACTCCAAGTTACTGATCAAGCAACTTGGAGTTGGGGGGGGGGGGGGTACTTAATGGTACCTGCTCAAAAGAGGAAATAAAAACATTTCATTCACTTATTCATTGGCTCTCTGCTCTGTTGTGCAGCACTGGGTAGCTGCTCAGGGTATAATTACAGAGATGGATGAATATAGGGGTATAATTACTTCTGGAGAAAGTTCAGTGCAGCTGAATCCCGCAAAAGTGTGTATATACTTTAAATGTGGCAGAATTAAAGGGTTGCTCTTGAGGGGCTGTAACCTGTAGGCATCAACGTCCATGCAGAGCTGCGTTGCACATTTACATAATGCACAATTATGGGTGTTTGATTAGATGAGACAGATGAGCCTGGCCTTTTGTTTTGTATGAGGGCTGTGATTCTGGAAAGACTATGATGCATGAAAACTTGCAGATATAGATGCATACACAGCAGGCATGTGCAGGGAGTGGGGTGGATGGGAGGGTTGCTACTTGACCCTTACGTACCCTTTTCTCAAGGACCTTTTTTTGGAAGCAAGCTTCCTATGGCCTTTCAAAAGAACAATTATTGGTGTTAGTAATTTGTAATAAATGAGCTGCCACCAGCCATTCCATCATGCAGTATGTCACCACATGACCCTTCACCTAAACTTTTCCATCACACGTGAAGCCGCTGAGCCATGGGAATGCTATAAAAGCACTGGAGGGGAACCCTGGTCCTCGACAGTCCTGCACGTGTTCCATGTGTCCCTGCTCTAACATACCAGATTAAAATCAAAATGCTCCAACAGCCTATCAAGCTCTGCACGATGACTCATTCATTTGAACCAGATGTGTTGGAGCAAGGATATATGGAAAACCTGCAGGATTGTGGCCTTTGAGGACCAGAGCTGGATACCCCTGCAGTATGTACTGTTGATGTGTATGTTGATTCGTGTATTGAAAGTGCCCTGTGACAACATTGTTGTGAAGTGGCGCTACACAAATAAGTTGAATTGAATTGAATTTACATTGGTTTGCATCTAACTATTAATCTACAGAAGAAGCAAAAGCAAGCTGGCAAGCTGCAACGGAGCCGACCAAAGGCCAGAGAGCGCTTGTTGTCAGTCCACATTTATAAGCCAAATATTAAAAACACATGTCTGCAAAGTGCTGCACATAGAAAATCAGCAATATGTATAAATAACATAAAAACAATTACAGAGTAAACACTGCATGCTGTGTGTCATGCCTTCTGCATGAGTGCACCACTTCAGGGCTGTGTACAGCTCACTCTGAAGTGAATTCATATAATGCAAACAGCTATGCAATTTACCACGTATTTCTGAAAAAGATCTGATTTGAGCTGGACCTTTAGAGAGAACGTAGTCTTATCAGTAGGTTTTACTGTATTTCTTTGGCAGCATCACAAGCACCACTTACTGCCTGGCACACACAGTATAGTACAATTATAGTTGCACATACATTTTGTGACAATTCTAATGTTACGTAAAACATTTTTAAAATTGAAGTGTTTCCATTTCCATGTGGATTTTTCTTAATGTTTCTACGCTAAGTTTAGAGTTACAAACCCTTGGTTTGATTTGAAGGAAAAGCTGTTTTTATTAGATATAAAGGTTTTCCGGTTTGATTACTTGGCTCATCAAAAACAGGCACTAAAAGCTTCCCTAAGGTTAAAACAGGCGTATTTACAATAGAACAGCAGCTACAGAAACTCATGTGTGTCTGTTTTCAGTGTAAGAAAGAAAAAAATGTTTGGTTAATGGAGCCACAAACAAACAGAAATCTGTATTTGAAAGTCCCTGAATGTTGCGGTTCTCCACATTAGGCGGCCCATAAAAAAGCAATTTCTCATATGTTTGTTTGTGTTTGGGGAAGAATAAAAGATACATGCTAATTAATAAGCTTAAGTGAGTGTTCAGATAGACTGAAAAATAAGTGCTCAGAGCAATACGAGTGCATACAAAGTAAATGGAAAGCCACAAATAGATGCAAATTCGATCAAAATGGGAAAAATAAAGATGGACCCTCTGATTTGAGGGCTTTCAGCTCAGATCCAAAAATAGCAAGGAACTTTATTAATCCATTTCACGAGTCAGCCGAAGCAAGAGGAAAGGTAGATTTGAGAAAAATAAAAGTAACAACTGGTGAGTTTAGTCTGAGCCTCACTTAAAGCTGGGAAACTGGTTGAATAAACATTCCAGTTGATGCACAAAATGAGACTTAAAAATTTACTCCACAGTGAAAGAAGTCACACTTCCTCTTATTTTTAACTCCAGCCTTTCATGTCCATCACTTCATTTAATATTCAGTTCAAAATTAAGAATCAAAATCTACTCACTCAGTTTGTCTTATTCTTGTATCCAAAACAAAATAAAAAAAAACAGCTGCAAAAAATAAATAAATAAATAAATAAAAAGAGAACAGGCTGCTTTTGCACTTCTCATTTGAAGTTAAGATTAGAAAAAATTAAACAAGAAAAACAGCTGCTTGTGTCCCTGAAGGACCAACATCTATCCAAAAACTGTGTTTTGGGGCGACTTGGGGAGAATCATGTAGCAATTACAGTTCTGCTCATATTTATTCATACCCTTTCATTAAAGAAGGAAAAAAAACCCCAGCTGCCTGTAAAATAAGATGAATTGACGAAAGTAATAACAAATGAAAATTTTACAAAAATTTTTACGTTATTTTCTAATTTTGGTTAAATAGAAATCATTTTTTTAAAAAGCAAACAAATAAGATAATTTATTACATATTACATCACTCATAAACTAATATTTTGTTGAACAATCCTTTAATGTTTCCGCTCCAGTCAGGTGCTTTCTGTTCCTCTCAGTCAGACTTCTGCACCTGTTGACAGGTATCTTGTCCCACTGTTCAACAGAAAAGTGCTCTAATTTGTCCAGGACCAATTTGTTTTTCTTTCTTTAACTCAATTAAATGAAAAAAAGTGTCTTATATTACTAAATTAAATTTTTGCAAATTTGTAGTTATTGTTCCTATTTTAAGTCTCCAGTTATTTTGCGTGACTGTTGTAATTCAATTCAATTTCAATTCAACTTTATTTATATAGCGTCAAATCACGGCAATGCCATCTCAAGACGCTTTACAGACAGAGGGGAAAACATAACGAAGGCCAATTCATAACAGCCTATATAAGGAAACCAACAGATTGAGTTGAGTCCAACTCAATCTCCCATCCTGAGCAAGCACACTGGCAACAGTGGGAAGGAAAAAACTCCCTTTTAACAGGAAGGAAACCTCCGGCAGAACCCGGCTCAGGACAGGCAGCCATCTGCCTCTGTAAATTCAGCCTTTTCTTTCTTGAAAGGGTATGAATACATATGAGCACAACTGTGCAAACTTTCTCAAACTGGGAATCCCAAGATCATTTTAAAGGGTTGCCAGAACACTGAAAAAATTACACATTTATCAAATTTGCAATTTTTACCAGGGATGTCAAAATGAATGCATTAATGCAAAGATACTCTGTAATTGTGTTTCCTTCATGGGACCGCAAATGGGAATTACAACTGTTAGAAAATTTACATATTATCATTTGTTCATGACTTACATTTTCTTTTATTACATGTTCACTTTTGAGATTACTTTAACAAAGATTGATTCTTTCTGGTGAAGCAGGGTGCCGCATGCTTAATGAGCTTGGCTCCCTCACTATTGTTATCTTTGCACCTCGTGTTTTACTCATGACTTGCTTCTGGTAGTCTGTTAAAATAGATGCTTATTGTTTTAGCAGCTGCAGGAGTAAATTAAGCTAATACTATACATTAACTGGAAAATGTGTGATGAACTCGTGACATGTGTCATGCCATCATCCGTCAAATAAAAAGCCTGAGCAGAGAAAGAGCAAGCGAAGAAGACAGTTAGGAGTCTCTGTGCGAGCTCTGAGACTGTTCTCTTCCCCTTTGCAAAGGTTACACTGAGTTCTGAGTCCATGTCTCTTTCTTTATTTTACATGTCACAGAGGTTTTAAACCTGACAACAACCATTGCGTTCTTATTGGCCATCCACTGTCCCATTAAAAAAATGATTCAAGAAATAAAAAATGTATTCATAAGGTCAATATAAGTTCATTCTCAATATTACTCATGCCATAATAAAAATGCAAATTTGGTATTATCTGAGTGAGGTGATTTAGGACATTTCGGTGCCTTGTCACAGCAGTGAATCCAATCCTCTAAAAAACATCTTTATTCTTCTTATTTATGAAGATCCTGATAACTTTCAAGACTTAGAGCAGGGGTGTCAAACTCCAGTTCCCGAGGGCCGGTATCCGGCAGGTTTTGGTTGTTTCCCTCTATCAACACAGCTGATTCAAATCAAATGGATCCAGCAGCTTCTTGTCAACCTGTTTTTAAGTTTTGGTCAGGTGTGTTGGAGCATGGAGACAACAAAAACCTGCAGGACACCGGCCCTCGAGAACTTGAGTTCAACACCTGTGACTTAGAGGATGGCTGAAGGACGGCCATTTTGATATGTCACACAAATATTCACTCAGTTGTCGCATCTGACGTTCTGGTCCTTAGATCTTAGCAGTTGGTGGTCATAATGCACTAAATCCATGTAGAATAGCAAGATCATTCTACATCATGGCTAACTGTGACCAGATGCTTAGAAACACGCAAGAATGAGCAAGAAAGTAATTACTTCCCAAGATGCTGATTTATGTTTTAGTCAGTAAAAATAAATAAATAAAAACACAACCAGAGAAAAAGTAGCATCATGTTGATAGTTGGACATTTCAGTTGTTGGACACAGGATTTCCTGCTAAACCTTGCCGGAGAGACAAAAAGAGAAAAATATAAGTGAAAAAGGCTTATAGCAAAGGGACACTGAGAATTATGATATGTGGGTAGAAAAAAGGGTTAGACATGGTATTTAAAACCACTCTGAACCTTTTGCAGCAAGCATTAAAAAGCACTTACCTTTGCCAAACAACACTTTAATAACATTGTTGACGGAGCTCTGGATGACCTGCAGGGATGTGTCCATTGCTTTCCGCATTTAAATGTAATTTGTCTGAATTTATGGTGGCCTGCTTTCTAACAAAAATATGTGTGTGTGTGTGTATGTGTGTGTGCAAGATGAAAAACTGTATGTTGTATCATATTTAAAAAGCAGCAGTACATTAATGGCAAAATAATCCAACATCACCTCATATTTCCTCTGGAGGAACATTTTAAATGAGCCGAGTGTAACCCAGAATCGTGGTTGATCAGTTGTGACATTATGGATCATCTTTATTGAACAAATGTTGGATCATGAGGCTGAGGTCATGTTTCTGCTTCCAGACAGTAGTCTGTCTGGTGTTTTGGTTGTACAGCTGTGAGCTCACCTGCAATGTTGATTTTCTCTACAGCATGAGGAGAAATCCCTGCCTGAAGGGTTGTGCGGTGTGAACCCAGGTATGTGGAGACACACTGAAAATAAAAATGACATTGAAAGCTCAAGTGCAGATTCTTAAGGGTGAAATGTAATCCCTAAAATCCACAAGACACACAGTCCAGATATCATTCTTCCTCTCCTTGCTACACAGATTTACAGTCTGCCTAGCAGCAGAGCATCAGGTGGGCTCCTTGTTTCCTGTCTTGTTCCATGTTTTCAACAAACCTCTCTGGACCAATTAAGGTAGCTATCATGACTGTGACTGGATAACTAAGCTTTAATATGACAAGAGCAGGCACATGTCTAAATGCATTCCCTGGTGAAGTTTACATCAAAAATGTTCTGTATCGGCTTGAATAAAGATTTACTACTAATTTAAAACTGCTATTATTAAGTCTGAAGTTATGTTTTGTTTCAACTGCCTGCTTTCTTAGAAAAAGAAACAAACCAAACATCCTTTTTTCTTCTGGGTAACTAATAATTTAGAATTATTTTATTGTAGTTTTTATTGTGCAATTTTAGCAGCACAGCTGATTTCATAACCTGATGAGCTTTATTGTTGCCAGTATGCTGCAACCACTGCAGCTGGTGGGTCTGAATAGTTGTGGTTCAGAGCTCAGACTCAGCCAAGATCAATTCCGTACCACAGGGAGGCTTTCAAGCTTTATCAGAGCAGCGTTCGTCTCAGCTCACGCAGCTGTGAGTTATTGTTCTCACACATAAATGTCGGTGAGGCTTTTGGCTGAGGTGACTTCTGCTCTTAATAAAATTTTGTAAACTTCTAATAAACCATTTATATAGTAGATGTGTCTGTATGTGTGTGTGTGTGTGTGTGTGGGCGGGGGGATTAAAACATCGAACAACTTTGTGATAAATAGAAGAAAAACTGTTCAAAATTATCTCTTTTTTTTTTTTTTTACACGTAAGTCAATCTTACACTAAAGTGCAATCAAATTCTGATGGGTTTTAAACATTAACAGACATTAACAATAAACCTCAGATTCCCAACGACAAGTGAACGTAGCAAGTAAAGTATTTCTATTTATTGATCTAAATCAACAAAATATTGTCCATTAATCATAATGAGTCACATGCCACCATCTGTTTGCTTAGGTGACCGTATGTCTAAACTGTTTACATTTTCTGAAGTCATAAAACAACCAGATGTCACAACTGTGCAAAGTTAAACCACCAATAATGCTGAAGAAACATGAATAAAACTTTTAATTTGTCTCGACTGACTAGCAGGGAACTTTGTTTGTAACTAAAGCCACACAAGGCAGGATTGTCCTCAGTAAACTATTGTTATTGTTAGTTTGCTTTTCCAAAGTTATCTTTTCTTTTTCCATCAGATTTGAGGATCATTACATAGTTTTTAAATTGGGGCCCAATTTTCCAGTACAAAGGGATCCAAGGCCCATTCAGACATTAAAACTATTAATTCAATTGATCCCACTCCTGGTTTAATTTGCATTCAAACCAAATCCACTTACAGTTTACCAAACTAAAACCTGATCATATACGTAACAATATAGGATGAGGTCATCACAAAAACAGTTTTTTTATTTATGTATGTCCACCTGCAAGACAATGAACACTATAACAGTCAATCCTAAAACACTGATAATTAGATTTTAATACAGAGAGAAACCTAAAAACACTGAGAAGAAAATGATGCAGTGATTAAATAAACACATTCGAAATGATGATAAAAGTTTCATTTAGTCCATTTAATCTACCTGCATCTTCTTGTGTTTTCTGTGCTAATATACTACTTAGTTTAAATTCTTTGCCAGTTCATTGTCCTCGTCATGTCCTGTTGTTGTCTCCCCCGTTGTACTTCAGTTTAATTAAAAGCAGGTTTTACAGCATTTCTTCTGCCTCCTTCCTCTCCATCCTGCAACTGGGTCTCCACATCTCCATCACTCCCTGACACAGTTCATACTATCAGAACTTCTACTGGTCAATACAATTATTATTCATTTTATAACGGATTACAAGAATATAAATGAATGTCCTCCCACAGCTGTTGAACCTCCTGTGGTCAAAACTTTTTGTGCCCGGTAGAAAAACACTGAAATGACATACAAGTAGAAGCAGAATCCAAAAGAAAAAAATGTTGCACTTTTATAACATCCCATATGCTGGATGTACGGTTATATGAAATTAAAACAAGTCAGAGCTCAGATGCTGAGTTGAGTTGTTTCAGACACTAGATTAATATCAAACAGGTATGATTCTGGATTCAGGAATTAGAAACAAAAAGAAATAATGGAAATGTGCACTATAATTAAGGATGGCAGTTTGAAGAGTTTCCAACTATTAAAATGTTAATATAATTGAGACAAAACAGATTTCTTTTAATACCTGTAGAAGTTCCCCTCTACCATACAGCTTGATCGAGAGTGTACCTAAAACACACAGTTAAAATTGAAGAAAATCTCAGTATTATATATAACATTTAAGAAAATATTTGTCAAACAAATATAAATATAAGAAAAATATAAGAAAAAAATATAAAAATATAAGAAAAATGGAAAGAGAAGAAAAGAACAATATTTTAAGTGAAGAATGGACAGCTACGTGTGTAATCCAGAATACAACAACTAACTCCAGAGTTTGGAAACAGTTTGGGTGGAAACTTCTTTATTACACCAGAACTGAAGAGTCAGCTCACTAAAGCTCATCGGCAGGGCTGGAGGGAATGTGGGGATATAAAGAAGCTCATACTGATGTGTTTTAAGAATGTCTGAAGATGCAAGATTTCTGGGAAAAATTTGGGGGAAATCAAACTCTAAATACCTAAAACAATGTGACTTGGTAAAATTAGGAACTGTGGTGTGAATAATGACCAAGATTTTATAGACTGCTTCCAACAAAGTTTCAAGAAGCTGCCTTACACTGGATCCACCGTCTGCAGGTAGAAAAGAATGGTTGAGCATTACTACTGAAATTTTTGCAGTGGAATAAATTATTTATTACTTATGAGCTCAGACTGAACATATTTATTTTTGTTGACAAGCAGGAAAGAAACGGACATTGTCTGTCACCAACTAAATAGTTTGAATAAATAAGCATAAAATATTTACTCAAAAGTCCCAACCAGCAGTATCCCCACATTCCTGTCTTTTATTTTAGTTTTTGTTTTGTTATGTTTGATTCAAACCAAAGTAAAATGTGTGTCTGCTGCACTGGAGCATCTGACTGTTGGGATGATTCTTAATCATCCTTCTCACAATCCTGTAACAAGCTCTGCAAAGCTCAAGGTGGTTGTGCAAAGTCTTAAGCAATCATTCTATGCCCTGATAAAAATTATAATGGACCCTTTTGGTTATACTTTCCACCAGAAAAATTCAATGTTATTATGTAATGTTAAATGTTTTATTCCACATTGTCACTGTTCTGTCATTGTTCTCTCTGACAATACAGTAATTTCACTAAAAACCCAAATTTTCCTGCTTTTATCTTCACAGTCGGCCATCGCTACTACAAACCAGAGCGACATCAGGCTTTTAGAGATAACAAGGTTTTCCCAGCTCTCCTCCATCATCAGGTATCATCATCCGGTATAATTAGAGAGGTAATGGAGAGTGGAGCAGCGCTAGGCCCATCCGTCTTAATCAAAAGAGCCATAACAATGCAAATCTTGGCCCTTTGTTGACTCTGTGCCTAAAAGATGGATATCTTTTTGACTGTTAAAGTATGGCAGCCCAGTGGACTTGTGAATTCAGATGAGCTGCAGTTTCTAATTTAAAGGAGGAAAGTTATGAGTCACCCCTGATGAATAAAATGGGTAATAAAACTGGGAATGAGGCAAGAAGAAGCTATAACCTCCCTTCCCACGACAACCTCCTAAAGCCATCCAACCACTCATTCAATCTATCAGCATGCCGGTAACTGTCTTCCTTTCTCTGCCTTGTCCATCGACTCTTCTTCTGTCTTCCTTTTTCATCTTTCTTCATTCTGTCTTTCCCCTCATGTTTATTTACCTCTGTGCTCCTCCCTCCCGTCTGTGCCAGTCGCTCTCTGTCTTATCAGACAGGCAGCGAGGCATGAGAAAGTTGTGCAGCGACGGCAGCAGCAGGAGGGCTCAGGGCTCTGAAATATACCCAGACTTAAGAGACAACAGGGCTGAGGCTGGCTGGTGGAATTACAGGCTTTAGATTGTAATAAAAGAGAATATTTTGACTAAAGATCTTAGGATGGACATTATAAGTTGAGCGTGACCTGAGAGTCCTGAGACAGGAAAGCTGCTTGTAGTCGTACTGAAGGTAAAACTCAATTTGAAAGGCAGGAGGGAGAAAGAAAAAAACTAAAGCCAGCACAGAGTAAAACGTTCAAATGAGGGAAATCCATCATCACGATGGCCGTGAACATAGAAGATAAACACACATATTGTTGGATAAACACACTCAAAGCACTTTGCAGAAGTCAGCGCGTGTTGGAATGAATGACTGGATGAAAGTTTTATTTGAACACGTTATGTGAAAAAGGAAACAGAGAAAAGTAAAAACAAACAAAACCACAAGTAAGAGAAACAGTTGTCCTTATACTAAATGCTCATAAAGGAGAAGAAAAAATTCACAAACTTATTCAGTCGTACGCCTCCACCTGTATCAACAGCATTTTTTAATATTACTTCTTTTTTAAATCAGTCCTGTATCCTAATTACTGTTAGCTACAGATTTCTTTTTATGAAGCTATTAACTCACCAAAATCTATAAGAATTTAACAATACATGTACTTAAATGCACTTTTACATATACAGGGATGGACAGGCTGTCTGGCAATCTGGGCATTTTCCCTGCAGGTTACAGTTTTCAGCAGCAGCTTCAAGGCTGACCCCAGAACCATCCATCCAGTCTGCAGCATCTACAGACACCAGCTGACCCACTTCTGATTTGAACTATTCTGGCAAACTGGACATAACATGGAATTAGATCCTGACTGCAGTAAATAATTCACCTCAGTGAATTACTCAACAATAGTTATGTAATGGTAAGTTAATGATGAGGGAATGCTTCATTATCAATCAGTCAAATTTTATTTATAAATCACATTTCAACCATGAATAGCACCGTCCATCCATCCGTCCATCCATCCATCCATCCATCCGTCCGTCCGTCCGTCCATCCATCCGTCCGTCCGTCTATCCATCCATCCATCCATCCATCCATCCGTCTGTCCGTCCGTCCGTCCGTCTATCCATCCATCCATCCATCCATCCATCCATTCATCCGTCCGTCCGTCCGTCCGTCCGTCTATCCATCCATCCATCCATCCATCCATCCATTCATCCGTCCGTCCGTCCGTCCGTCCGTCCGTCTGTCCATCCATCCATCCATCCATCCATCCGTCCGTCCGTCCGTCCGTCCATCCATCCATCCATTCGTCCATCCATCCATCCATCCATCCATCCATTTTCTTCATCGAGTAGTCCAGTTTAGGGTCATGGGAAGCTGCAGCCTATCCCAGCAGCCATTGGGTACATGGTGCATGGTGCATCCTGGACAGGTCGCCAGTCCATCACAGGGCCTCAGTAGTAGCATGAACAGCTTTACCTAATAAAATACACAAAAGTCAACATTTACAAATTTACAAGAATAAGCAATTAAATTTAAAAACACAAATCTACTTTTTCTCTCTCCTCTCTCCCACACACACCGTAAGCACCCACAGTCCCCCTCCACTGAGGGTTAAAACACTCAGAGCTGCTTTCTGGAACAGGCCCAGTGTATTATTAGGAAAAACCACCGAAATTTTAATGATTGACAGTTTGATCACAGCAGGACCTTCATCAGATGCCTTGTATAATGATGATTAAGGTTAGAAGCTCCTTACACATCACGGAGGTTCTGGTCTGAGAAACAAGACCCATTAAACCCAGTAAGTCTGAGCCACACGAGCCAATTAGTGGTGAACACACTGGATGTCCTGATAACACATCAATAAAACAGCTGTTTTATTACCACCTTTGTATGTCTTATATGTTTATGACATTAATTGATGATGTCAGAGTTTCCAATAGGAGAACAGCTGGTTAACTGGTGGTGTTTGACTAACTGGTGGTGTTCACTGGTTTACTGTTTGCTTTTACTGGTTAATAAGTTGTGTACACAAATAAAAACAGACAATACTAAATTTAGTACTTTTAACTCTTCTTGAACTAAACCGTCTCATTGAAAGTGAGAACATGATTTTCTAACCGTCCTTAATCAACATTAACAATGAGTCAGTAGGCTTTTTAATTGTATTTATTAGCCTGTCGGGTGCAGGTTGTAGCCTGATAGCAGAATAATGTAAGTTAAGATGTGTGAGGGGCAGCTTCTGTGTAGGTGTTGATGGCCAATACAGAGATAAAACACTTTTTTTTTTGTTTTGTTTTTGCCTCCACACATAAAGACTAATAATTGTCTTTTTGTTTATACTGATACAGATGTTTCCTGCTTTACCAAAGAATCCAACAACTCTTGGAGGTTCTTATTGGAAGTATTTAACATGTCTACTCTCAGGGATTCCTGTTAACTTACTGATGCTTATAGATGTACAACACAGCTGCATGCTTGGTATTAATAAGGAAAGATGCACTACAAAAATTTTGCAGTTTTCTCAGTGATGCTCCGCTTGTCGACAACTAATTCAGCATCCATATTGCACATATCTGTACTTTGAGACCTCTCCAGCTAGTAAAACCCAAACTTATGAGTCCTGTCTTGTCCTGATTCTTTCTCTCCTTCTGTTCCATTCATCCGATAATGTCTTTGCTGAATCAGCCATGGTATACTCACATGGATCTGTGTATGCGGTGCGTAACGTGGTTTTTTACAACATCACGCGGCGTCCCGGTGTTACATGTGACCCATCAGAATCTGCTAACACAAGCGGCTCTAGTCTACATCTCTCTGCATGTATGCGTTAGAAGACCAACTAGAAAGCAATTGCATAAAAAGAATAAGAAAAATTAAGAAAATGTAATTGAAACTTGAGCTCATAACTTTTGTCATTTTGCTGACATATGTGACCCTCACATAGCCAGGATCACAAAAGTCAGCATGTCTGATGCATCAGAATGCGTGCCTTTACTGTAGGCTTGGATGAACTCAGATTTCCCCACTGAGGGTCTAAGGAGGGTTTTCTTATTTTTATACAAATGTTTTCAGGACCTCTCTCGTCTTCCAAGATGCATATATAGAAAAATATAGACTTAGACTCTGGTCACAGTTTCTGATGGGTAACAGATTTATGAAATTCAAGTAATAGACGTTACTGCATCCAGAACACTCAGTTTTATAGTTAGAAAGTTAGATAATGCGTCTTTAAGGGAGGACAAAGATTTGTGCTATGCTTAATCAGTGTGTTTTAAAACAAAATGCAATTTCAGGAACTCTTTCAACCAGAACCATTAATCCTGATGTTTGTTTGTTTTTTTTTATTTTAAGTATGATTACACCCCAGCTTCCCCACTAACCTTAACTAAGCAGTATAGACAATGAATGAATGAATGACCTTATATTTTGCTCATATAGTCATATATATTTCTATTTCTTTACATCGATCATTTGCAAAGGCTCCTCTTCTCACAGTTACTCTCATTTCAAAAAGCATGTTTCGCTGTGGAACAAGAACTTCTGTCTCTTTGTGACGCTCTGCTCCCAGGAAACAGAGCTGGATTCTGAGATCAATGAATCTATGTGCATTCCTGAAGTAGAACACTAATGACAAAACTCTGCTACCTCGGATACGGCTGCATAGTTTTACATCAGGGGATGCCTTTATGGGTCAAGATAAACATCTGTGACATATTTGAGAGCCACAGACAAGACGTGTTTATATATACAGAAGTTCAGACAAGGTAGTGGAAACGAGCTCCAAGAGACCAAACAACAACAAAAAGAATAAATTTTCTGTCTATGGTTTGTCATGTTCAAGCTATGGCCCTTGAATAAATATTATATAATAAAATAAAGTTACAAACCTAAGAGGCGAAATCATTTGTGTGCTATTGATGGACATCACAAGGATTTCCAAGTAGCTTCCAACCTTTGGGATGAAACTGTAACTCCATCCTCTGCTCTTAAACTTAGTCATAGTCCGTAAAAAGATTGAAAATTGATGGCAGAACCTGACAATGGATGATTTTTTTTTAAAGAATCTGATTAGTAGCTTGAACATGTGTCACCATCTCTGAAAGAGGGTAAAAAAAATCTCCTCAGCTCCTTGAGTTCACTTAAGATGTAAATAGAATCCCCTTCTAACCTTGATGAGCACAGAATACCAAATTCACCTTAAAAATGTAAAAGATGAAAAGAACTGGTACAAGTGCAACTAAGTACATTCACGCTTAAGGCACACCTGATGAGTTCAGATTTATCAGGAGTATTTTCAAGGCCGAAGCAAAAGCTTCTCTAGCGTTTCTAACAGGCTGAAAAAGAAGGGAAAAAAGCGAGAAGGTTGCATTGATTGGTCGCAGATGTGCCAGGTGTGAACATCCTTCTGGTCTCAGTACCTACCAGAGACTCAGAGGAAAATGGTGTGAAGAGAACGTAGAGCTGAGCAGTCAGGAAACTTTGTTTTAATCCATCTGAAAAAGTTCAACATGATCTGAAGGTGAAACATAATGACATGCACATACTGTCTGGTAAACATGTGTGTTCACATGTTAAACAACACAGCAGACAGACAGCATGCTTGTTCCTGACAACAACCTCTGCAGAAAGTCTTAAGATGGCTTTTAGTGCAGCATGAGAACATTTTGGGACAAAAAGACGCCTTAGACATTTTACTGCAGGATGTGTACATCCTCACTTCATGTGTTCTCAGCTAGACGAAGGCCAGTCAGACGCAGTCAGGTCTAATAAAGATCTTTCTATTAATGTAATGTCTAAACGCATGAATATTACGGGTCATCTTATACAATTATTCTAATTCTGTTGATAAATACGAGTGGTCTGGAGGCTGAGCATGAGCAATCATTGTAAATTAAAATCTCTTTTTCTTTCTTTTTCAAGCCCATCAGCTATTCTTTTCACTATTTCTAGGTCAAATTATTAATGAGGTCATGGTTTTGTTCACACAACTAAAACCAGTATAAAACATTGATAATCTATGGAACAAAATATATAAGATGTCTTTTTAGTACTTCACAATGATATGTAATTTCCCCCATTATTTGATTTAGTCTCATTTACAGCACTGCAGCCTCATCCTCATGTTTTCTTCTACACATCTTTCCATCACTTCATAATGATTTTCATGGAGGTTGAGGAAAATGTAAATGTTTATAATGTTCTGCTTTAATCAAGAAATTTACAGAAATAGCTTCAGTGTTTGAATAGCTGATAAACCTTAATGAAAGACCTCCTTGAGTAAACCTGGCTCCTCTTAATCTCTGACTCTCCAGTTTATTAATTATCTTACAGAGGGAAGTACCTCAGTCACTGTGTTGTCTTTCAAGAGCAGTACTGAACATTTGGCCATTTAGATTTTAGTTTAGTTTAAAAAAAAAAAAAAATTTAGTTACCCAGCTATCGTGTTAGAAAGTGAATATTCGATGGTGGCACAGAAATAACCTAAATGCAGCTGGTTTATTGTCAGACTGCTATAAAGGCCACAGAAAACCTGTAAAGCTGCCAGCAAGTCTATAAAGGGAAACTGTCCTAAAAGGACTTGTGCAGATAGAATATAACAATAGCAGAAGTAAAATCTGGGTATTGAATGGTTGCATCTTGCAGACATTTTGCTTTCTGTTGAAATAATAAGACTTTGACAGGTTATCAAAATTCTAACTTTGATATGATTGCCAGATAAAATTATACCAATAATCAAATAGGACACTGGTTTTAAATCGTGAAAGTTTTTGTGGTCACTATAAAATAAATAGCATAAATTTTGTTCCAGTAGTTTAGAAAGGAATGTTTACACAAGCAGACACAATGCTACATAACATATGTTAGCTTGTAGCTGCTACTACAAAGATCTTTGGTAAAGACAAAAGCTGATATGAGTGACACTACTGTTCACAAAACAGCATATTGCTTCTCTGACTGGGGGGATGCGAGAAGTTTGCCTGGCAAGCTAATCAAGACTGGTGTTTCAGCCCTCATGCATTCCTGCAATCTTGCAGGAACTTCTGATGGATCCTGCCTGCAGCCGACTGAAATGCCATTGTAATTCCGATTAATTAACATTTGATGGTATTTGCTTGGCTTCAGCACAAACTGCGTCAGAAGCTTTTATAGTGAGTACAGAAGCGTAGAGCTGTCATCCTCATAAAAAAAAGGTTTGGGCCTTATTACGTTATAACGTGATAAGTTTATTGTAAAAACGTGAAACATATCACGTTATAACGTGATAAGTTTATAGTAAAAATGTGAAACACATCATGTATCTGAAAACGTGAACTTGGTCATTTTCGACTTTAGATGAGGAAATTGTGTGTGGGGTGGATAGGAGATCACAAATAGCTCATTTACAGGACTTGATAGAGTTTTTCTTCATACTTGGGTTGAGACATTGTGAAATTATGGTGCTTTGGAACACTTTCGATCACATTGTAATAAGTATGCGTAATTTAAGGACAGTTTTAAAAGGCATGGGTCTGTACAGAAGGAAAAATGAGTCCAATCCCCACGATGTGGCATAATTTCTGATTGAAACTTGAGCGGTACGAGAATCGCTATGAATTCAAACATCATCGGTGCATCCAAGTGCCATCTATCCATCCCTCTTCTACCGCTTATCGGGGGCAGCAGCCTAAGCAGGGAAGCCCCCCTCCCCAGCCACATTTGCCAACTCTACGGGGGGGTCCCAAGGCGCTCCTGGGCCAGCTGAGAGATGTAATCCCTCCAGCGTTCAAGTGGTTATACGTTTTTACAATAAAACTATCACGTTATAACGTGATACGTTTGGATGGTATGCAAAAGTAAAAATATGATTTTTTACATTTAGAGGCACAACTTCATAAATGATGAAGCTCTGCCTCAGACTTACATTCAAGCCAGAAAAATGTAAACAGGTAGAGGATTTTTCTTTTTTCTCTCTGTTGACCTTTACTGGCGTCTGAACCGCAGAACAGTTCCTCCCCACTCCGCTGAGTCTTCTGCAGTCAAGCAGTTTTGACTTGCTTATTAGCAATCACAGTTTATCATTATCAGGATGTTTCTTTTGTGTTCAGTCTTAAAGTCGACATGTTAAAGTCCTTATTTCTTTTCATAACAAACTAACGGGATATGCAACTGCAAAGCCTACGACTGTTTTTGTACTTTTATTTTGCTTTATTAGTAATTTATATCATTATTTTCAGACTCCTAAGCAGCTGCTTGCAGGAGCTGGGACCAAGTTTGAGGGGTCACGGCATTACAAAATGTTTGACATTTGGATCATTTGTACTTTACTGTGGAAACCGAGAGCGGTGGGTGGGTGGGGGGTAGATAACAAGGATTTTTTTTCATTATCTCAAGAAAACAGCTTAACTATTTTTAAAAACGTTTTTTCTTTGTTAGAGTTTAGCAAAGCCATCACCGGTGAGAGAAAAACAATCATCAACTCACTCAATTATGCATCTTACTTTTATTTTAATTAGGGGTACCAATATTTTTTTAAATGTTCCCCTTTAAATAGCATCACTGCTGCATCTGCACCTTTGCTGGATAGTTCTGGGGACTCCTGCTGTTTTATCATTTTCAGGTATGTTTTAATTGAACAGAGGCCAGCTCTGGAAGCATCAGATTCTCCTGATGAGCTTTGTGTCTCATAGCCTCACTCTTCTTGCCCCATACCTGGTGGTTGCACTGGAATACAGTAGATGATGCTGCAGGACCTTAACAGCCTTTAGAGCTTAATGATCCGTCGTCACTGCAAAGATTTAGAGACATGGACAAAAGTAGAGCTGCAACAAGGAGGCCTGCTGTTGCAGTTCATCTTCATTTTAATTGGGGAATTATTGTGTTGCTCAGTCCTCCACATGAATAAACCAAAACCTGATAGCAGTTCTTTTCAAACTGTGCAAATCAGACGTTTCTGAAGAAGAAACATCTAAGAAGAATGTTTTCTCTTCCATGTCTAATCTACCTTTTTTTCCTCTTGTGTTTTCAGTAATTGTGTCATGTTTTGACTCCTGAATGAATTTAATGTTGTTGTGATTTAAATCATAACCTTCTAAGCTTGTGTCAATTTGTTTCATGTTCAGAGCAGCATACGTCAGCGTAGCTCTTGTAGTATTTTAATCGATGTGCAGTGCTCACATAGGCCACCCCCTCTGTGTCGAGCAATGTTTTTGAATCAGAACAATCTGTGTGAGATGTGCCACAAAGGGCCAGCTGCTGTTGCAAATGCTGGAGCTGTTTTAGGAAACTGAGTGGTGATTCATGCTGGCAAATTGATTCATTTCTTGTGCTGATAAGCACCTTTTCTCTTTGTACCTTTATGCTGCATTGGCTTTGAAAAGAGCTGCTGAAAAACACGTCTCCTGCCACACAGAAAAGGAACAGGTTGTGCACACAACAACATCAATATCATGGACCATGCAGCGGATTGATACAGGTCAGCATCAGAGACTACGGCTTTAGCCGTTTGTAGACAGTTAAGGCTGCGCTGCTTTCAGCGTGATCAACTTACTGATGCTGCAGGGCTTTATGCCAAGCTTCGCTGCGTTCTGCAGCAACATGCTGAACACCTGGATGAGCATATTTGATAAATGGACAACAGATGTGTTCTTGCTATGAAGAACGTTGGTGGAGATGGGAAAGCTTCGTCCATAGCAGACAGGCTTTCAGAAAACCCACCGACTAACTGAAGCAGCACTTTCACACTGGCGACTGAAGAGGGTGGACTTCTCTCCCATCCCTCGTCCTCCCCCAGCAGCTGAGCAGACATCAGCTGAGCTGGATTTGGTGTGTGGTGTATTTTAGGGTTTGATTAGCGCTAATAAAACCCTAAAATACAGACCATTCTGTAGTTTTAGTGATGAATGGCCAGGAAGGGATTAGCGGACAGTCTGCAGAAATGTGAGATTTAATTTCTCAACACTAACAAAAAGTTGTGTAACTCAGTAAGATCCTCTTTTTTAATTATGACACATATGGCATGGATAGATCTGGGCCATGTATACCAAACCACAATTGGGCCACATATGGCATTCCGGGCCATTTTTGCCAGACTTGGCCCACATCTGGTTGACATACCACCTGCCGTGCCAGCGGTCGGCCAGCACTGCCGGTTTGATACCAGATCTGGCCCAGACCTGTCTGCTACCTGGGGCAGAGCTGCAAAGGTATCTAAGAGGCTCATATGGATAGATATATTGTTTATTTACAGAAAAAAATTCCTCATTATAAGCGAGTGGCGACAGGGCCTGATGCTCTAATAGCTGTTAAATCCTTCCCTCCTCGTCAAAGACAGTTTTCGGAGTCTTGCACACATCTTCCCAAAGGGGCCAATAACTTTTAATGGCAGTCATGCAGAACTGGTTCTGACCCACGCTGGAGCTCAGTTTTTCAGAGATTATGCAGAGGATTGAAGCCAAGCATGGCAACTTCCACTTTACCTAAAATAAGTTGGCTAAAGAGTTGACATAAACAAAAAGAAACTCTCCCCAGCACAGTAAGAGACATCGTGTGAAATATGTGACAGGCAGGAAAAATGAGGATGAACAATTCATGTCAGGATCTGAGTTTTAACTCCAAATTTCTATTTAAGTCCATCATAAAAGTTTTTCTAATGGCTGCAACAGACAACTCACCATTTGATCTAAACCATTACTGCAATGGTAATTAAGCCAGCAAACAGATAGCTTAATCAATTGTAAAATAAAAGCCTACTTTATGCAACACAGACTAACATATGGATTAAATGTCTTATTACTGAAAGATAATGAAGCTGAGCTCTTTCCCTTTAATTAGTCATTGATTTGGAAATGATCTGTCATGGTTGAATGACTGATGGATTTTTGCTGAATGTATAAAAACATTAGCCTTATTTCTTGTATTTATGATTTTATGAATTCTTGGTTGTATAAAAAGACATTTACCTGCCTGATGCTTCTCATTGTTTCCCGCCTGGATCACCTGAACTCATCTGAAGTAACACTGAACTGTGAGGTATAAACACTGCCTCATAACTTTGCTTTCCAATTCCAGTGTAGCTTTTAACTTTGACACCTTAGTTTGCCTCAGACTGCGTTCACTCCAAATGTAAGGATTATTTCCCTTTATGAATAGAAATATAGATTTGTTTAAGTTTTTTTGAAAGTTGCATTCTCTTTAAATGAAAATCATACCCTGGTTCAGCATCGATGATCTCTCATTCACATCTGAGGTCATATGATGTTTCGGCTTTTCCTGCAGCTAAACTTTGTCTCTTCATTTTTCTCACGCTGTCAAACTTTGCTATCACAACTCCTGTCCAATAGTCTTCTTCCCTGCTGCTGTTTGAACCAATCAGTCTGATCCTTCTTTAAAAAAGTTCAGAACTAATCGTTAACCCTCCAGGCTTTCTTTTGTGCAACTCCTCTCCTCCCCATCTCCACCTGTTGCCTGGAGCCAGCTCAACGGGTCAGTGAATCCCTTCCCCTTCCTTCATGCATGTCAATGTTTTCCACTGATCTCTCCTTATTTAACTTGTAGGACTTGTGCTCAGCTGATATTTGGAGTCATGTTGTCAAATGAATACCCTCTGAGCTGTGTGTAAATACAATATGATCTGTGCACGTCGGGTTATGTGTGCATGCACATTTAATAATTGTAAAAAAGCTTTTAGAACAGAAAAAAACTCAGGTTGGGTAAAAAAATTTGTGAGCAAAATGTTAACGCATGGGTGCATGTATGAAATTATTTTCCATATGTTCACATTGCAACATATCTAAGCGTGGACTCAAACACACATTTTGCATGTAGCTTTTCCTTCAGTCATGCTCAGTCAGCTGGCTGCACATGTACTGACTTTTGCATGAGCAGACACATAAGCATGTTTACACAGACTCCCACATACCTAATATTCTCACAAACGCACCTGTGAGAAAATCAAATTGTCTGGTTGACGGTTGCCGAGGCCGCAGCATTAATCTCTCTGCCTTGGAGTGCTTTTAGTCGCGACCAGCCTCCAATGTTCACGCCTGTGTTTGTTTGTATGACAGCATGTGATCCTCCTTCCCTTTTTGTGTCATATTTGTCATGTACAATCTGGTGTGCTGCTGTCAGTGAAACCACCTGACTGTTTGTTTGTCATTCTTCAGTCATTGAATTGGAAACACTTTGCATCTTCCAGCTGAAGGGAGGAAGAAGTCCGTCTCAACCGTCAAATGTCCACTCCAGCTTGAAGTTATGTCCACGGTGAATGTTTGCACCACAGAAACACACATGCAGTTTATGGAAATGAGTACTGTATGTATGAGTCAATCTTTTGCAAATCCCACAGTGGTAACAGAGAGCCTGTAAAACCTCATTTGTCTTGCTGACACAGCCTCACAAAAACAAACAATCAGGCATACAGATGAAGAGACTCTGCATCATGAAAACAAACAGGACGAAGGCAGACAAGTGTGTGTTCAAGGTTTTGTTTTTTTTGTTTTTTAATATGAACAAGAAAAAAAACCTTCCTTCACCAAAGTCTACGTCAGCAAATAAGAGGATTTCCAGTTCTGGAAAACTACTTTTGGTCACAGTTGATGTGTTTGCTGGTTAACATAAAAAAAAAACAAACAAAAAAAAAACAGTTGTTACACAGTAATTCGTAGTAAAACATGTACAGAAAAGCTTTCACAGCTATAAAATGTGACGCTGTGTGGAGATAAAAGCTCTTTACAGTCTGTTAAAACAGCAGCAGAACCCAGCACTGTAGGTTCAACTTAAGCCCTTTTTACATTGGTCAAAATATTAGCTGACTACCACGAACATTTCATTGAGCTTAATGTGGGAAAAAAAGTCATAATTTGACAGACACAGTTAAGTGATGACTCAGCAGTGAACGCAGTTCTGCTCAGCTTCAGTGGGAACACAAGATCTGGTGGAGAGCTTCAATTTTTTACTGGGAATGATCCAGTTGGGGCAACAGAGATGGAAACGAGTCACTTTTTCTTAACAGAAATACAAGCATATCACACGGAGGACTGAAACTGACAACTTACAGACATTTAGAGACTGGATTGATTTCTTTCTCTTTTCTTTTCTTGTATTTTGTTTTACCTAAAGCCCCTCTGTGTGGTGCTATAAAAAGTAGTAAACCAGCCCGATTTTCTCAGCAGAAGTGCAGCCAGCATGATGGTGTAACACAATGACTGTCCTGTGTTAGTTTAACACAGACTTGACCAGTAAGTTAAGCTCTAAAAGCTCGAGTGACGAGTTAGATACACTGGAAAAGGTTTTATCAGGTCCTTTTTTTTTTTTTTTTGGTGATTTTATTGCCAAGAAACACATTTTTAAAAAATACACAAATAAAAAAAAAAAAAAAAAAAAAATAAAATGCTGCTTTGGGTCTCTTTTGGGTCTGCTAATTTGATAAATTTCAATGTCATTTTCACTCTGCAAACACGCAGCACTGCATGATAAAACAAGGTGGAAAACTCCCACTGTCTCGCTCTACCTAGTTGCGCTGCGTTCTCACAAGTTATTCTTCATTAAACAAAAAAAATCTGCCTTCTCCTAAGAGGAGCCAGTCAGCTCTGCTCATCTACTCTCTGACGTTTTAAAGCTGTGATCAGATTGAAGATATTGATTCTAACAAAGAGTATTGATTGTGTGTGAATGCTGAAAACTATTACCAATAAGTCTTTGAATTTTTACAACACTGACAAAAATACTTAGAAGACATGTCATGCTCACGTTATTTAACTCCGGGAGTCTTCTGGCACTTCATATCTTCATATCTTTTACAGCTTTAGCTGCTTTTTTTTTTTTTTTTTTTTTTTTACAAATGGGGCAGCAGAAACAACTCTAAGCACCTAATTTAAACCAATTTGTTTATAAATAGTTGTCTGTCAATACAGGATAAAGATAACCGTGGAGTGACTAATAATCAATGTCCCCACCGAAAGAACATCTGGGATCAATCAAGCATGTCCGCCTCCTTAGGAAAAGCATCTACTTAGTGTTTTTCTCCGGCACAAAGCGCCTGCAAATGCTGACTGCGCAGTTCTCAACAAGCTTGTAACATGTACGGCGATAAACACTCACCACCAACATCCAGTGTGAGGCCGATCCACTCCTAAAAACTGGTTTACAAATATGTTGTGATCATTACTCTGACAGTGGATGGATTTTGGCACAGTTAGACGAGCTCATCTGAACGATTCTCAGGATTAAGGATGAAAAAGACTGCAGCTGCTGCTTACAGCTTCAGCTGAAAGTTTCCTGTATTTACGGTTTTTGTTTTAAGTGTGTGTGAGCTTCTACTATACCTAAAGCTATCAGTCTGTAGTGGTGACAGTAGTGGTGCACTCATGCATGGCTCCTTATTCACTTCTAAAAGTCATCATACTGTTAGAGGCTGCACAGAACCTCACAGTTGTGGATCAATTCACACACCGTGACCTCAAACGCTTCTTCATCTCAAAAAGAAACTACACTGCAGCAAAAGCTGCCAGTGATGTGACAATGATGGAGGTGAGAAAATCACCTTTATTCACCACATCTTTCTTAATGAACAACTTATGAGGCAGCAGAGAAGGATGGAGATGAAGGGCTGGTGGTATGCCTGTCCAGATTTTTCATTAAGAGGGAAAAAAGGCACATTTTGGCTTTCAGAGCTTTCACTCACACAAGAAAGTAGTCCAGATAGAGACAAGAGTCATCCCTTTTCCTGCTGTTTTTCGCAGCTCAGTTAAAGTTCAGAGGACTCCATAGTCCCGGAGAGACCTCAGCAGCACTGTGTCCTTGACATCACTGAAGACCCTGCGGATGTTGCTGGTGTCTGTGGCGCAGGTGAAGTGCGGGTACAAGGTCTTCCACTCGTCCCTCTTTTCACGGTTGATGGCCTGATGCTCGTACAGCTTAAGGATGTAGTTCTTGGCGTCGTTGGGGTCTCGCGTCTTACCTGTAAGGTGGTGATGAGAAGTGGAAGGTGAACGATGCGCTTACTTAAATACCTGATGCAGAGAAGTAATGGAGATACCAATTATATTGGTGGGTTTATTTTTTTAGTTTCATTTTTAAACTAAGCCCTTTGTTAGATTAAACACTTGTTTTAATGAAGTTATTTTCTGTAGAACCAAAGCTGTGAACTGGAGTCAACTATAAAGAAATGTGGGTACTTCAGTTCCGTTGCATTGTAGGATATTTTCACACCAAATGATGGGTGTGATATTTTCACACCCATCATTTGGGTTTAAAAACCTCACCAGCTTTTTAAACCCAAAGCTGATGAGGCAGGATAAGCAGTGATGGCAACTCACAACTTACAGAGTAAACTGAAAGATAATTAGAGGTGTGTATTTACCAAGTCAATAACTCAGACTTCTATCAAGACAAGATGGTGCAGTGTTAAATTTAGCCAGAAGCAACCTGGTTAAACACAATGCTTAAATGCAATGAATGCTCAAAATAGGACTTCAAATAATTTACATTAATGATTAAGTCCATAAAAGTTGAAACTGTTATACGGTTTAACGTTACACCAGATCTAAAGGTTTAATCACTTATTTGTCCAGTCAGATTGTCCATCTCATGTTCAAGTGCAATAAATATCATCTGTCACATTCACTGGTCAGCGAATACTTTTACTGGGACCTCTTAGGTCTGTGTGAGAGATGCTCAAAGTGTCTTGTGGGGGTGTCCAAACTTAGGGCAATAACAGCAAATGTAAAGCAATGTCATTCATGAGCGATCAGGAGTACCTATCTTTGACATCAGTTTTGGACTCTTAACTTTATTACTTCCTTGTTTTCCGTGTTCCTTTTAGCTCTTTTTTTACTTGCTGTTTTGTTAGTTTTTGTTCTATAAACTGGTTAGTTTTGGCAGACTAATTAATTATTCCTTTAGGAAGCTGATTGGTCCAACAGGTGGCTCAGTTACTTTAAATAGGTTAATATCTATCAATTCAGACACTGTCAGGCTAGACCACAGACCCAGACTAGACGCACACCACTATGAGCTTTAATACATTTTCCGCATTGATGAATTCCCTCTAACTGAGCATCAACAGAGATCTGAGCATGTAGAACTGGAAAATAAACAGTATATAAGATATATACAGTACGTAAGTATATAAGTCACAGTGACTGACATTATTCGATGAGGATGAAATTGTTTTTAATTATTTAATTCAGTTGAGTTTCGCACTGTTCAAAACAGACATGAGGCAGCAGGGCAAACAGCTGCAGCCTTCAAATGCAGTTAGAGCAGCAGTAATAAGGGCCACACAGGAACACAGCAGCATTACCAGCAAATTGCATCTAGTGGTAGGAGCTGCGCGGAGTTGTCATTAAGGTTAAATTGACATCAAGGAGCTTGACCCTGTATGAGTCATTATTGTATCCTGCTAATGTTAGTGGTAAAACACAGTGGATGGACTGCAGGTTTGAAAATGTTCACTTCCAGGCACTCAACAGCCGCCTCTGATCTCCAACACACACACGTACACACTCCTCACACATGTAAACCTGGGGGTATTCAGGTGGGGGTGCAGGCCTTGCAGGAAGCAAAGTATCTATCTGTAGTTGCCAAGGGTAACAGAGGGAGAGACGGTGGTGGTGATGTAGATGTGGGGAGTGAAGGGTAACACTCCACAGAATTTCACACCAACAGAGCTGCAGCCTCATCATTAAGCACTGAGAGTACCTGAAGGGACTCATTTACAACCGAGGAGTGAAGGAGGAGAGAGAAAGATGGGGAAAAAAAGGGAGAGAAGGGAAGAAAAGAAAGCTTATCTTGTGGACATAAGGAAAAACTCTTGCCAGCAGGGAGGAAATCACTTTGAAAATAATGTTTTGGAAATTATACATTACTTCTGTTGGGTGGGAGGCTGTTGCAGGCCCCAAGCCAACTGAGAGGAGCAAAAACACAATCACAACCCCGATGTCTGGGGATGATTCTGTCCATTGTGATGATGACAAACACCGACCAACAATCAGCTTCAACTGTGCTTGCTGATCGCAGTAAAACTGACTAACCAGGCAGCGCTCCAACGCTGCGGACACTTTTATGTCTGAATGTTTGAACATCTGCTGTGAGCTTTTAAAGACTCACTGGTTCAGAAATATCTCATCTTTTGTATTGTCTGTTTCCACATTTCACTCAAATTCAGCCCAACTGTCTCCACTCACAAATAAGTTACTGCCTGTCTACTCAGATTACTTATGACATTGATGGATTGTTTATTTTAATTAATCTTTTACCACTAATCTCTGCCACGCAATTTAATTCTTACAACAAATGCAAACAAAACACACATGGAACACAAGCTAACCTGTATAACCGGGGAAGTATTTGTTCAGGTCTGAAGTTTGGATCTTGTCAGCCAAGATGTCAGTCTTGTTCAGGAAAAGGATGATGGAAGTATTGTGGAACCACGGCGAGTGGATGGTGGTGTAGAACAGAGCCAGGCTCTCCTCCATGCGGTTCTACGGCAGAGAAACAGGTAAGGAATTTTCCTGGAGATGACAGCCTTCCATGTTTAAGCTCAACACTGACACAGAGGAATTATCTTGGAGATAAAAGTACTATGGCGGAGAGTTCACAGGAGATTTTTTTTCACTTAAGGACAGAAAACATGAGTTTTAATGGATGGTGAGAGGGTTGGCCAGCTGAAGATAAAGTAGTAGGGAACACTCCCTTCTATACCAGGCAGGGAATGATTAAGGGGGCTCTGGAGCACACGGACCACCATCAAGGTTAATGAATGTGGTGGCAGTCCAAAAAAGTGTCTGGTAGAGATAAAGAGCTTAGTGACAGGATGTGGGGAGAAAAAAGAGGGAGGACAGGAGGGAGAGAGGAGAGAGGATATCCTGTACATGAGTGACACCTGCTGGTGGAATGATAAAATTACTGCAGTGAGATTAATTTATTGCTTTCATTGAGAATTTGAAGATCAATATTTTCATGAAACATGATAGAAAAGTTTAATCAAAACAGAAACATTTTGTAGCAACAAAACAGTAGAGATGAAAACAAGTTCTGGACTTCGACTGAAGGACAGAAAGCAGAAAATATTCATGTTGAAGTAATGATAATTCAGTTCTTTTATTCATATTAATCCAAGAGCTGAATAACAGCAGATTTAGCATGTTTGCTTTGCAGCATTTGCTGCACTTGAGCAGATACAATGATAGATAAACTGAGACATGTTTATTCCTAATATTTTGTCCACTTCCTGCAGCGGTGAACAGAGAGAAGCTATTTGTAATGACACAAATGGTCTTACTATGGTCTCCCTCTCCTCCAGAACCTGGTCAAACTCGCTGAGGGAGGCCAGGAAGATGAGGGAGGTGACGTTTTCAAAGCAGTGGATCCACTTCCGACGTTCCGACTTCTGACCGCCAACATCAACAATCCTGCCAATAAAAAAAGGAAGAGAAGTAAATAAAAATACATATTAATCAAGATAAAAGGTCCTTTTAGCACAAGTGAAGGCAAACTATCAACTTGAAGAATTTTTTCATAATTCTGGGATTGTGGCTACAAAGTACTTGCTTAGAAGACATTGTTGTGCTTTGTAATGGCTTTTTCTTTTGAGCTCTTAATATAAATAAAATATAATTTACTGAATATACACAGATCTGTTACACTGTTAGACACACTGCCAGTACCAGGGCGTTTCTACGTTAGCTAATTCTTAGATTTTATCAGAAAATTTTTCAGAGATTGTGCTCTGTATTGTCATGAAAGTGTCACAGAGCTGCTGTAGATCTGTCAGCTGCACATTCATGATTTCCTGTTCCACCAAATCCCAAAGCTGATCTATTGGATTGATATCTGTGGAGGCTGTATGAGAACAGTGAACCCACTGTCATGTTCAAGGAATTAGTTTTAGATGATTTGAGTTCTGTGACATGGTGCATCGTCCTGCTGGAAGATGGCACACTGTGGTTATAAAGGGTTAGACATGGTCAGCAATGATAGACAGAGTGTTGAGTTGGTGCAAAGAAAATATCTTCCGCATCATTACATCATCAGCAGCAGCAAGATGGACCCATGTATTCTTGTTTATGTCTAATTCTGACCCTACCATCCGAACGTGGCAGGTGACATTAAGACTCATCAGACCAAACAACAGCTTTACAATTTCCTGTTGTCCAATTCTGATGAGCCTGTATGAAGTCAGTTTCCTGTTCTTAGCTGACACACAGTGTGGTCTTCTGCTGCTGTAGACCAGCTGCCTCCAGGCTGGACATGTATGTTAAGAGATGGTATTCTTCATACACTGGTTGTAATCAGTAGTTAAGGTTGCCTTTTTGTCATCCCTGCCCAGTCTGTCAGTTCTGACCTCTGACATTTAACAAGTCATTTTCATCCAGACAGCATATTTCCTTTTTCCCCAGAACATTCTCTGTAAACCCTAGAGAGGGTTGTAAGAGAAAATCCCAGTAGCTAGCAGTATCTGAAATACTCAGACCAGCCTGTCTAGTACCACTATGCCACTACAACGCCCCTCCTTCCCAATTCTGATGCTTGGTTTGAATTTTATTGTGTTATCATGACCATGTCTTCACATCTAGATGCAGTGTGCCAATTGCTGCCATGTGATTGGCTGTTCATATATTTGTGTTAACAAGCAACTAAACATTTGTACCTAATAAAGTGTCCAGTGACTGCATTAGCAAATCACACACAGAAAAGTCAAATGCCACATTTTCTGTTTGGTTTTGTGCATTTGGATCAAACTGAAGTGAGATAAAACCTAAACTTTCAGCCTGTGACCGTCACAATGGATGAATTGTGTGGGACATTAATAGTGTTAAAAATTCTACACTGTTAACCCAGCATGGTTGTAATTACAAATCAACAAACAACTGCATGAAAGCATGTAGATTGGTGTTAAAGGGAAAAGTCTAAACAGTGATTATGAAAACTATTTTCATCAACAACTTTCTTTCTGGACCTTTTTTTTTTTTTTGTATGTTTTGCGAACCAGAATTAACAAAACATTTGGCACTGTCCCAGTTCTCATAGACTGCTTTCACACCCACAAGAAAGTTTGGTGCATCTGCCAAAAGATCAGCCAGTGAGGCAGGTGGAGAGATGCCTCACTCCGAGAACATGTCACTTTCCTAATGTGCCACAGTGTTAGCAGGCAGAATCCTCCTGACCAGGCTGACTGGAAAACACAACCAAATATGCTTCTGTCATATATAACTCAGACTACAGCTTCCCCACTAACCTGCACTGGCCCAAGTGGTCTAGAAAATGAATGAATGAATGAATGAATGAATGAATGAATGAATGAATGAAGAAATTTTCCCATCAAAGGATTAAAGTTCAGTTCAGATTTCTTTGATAGCAGGTGGGATGAACTAGTTTTTACTAAATCATGCTCCTTTACAGTGACTCACTTTTTCCTTTAATTAATTAATTTATTTTTTGTTCAAATAAAAGAAATATCAATCAATCAAACAAAAGGTTTCTTCACTGTGAGCTTAAAGTCATAATAAAGCACACGAAGTGACACCTCGCTTTCAGCCAGCAAGCTGAACAGAAGCAGTCAGAAATGGGATCCTATCTTGTGTCCATAGCGACGTGAGAGGACAAAGCTGCTGTCGGAGTCAAAAGTTTTTTCTCCCACAGAGCAGTGAATAGTGTCAGTATTAGATTTATCCCTGTGAGAGTTTGGTAATGTGAGGATCATCCACCTTAGTGTGATGGTCTTGATATTAAAGGAGTAGTCGTGGATGCCCGTGGTGGGGAATCGAACACGCAGCACGTCCTGTTCGGTGGGGATGTAGTCCAGGGATGAGATGCGGTCCAGGTTAGTCATGTAGCTAAAGGAAGGAAGAAAAAGACCAGAAAAAAAAAAAAAAGTTTCACAACAGTGCTAAAAAGTCTGTTTTTGTGACTAGAGCGGACCTCATAACGCATATGGCTTCTGTTTACTTTCCACCCAACCTCGACAGTGACAAAACAAACAGACATGACACAAGACGTGACACAATGATTTAGTGATGAGAAAAACTGTGATTAAAAAATACAAGAAAGAGATGGACTGAGTCCACATCAGCCCGTGTGTGGATGATGAGTTTATGACTGCTGTTGATACAAGCTGTCACTGGCTGTTGTTGGCTGCCTGTCTCTTATCATATGCACACTGCAATGATTGAGCTGCTGGGTAAACACAGGACAGAACAGCAATAGGAAAGAGAGACAGCACAGGCGGACTGGCCTCCGGCTGTCTTCAGGGAGCTGAGACACTCACACCTACTGTACTCACATTTAAAGGTGCTTGTCATAACGTCATAGGATGACGCTTCTTGTTTTGAGATTCTTCGAGTCAAATGTGTTGACTCGAAGAATCTCAAAACACATTTTGGCTTAAACAGAACTATGTAAAGAAAAAGTGCTTTGAAATACTATTTTTTTAAAGCCCAGCAGGTTTTCCATGAGTGTAAAAAACAAATTACTGTATAACCCTGTCAGGAAATATTTTATTTAATATGAAAAATCAAATAAAACTAACAAAAAATAAAAAGGTTTCTTTGAAACGTTTATAAATAAAAGAAAGAAAAATTTAGCTCAAGCGTGGGTTCGAAGTAAACTTTCCACACATGAATGTTGGTACAAAGGTCTGCGATGTGTTCCTGCATCTTCTCATGTCATAAATTAGCCTAAGCTGAAACTGTGTGCCTCCTTTATTGCAGACATTAAACTGTTGCCTTTTAGCTGGATTTAATTAGCCTGTTTCTGAGTTACTGCCCTCATTTAGCACTGATTTATTTCTATCTGTAGTGCAGAAAGAGTTAACAATCTTTTTGTTCATAGTGTACATTGCTTCAACAGAATAACAGCTCCTGTCGATCTGTTAATGGCAGGCCAGTTTGAGCTCCCCGCTCTTTCTGGTCCTCCCTCCTGTAACATTCAAATTTGCTCTGATTGGTGATCTGATGGAGAGAAAACAATGCAATGTTGATTGCATGTGGTCACCCCCGTTCTGCCAGTGGGGCTGAGAGCAGACTTTACCTGCGCACATCTGAAACAAGCAGTGAATGTCACAAAAAAATGCACCAATAAATAAACAAAACCTGAATTTAAAAATAGCGTGTATTTATTGTTTTTAAGGGCAATAATGAATACACGCCACCTACAGGTGAGATCCTGTTACTGCACTTCTTGCAATTGGGTCCTTTTTTTGTCTCCCATTTCCTACATCACTTCCTGTCTTGCGGTTTCGATGCAGTAATAAGATTCTAACAGAAAATATTCCAAAAGCCTAAATAGTGTGTTTATAAGTGTGTTTTTATTCAATATTGTTTCCTACATTATTTTTTTACACACTGATTTAAGGGCATTTCTAACCTGCAACATGCTCTTTACATAAATGTGCAGTTGTAAAACCTTTCTGCAGGTGTGTTGTCTTCTTTCCTCAGTCATACTGAGATGCACCGTCTTTCTGCAGTATTGTTGGTGTTTCATCATGTCACGCCCTCTTGTTCCCCGCCCACGCAGAGTATGGTACAGTTTTGTTTTCCAGTACAACACGACTACTCACTACTCAGTGGAGTCCAGGAGCTGGTACTCGCAGCGGCGAGTGTAACAGATCCGCATTCCCGAGTCTGCCCACAGGCGGCGAATCGCGTCAACATATCCCCGCTCCAGCTGAGTGACCTGCACTGTGTTTACATCCTGCAGCCACTTGGCATACCTCTGGAGGACACACAATTAGGCTTCATGATGTAGTAAACTGAATTGTTCTTAATGTTTACTAAAAATAAGTAATGCAAATTGATTAATCAAATCAAATCAAACTTTATTTATACAGCACTTTTAATACAAAAGCAATTCAGAGTGATATGACAGACACAATATAAGTACAGACTATATATATATATATATATATATATATATATATATATATATATATATGTATATATGTATGTATATATATATATATAAATATATATATATATATATATATATATATATATATATATATATATATATATATATATATATATATATATATATATATATATATATATATATATGTATATTACAGTTCCAGAACATACACTAGAGCCTACTCCATCACACACACACATCCTTTCACACACACATACTGCAGCTCCAAGTTTAAAACAACACCCAGGTTTCTTATAGCAGACTGAGCACATCCTGCAAGCTGTTTTATACTCTAACACACTGCGAGAGAGCTAGTGTGTAAATGTGACTGATGCTACCTCCTTGATGTGGGCATCACCCTGGTCATGGACATGAATCTGATGATTAACCTTCATCTGACGCCTGCATGCCAGTGCAGACACCTGTATTATGAGCAGGCATGAATGCAGGCCCAGGTTTATGTGCAATACGGGAGCATACCTCGTTTTCAGGGATGGCGTAGGGGATTCTCAGCGTGGTCATGGCTGCTGTCATAGCTTTGATGGCAGTAAAGATGTTTTGAAAGATGCATTTGGCGAAAGCTTTCCTCTCCTCCTCCGAGAAGCCTCGCCCATGGATGATCCTCATCTGTCGGATGAAGGTAGTTTTCCCACTTTCCCCAGTTCCTAAAGGAAACCAGAGAGAGATTATGAACTGAACAATATATCTTTTTTTATTTCCCAAAGGAAAACTCTAAAGAAATATGCTTCAGATAAAGCTTAAATAAAAGAAAGTTGCTTTGGCATCCTTCCTAATGTTGATTTTAAAACTGTCTAAAGGACACTAGAATATAAAAAGGGAAAACTGTAGTCATTTGATGTGATTATGACATGCTGTCATGAGAAAAGATCTCAGGATGACAAAACAAGAAATGACTGAAAATAGTGTAGACCTCATTTTCACTTTGTAAAAATACACCATACTGAATATTATGTCAGCAACATGTTACTAACAAGCTCAGAGAGAGTCATTATCTGCTGGAGTCTCTTATCAACATTTATCAGCATACAGTATGACATATGAGAATAACAACTCCAGTTTACAAGCAAAACGGGTTTTATTCCTGCCCAACATGAGATCCAGCTCTTCACCAGTTCAGGGCTTCTTTAGCTGTATTTTCTGTCTAATAATGAGGTTTCTTGTAGATGACAGGTCTGAACTGAACGGAGGTCCATCTAGCAACACGACACTTTTAATGCAGTCATGTTTTTATAACAAGTCCAGAATGTGCTTCGGCTTTGTATTGCTGAAATAACCAAGGTTCACTCCAAGATGGCAATAATTGTAGTTCCAAAACATGTTTACATTTTCTGCATAAAAAGGTGCCTTTGTGGATATGAAATGATACCGACCCAAGCGCACTGATACAAGAGTTCCTCACAGATACTTGACATGCGTGCTGATAGCAATCCAGATGGCTCCAGTCTCCTTTTAGTCTAAAACCTGGGGGTTGCCCTCAAGTCCAAAGGAGGATTTCAAATTTTTAGTAAGTGAAAAATAAATACAGGGCAACTTTTCACATCACCTTAGTGGATCTTAAATCAAAGTATCACGATACGGCATATGAACGATATGTAGAAACGCTGCTTCACAGAGGTGCTCCTGAGTCCATACAGGAAGTCCACGAAAGAATCAAGTCAGGTTTTAATGTAACGCTGCTGCTGTTTCATGATATAGATTCATTAGCAAAACAATGCACCATTTTTTTGTTTACATTTTACACAACATTCCAAAGTTTTTAGAAACATTTTGGAGATCATTTCTCCAATAATCATTTTATCAACCGTAACAAGTAGAAAATGTCTGAATTATCTTCAGTCCTGCCTGCAAAATAACTCCACTTCCTTCTTGTGTGTTTATAATCTTAAGCTGATTACTTCAGTTTTCAGGCTGCAACTTTAACATTTCCCCACAGCTTTTAAACCATCTTTTTCTCTCTTCCCGCAGAGAGCAGGTGTTAAAAGCAAAAAAATTACAACAAAAAACTGGAGCTAGAAGAGGAAACATAGCCATTTTGTCACATAATGCATAATCAATGAGGCACCAATAACAGCTGTTAAAAAAGCAAACAGACAAAATCTAAAAAAAAAAAAAAAAAGAAAAGCTCAACCAAATAAGAAGCAGTTCTTAATATCGACAGCTAAACATCTGAACGAGAAGACATGGAGAAACAGGGAACTTATACAGCGCATGTGTGATGAAGGAATTTCCATGTATGTTACCAGTAGTGTTATTAACCAGGCAGCAGCCATGATGTTCTGCAGTGTGTTGTGACTTGCAACAGGACACGGCCTAAACAAGACTATTTCCTATCCGTTTAGCGTGTTTTCTGGGCTTTTAGTGTATTTATGGTATGTGCTCTCCTGCCATGGTGCTCCATGGATAATTGAGTAATATGATTTCCAAACAGGCAGACCCTGAAGAAAAGAGAGAAAGCGAGATTAGAGTCATGGGTCGCTCGACCCACCTGATGTGATCCACCTGGAAAGAAGTGTAAACTAGTGGTGTTGCTGTCTTTGTGCATTGTTTTGACCAAAACATGTCACAAGCATTTGAATTAAGGAAATTGTCTGAGCTTGTAGAGAAAGGGCATTAGAAATCTAACATTGTTTAATGACAGTGTTACGTTTACTGCCTGTCCTGCTCTCCTCAAAAGGCCAGATATCTTGTTCCTCTTCCAAAGAAATCAATGTGATGCTGAGCTTATTTAGCTCAGTGTGGATGTTCTTAGAAGATGAGCTAGAAGTCAACCTTAGGCAATTAGAGACATGTGTGACAGACAACAGCACCATGTAGGAGACTTTTGACACAGTAAGCACAAAAAATGAATCACGGATATTGTTTTTATACAAGAAGTTTCAATCGGAGCAATGGAAAACGAGAAAATGTGAGACTGTATCATAACTAAATGAGCCCTTCTGAGCCACGGCTGTTCAACCCTTCATTCACTTGAGCCACTCAGCAGAGAATGAGCATGATAATTTCACAGCTATTTCTGAGGTTTCATGATGAAAAGATGATGACTAAATATGTTATAACAAGGTTAACTGAAATGGATTGTTATGTGTGTCAATGCAGAGCAAATCACAATCATAAGTCACTTTAAAAAAAAAACCTCAACAACTCAGCTGGTCCCTCTGGGTAATGATCAACCTATGAACCGTCTGAGGGGGGGAAAATAACTCAAACAAAATGAGCTGCTCTGTGGAACATTGCTGTAATTTCCCGACGCCTCCTTCCAAAGAGGTCACGATTAATAGATGAGGCCGAGCTGCATAAAATGTAGGTGATGTTTAACTAACAGACCTGTTCCCGTACACAAACGTCTGTTTTCTGCCACCTCACACACTGATTCAGCCAATAAGACAGGGCAATAATTCAGTGTTATTGTTGACCACATCTCCAAATTATTTCAGGATTTTCCCTCATCCTGATCCATGCTGTCTTCTTATCAGTTTAATCTGATTATAATGGACTAAAGAGGAAGACAACACATCCGAAATAATCCTTCAACTCCAAGACATGTTTAGCTATTTTTAGTCTAGCTGGTTTATATTTAGTTGTTGCACCATAAAAGCCAAACAAAAAAAAGAGCATTTAATAGTAAAAGATTAACAGTGACCAAGACTTTTCTCATCTGCGAATCATTCTCTCATATATAGAAAAAAATACCAACTGTATTTATTATTTTATCTCCACATGTTTTTTTTCATATTACTAATACTATTCATACTACTATTTACATACTATCCTCACAAAAACAACTCCAACTCAGCTTGTTTTGGCACCACTGTGCATCAAAAGATTGTCTTGGCTTCATCACAGTCGTAGAAGACCTTATATTTTAGCATTTTTTTCCCAGACAAACGTATAACTTTATTGTGGCTTGTTGATATTTGGATATCTGATTGGTAAAAGGTTTGACAGGAAGTGGCTTAGTCATGATTTTAATTTTATGGTGAAAAAATCTCTTAGCAACATAGTTGTAATTGTATACCTTTTGTGAAGATAAATATGTCATAAATAATCATGTTATTGTAGATTTACCATAAAAAGTCTGAATGAACACTACATTTTGCAGCTGGATTGTAAACATCCTGGATAGAACATAAATGCCTGGAAGACTTCTGTAGATCACCTGTAACATAAACTAATGATAAGAATTCAACTTGTTGACTATATAAGTGATTGCACTTGGTTAGGAGGCGCCGGCGATCTAGTGGAGTGTGAAGTTCTAAATGCATCAGCTGAGATGCTGCATCATCACTTCACTGAAAGGAGATGCAGAAATTCCCTGTGTTGTATCTGTCTTCTCCAGACTGATAAGTCAAATCTAAAAAAAAAAAAAAAAAAAAAAAAAAATCACTGCCACTTTGAGATCACCTAAGTTTGTTTTAACATGTGAAAAAATGATAAAATATGCATCCTTTAACGATTAATATATATTTACCTGGAGCAAGGTGGACGTCATGTACGGTATTCAGTTGTTAGTCTCCCTGACTGTATTTTAGCAAAACTACTCGAAAAGTTATGATTGTTTTAATCAAATTTCTAGGGAATGTCCCCTGGAGCTTCTAAATTAGAAAGTAATGGTCACAATCATTGGTAAATAAAAACAAAAAACACACAAGCACTCGGTGGAAGTCTGCACCCTCTGAGTGCTTTAAGTTAATTAAAATGTGCTAACAACACATGAGAGTGTTGTTTTTTTCTAATGACACACAAGATACCAGCACAGCTGTCATGTTAAAATGTGGCGGTACACAGCACTGCTGAGCAAAGTGGTTTATTAACTGACTCTTCCAGTGAAACTAAACACTTTAGATAACTGACTAAATGTACAAACAACAAATATCCAATAACTTCTTTTCACCTTTCAGTGGTTTTGTTTAATTCTTAAAAGATCATTAATTTTTTAACTCTTGTTTGGACAGAAAACATTAACCAGTCATAGCAATAATAATGTGTTATGATAATAAACTAATCATTGGAATCATAAATTCCAGCCTCACCTAACAGATCTTGTTTAAAGCAGAAATACTGAACTTCGGCAGATTCTCTACGTGAGGACCCCTACCAATGACAGCTAATTTGGAATCCATCTAGCTCCCACCTGAATTCCTTAAGTTCATAAAGTCAGTCCAATGTTGACTCTTATCTCTATTTCTGTGTCTATCTCTGTTTCTTTCCCTTCTTCCTCTAATAATGTCTTCTGGTGTTTTTTGCTGATTCAGCAACTCTGCATATTCAAAACGGTTCAAATTTATATCAAAATTAGCTCAACAAATTTTGAATGTTTCACAAAGTGATATTGGAAAGAACGAAGGGATTGTATCATCTTCAATGCAAAAAAAAATTTTTTTTTTGCACACATGGCACAAGGCTGAAAATCATAATTAAATGGCCATGATCTTTGGGCCCAAAGATGACGCTGCATTAAATATAGACATGGATCTGTGGTGCAATATACTCGCTTGTTATCAGTGTACAGGTCAAAAAGCAACATCTGTGATGATAAGGAGGTATTTCAGTCCTTGTGCATCCATGAAGGTCCCATTAATACTATATTACATGCAGCATGGGCTGCCATGCCTGTTGCTAAAGGAAAACATTGCTTATTTCAGCAAGAAGATGCCAATCTACGTTCTGCAGTTACAACAGTTACAGCTCTGCAGCTGATGAGGGCTTCCTACTTAACTTTACCTTATTATGAAACATAAAGTACAACAACAGACTCCTAAATAAAGGGGGAGGGGGGAAGCATTTCTCTTTTAAACTCTTTCTCCAAAGTGTTCTCAAAGGAGGAGCTGATCCAACACAGCGGTAAACTTCACTCCAGGATTTTGCAGTGTTTTGTTGTCATGGTTGCAGCTTAAATGCCTGATTTTACTGCGGCTTTTGTGAAAAGTTGTGACGGACGTTGTGGATTTTAGTCTTGTTTTTCTGCACAAAGCAGTTAAGATTCATTACATTTTCTGTACCAGGTATTCCAGTTGAGAGTCGTAGGGAAGCTGGAACTCCAGCAGGGTACACCCTGAACAGGTCACCAGTCCATCACAGGACCAACACAGAGGGACTAACAGCCACTCACACTCATTCATGTGGAGACATTAGAGTGACCAATTTCACCTAACACGCATGACTTTGGAGGGTGGGAGGAAGCCGAAATACATGGAGAGAACCCACACATATGCGGGAAGAGCATGCAAGCTCCACACAGAAAGGTCACTGTTCGAACCTCCTCCCCAGCCAAGGTTCAAAACCAGTGACCTTCTTGCTGTGAGGCCATGCTGCCAACCACTGTGCAGCTCCAGCTAAATCCATTTCAAGATATTGTTTTGTTCTAACATGTTTTATTGAAATGAGATGAAAGATATTTTATTGATCCCAAAGGGAAATTGCAATGTTTTTTGTTTTTTTTAAAGCACATTCTGAGAGTATTTCATGGTCTGGCAGAATACTGTTGAAGCTGCAACTTCTAGTTCAAACAGACAGCATAGAAAAGAAAGGGGTGTGGCAGTATGGTGGTGGGAGGGGGGAGGTATTGGCCTATACATATTTGATATTGGAATTCCTGGAGGTACTGAGACATGCCACATCACAACCTTCTTAAAATGTATTGAGGACAATAAATCCAAACTGAATGCCATCTGAGCGTTTAGTTTTGTTGTTTTACAGTTCTTACATAACCAACATTTTGACATTTGTTATGATGTCATTGTACTACGTCTAAAACAGTATATAGTAGGTGTTTAAATGATTTTGTACACCACTGCAATTTATAAATCATGCCAAGTCTGCATATTTTTTCCTTTCATCTGTTTACTGACAAACATATATGTGGTGATGAATACGCACATGTACATACAGCTGGCTTAATTATTTTCTGTTTTCTGTTATTTGCTAAATCAGCCAGTAAAGTGCAGAAAATCCTTTTTCCAAATGAACTTTTCTGTACTAAACTTGGATTTTTTCAAAAATGAATGACATGTAATAACTTAACAACTTCACTTTTCTGCCTGTTCCTCTGTTATTTGGTTTTATCTGATCGCGTATAAGCATTGACATAAAAGTACGGCTGGTGTCAGAAAGACTTGTCAAACCAACCTTTAAACAGGCCTGTGGGTTTCTGGGTTGCATGTGTCCAGGTATAGCCAATCCCAATCTGGACCATTCTTCACATTCCCACGTGGTGACACATGTCTTACATAGTTTTAGTGAGTTGTGTGGCAGCTACCAAACAGGCTACACAGTTTCATTATTCATCTTCATTTTTCAGGGTGCTGATAAGTGACTCAGTGACTGAATTATCCATAATTATGGTGTTAACTATCATCGTGTGCCAACTCCAGCAGCTGTGTGAGATGCTCTGTGTGTGCAGGTACTGACCTAGAAGAAGGATTTTTATCTCTTTTCTCTCCTTCTTCTTCTGCTGTTTGAGGATCCTGTTTATTTCTTTGTCCAAAGCTATGGTGTTCTTCTCCTCCTCTGACAGGCAGCACACGCAGGTGCGGTGGCACCACTTCCAGCAGCCCGCCATGAGCAAAACCACTATAAACAGACTGTTCATAGATAGTTGTTTGTAATAAGCAGATAAGTACAGACAATAAACTTGTTAATGTCAACTCTCTACATGACGCAGAGCACACCTGTTAGGGGTATTCAGGTTAGAAGCATATTAAATTTAGATCAGGGATCACCAACTCCGGACCTCAAGAAGCAGGTTAGACTGAAGGGAGGAATCGAAGGTTTATCGATGCTTCCCTGCTGCAACACACCTGATTTGGTCCAAGAGGTCCGGCGTTCAGAGGTGATCCTAGACCAGGAAACAGTTCCAAATCACTAAAGCAGCAGTAAAAATAAAAAATAAAAATAATATACATATATATATATATATATATATATATATATATATATATATATATATATATATATATATATATATATACAGCAGTAGTTTTGTAGCTTTACTTTTCGGCGATTAATAACTATAAGGACATTATTTAGACTTCGAGTTAAGAAAAATGTTTTTCTTACCTCCAATCAGAGTGTCAAACTCCCTGAAGACGGTACAGGTACATGCGCTAACTGGGGTTCGCGGTCCATTTTCCACCTTGTCTCCTGTCCCACTGCACCTTATTGCTAACGGCTAAAACACTCTTTCAATAGTCCGGACTAGTAAGGAGTTTAAGAACCTTTCTCCGGTCACAAAACAACCTGCCGCACGGGGAAGTCCACCGCGCTACAGAGGAATTTGCTGTCTCTGATCCCCTCGACTCACTCACTGACTGGTATGTCGCTCAGGAGAACCGCCGCAGCCGCACCGGAAGTTGGACCGTTCGTGCCTACAAAATAAAACTATATGACGCCTGATTATTAAAGTTGTAGCTATACGAAGTATAGCCCTGTTATTTCCTTTTCTTTCCCTTTTTTTTTTTTCGTGTCTTGCCCAGCATTTAAGCAAGCAGAATGATGGTCTAGATGCTGTATTTGCTGAGCAAATTTATTTTGCCAAGGGGAGCATTACTGGTATGATGATCCCTTGATTTTCTGGATTTTTATTTTATTTATTTATTTTGTGCAATTGTAATACGGAGTTTCTACTGCTGGACCAGACCGGAGAGGATGGGACAGACAGAAATAGCTGTTGTTATTAAACTTGCGTTTGGTAAATTTTTTATCCAGTTTAATCAAGCTATTTGAGCTATTCTTATGAAACGCCAAGTGGTATTCTTAAAGAGGAGAAATAAGTCAAGAAAAGAGTTCCTTATTTTTTTCTTTTTTAAAAAAAAAAAAAAAAAAATTAAAGGTATTTACGCTTTACTGGACTTTTGCAACTTTCTACTGTTTCATACTTTTAGTTAACACGCTTACTCTTAAAGGTTAATAAAAGTTGTGCTAACCTCAGTAGCATGGCTGACCCAAGCCATAGGGCCCAAGGGGAATTTGATTTAGGCCCCATTTCATACACTATAAAGACCAATTTCTTTGAATTTTCTATTGCTGACTTAGACTATACCAAGCTGTGGCTTTTAATTTTAACAGGAGAAATAATTCATTCAAATAAATAAACCTTTTAAAAAAATGTGTGTAGACATAACGGTTAAATTGTTTTATAAAAAAAACATTATTTCAAGCCTTTTTTCCAGACAGAAGGCTTTGTCTGTATATATATATATATATATATATATATATATATATATATATATATATATATATAAAATAAAGCATAAAAAAATCTTATATTGATGTATGAATGAAGCATTCCAAATTTATATTTGGAGGAACACCATAATGTCAGCAGCAAAACTGGTTACTTTATTTGCTATGATTTGTTTTGTTTTTTTTTTTATTTAGAGTAGAGGTAAAAATGTGTCCAAAACATGTGATATTTTACTACCAAACAGTTTGAAGCTGTAGTCAATGTGACTGAACCTCAAAGATCCTTGCATGGCCCAAAGAACAGTGTATCTTACAACAGAAGCAGTAGCCTGCAACAGGATTCAGTTAAGCTTGTATTAACTGAAACTCAGCTATGATGAAAGTAGTATAATATTTAGTTTCTCACTGTATCAGTATAAAGTCAGTTTGTTCAAGAATATATGTAAAAAAAAAAAAAAGAAGAAAAAAAGGAGGCCCTAAGGAGACACTTAGTTTATTTGGGCCAGGGGCCAGCTCTACTGAAGACTATTTAACATGTCATTATGCTGACACATGGATTTTGCATCACTCTTACAAACCTCTGAGTGAGTCTTTAAAAGTTATTGTGTGTATGGAGTGTTTATTAGTGACAATTTGCTTCAAGTGATACCGTTTTATATAAATTATGTTTTTACGAAGAATATATATATACACTACTCACAAAAAGTTAGGGATATTTGGCTTTCAGGTTAAATTTATGGAAAATGCAATATGTTCATGCTTCAGTGATATAATATCATAAAAGTAAGACATTTAAGTAGAAGGATGCTCTACTGATTTCCTCATCTCAAAAAATTCATTCAACACAAAAGGTAACAACAATGGTAGTTACACCACAACAAAAAATTTGAACGTCTCAATATCTCGTCATGTGCCCTTGAGCATCAATTACAGCTTGACAACGATGTCTCATGCTGTTCACAAGGCAACTTATTGCCTGCTGAGGCATGGCATCCCACTCTTCTTGAAGGGCAGCCCTCAGGTCATTGAGGTTCTGGGGTGCAGGGTCTCGAGCCTCTACATGACGGCTCAGCTGATCCCACAGGTTTTCAATGAGATTCAGGTCTGGAGAGAGTGCAGGCCATTCCATTTGAGGTACACCAGTCTCCAACAGCCGTTCCCTGATGATGCGGCCTCGATGAGCAGGAGCATTGTCGTCCATGAAGATGAAATTAGGCCTGTGCTGTTCATGTAGGGGCACAATCACTGGATTAATGATGTTATTCAGGTAGTATGGGCTTGTCACTGTACCATTCACAAAGTGTAGGGCAGTTCTGTACCAAGTGGACACCCCTGCCCACACTGTAACACCGCCACCACCAAAAGCTGGCCTGGTGACAACAGTGGCTGATGCATAGCGCTCTCCCTGACGTCTCCAACATCGTTGCCGGCCATCATTTCTGCTCAGTGTGAATCGACTTTCATCAGAGAAACAGCACTGAGGCCCACTGGTTCCTCGTCCAGCGTAAATGCTCCCTGGCCCATGCAAGACGATGATGCCTGTGCCTGGTGGTGTGGTCAGGTACCCGTGCAGGTCGTCTAGCACGCAGACCACGCTGATGGAAACGGTTTTGAATGGTCTGACGTGACACTTGGGTGCCTCTCACCTCTCTTAAACGTGCCTGGAGTTGAGTGGCATTCATCATCCGGTTTCTCAGGGCAGTGTTCGCAATGTAGCGGTCATCAGCACGGGATGTGGCCAAAGGACGTCCACTTCTAGGCCTTTCTGTGACTCTTCCAGTCTCTGGATATCTCTGTTGCAACCTGCTGATGACACTCTGTGACACTCCAAGCTCAGTGGCCACTTCTGTCTGAGAACGTCCTGTTTGAAGCATCGCAATGGCAAGGGACTGTTGTTCCATTGTTAGGTGTCGTCTTGGTCTCATGATGTCAAAATGTGAACAGCATGATGAGGACAACTGTTTAAACACCAGCTCTAATTGAACCAGGACATTTATTGGTCAATTCAAGGATCACACACCTGCCGTGATTTTTGCCGTTAAGCTCCTTGTTAGAGAACAGCAACTTGTGCAAAATTTATTGAAACATTTAACAGTTGGACATGTGCATTTAAAAGCTTAGAGAAGATCACATTAAGTTCATCTGTACAGGTTTGAATGCATTTTAGGCTTGTTGTGAAATTTCACCCAAAAGCTGAATATCCCTAATTTTTTGTGAATAGTGTACCTTTCTTAACTGTTAAAACCTTGAAAAGAAAGAAATGGGGCAGTGAAAAAATTACCTCTCAGGTCATCATTATTAGCATCATTATTCATATTACTATTATTACTCATTGAAAGGATGGAATAAAGAGCTGATTTGTTTTAAATTATATTAATAATGACTGACTATGATATTACTAATAACAGTGTTGTTAAAAATAGTAAATGCTGAAGTCACTCATACTACCAACCGTCTTACATAATGTGATTTATTCATGATAAGGACCACTCCTACATTCTTCCAAAGAGGAAAAAGTCCTAAGTTTTGCGCCGTGTCAAGTATCAAATTGCCATCAAGGGGTTTGACAAAGTACACAAAGGAGCAGCCAAAACCACTATGTGTTGACAGCAAATTTGATGTGATGCAATGTCTGTGTTGAACTATTGCTTTTACACACCTGGAACCTGGTTTATTTGTATTAGTTTCCCTGTTTGTCAAACTTCATATTGAAAAAATAAAGTTGGTTTTGTCACTGACACAGTGCCTAACATCCCAGAATAGAAAGAGAGAAACAGGAAAAAAAAAGGCCACTCATGAAAAGATGATGTCTGTGCATATGGTGGGGAGCGATTAGAGTTTACCACTTCACAACCCCCCATCCCACCGCCACCACAACACCAACTCAACTAACTCACTACACTCTCAATTAGGACATTTCAATTATATACCACTAGTTCAGGGCTTGCAAATTAAATAAATGGATACATATGAAAATGAAAACATTAAACCGGAAGTGCAACAAATTTAACTAGCTTGAACTTGACAGTGTTTTGCATGAACGCTCTACAACCACGTATAAAGTTTCGGCTGCTACAGAGGCAGCCTGTTTCATGTTTCAGTTAGAGCCCAGTATAAAATCACAGATCCACAAACATTTTGTTCAGTAGTTATCTTTTAACATTTCTTACAATAAAGTTCTCTGCGAGGACCCCTCAGTAGATACATTTTCGTTGACTTTAGAAACTACGGTTTTTTTTTTCTTCGATTGTGAATAACTTAATTTGCTTTTGTTGCTGTTTTTACTTTAAACGTACATTATGTGATGAATGACATATAACAACATAAATATTCAGTTACATCCAAGACACTGATTTAAAGAGCGCAACCCTAGCATATATACTGATGTTTATCAGTGATTTTTCACTGTACAAAAGGCTTCACGAGCACGCATGAAGTGTACAACAGGTATTTTGTCACTCCTTTTCCATAGCTTTTATTTGGATGTCAATCTTTTGTGCAAGCCAGCAGAACCGGTTTGTCTAGGCTTTCTTGGTTTCAGATACTGAGATCGCCTGAGCCCTCCGTTGCCATGGAAACAGGGTGAGGTAAAAGAGCCTGTGTGCATAGATGGGTCCTCTCAGTGTTTTACTGTTCGTAGTAATACAAACTTATAACATTTATGTTTATTTATTCATTTTCACAATTATGAATTTAAAAAGTGTGATTTTTGTAAGATAAAGCCTTTTAAGATACTTTTGTGTCTTATTTGCCTGACACTCAAGTAGACCCAATCCACCATGTAGAAAAACAATAAGTCTTGTAAGTATAAAGGTATTTAAGATTAAACTATTTGGGATCTGTGTTGGACTTGTAGGGCAACATTTCCTTCATGTTCACAGTTTAACTTTGCATTTCATGTGTTGTTGATAATAATTACATTCAGCAGAGCATAAGAAAGGTGGCGGGGAAGCATGATTGGGTAGCTGGCAAGTCAAGGCAAGTTTATTTGTGTAGCAGAAATCAGTGACAGGGTGATTGAAAGGGCTTCACAGAGACAATAAAACATCATCACACAGCAGATAATAAGAAACCTAGTTTACCAAAAAAATAGATTAAGAAGAAAGGAATATGATCAAGATCTAGCTGAAAACCTTCCTTTTTCATGAATTTTATATTTACAGTTGTGCTCATATTTATTCATACCCTTTCATTAAAGAAGGGGAAAAAAAACAGCTGCCTGTAAAATAAGCTGAAATTGACTAAAGTAATAATAAATAAAAATGTTATGAAAATCATTACCATATTTTCTAATTCTGGTTCAATAGATTTTTTTTTTTTTTTTTAAAAAAGCAAACAAATAAGATAATTTATTACATATTAGATCACTCAGCAACATTTTGTTGAACAATCCTTTTAATGTTTCCGCTACAGTCAGGTGTTTCCTGTTCCTCTCAGTCAGACTTCTGCACCTGTTGGAAGGTATTTTATCCCACTGTTCAACAGAAAAGTGCTCTAATTTGTCCAGGACCAATTTGTTTGTTTGTTTTCTTTTCTTTCTTCAACTCAATTAAATGAAAGAATGGTGTCTTATATTACTAAATTATATTTTTGCTAATCTTTAGATATTTTTCCTTTAAGTCTCCAGTTATTTGAGTGACTGTTGTAAATTCAGCCTTTTCTTTAATGAAAGGGTATGAATATATATGAGCACAACTGTAGGATACAAGCATCTCCTGAGTTTGGGTCCGCATGTATGGGGCCCAACTGTCCAGGTTATGCTCTTATAGTTGGGGGGTAGTCTAGACATCCATTAGTTATGTCACCATAGGGATGAGCATCTTCTGAGATGGAGTCTGCATTCACAGGACCCAACTGTCCAGGTTATGCTCTTAGAGTTATGGAAAGTCTAACCATCCATTACTTATGTACCAATGGGGACGTCACCTGATGCACTGAGAAGTACCTTGCTCCATTTTTCTAATATATTGACGTATAAATATATGACAGTATTGCCATCTCTAACATATTTCTCCTTTTTTCTGCAGGTCTTCCTGAATAAGTGCAGTTGTACATGTTGTTCTTTCTTTCCTGTCCTCTCCACCCCAACCAGTTGAGGCAGATGGCTGCCCTCCCTGAGTCGCGTTCTGCCGGAGGTTTTCTTCCTGTTAAAGGGGAGTTTTTTCCTTCCCACTGTGGCCTCGTGCATGCTCAGGATGGGGGATTGGATCAAAGTCATGACTCGGTGCAATCAGTTGGGTTCTATTATAGGCTATGTATGAATTGGCTTGAAATGATGTGTATGTAAAGTGCCCTGTGACAACATTCTTATAAAGTGACACTATACAAATAAAGCTGAATTGAATTGAATTGAAAAGTTTAAAAATGAAAAACTTAAAAAAAACAGTGGACTTATAAATTAACTCAATTCAAATAGATTATTAGTTGGCATAGACTGATAGTGAGGTGAAAGAACCAACTTCCTGCTACCCCCAACAGGAAATCAAACGTTTTAAGTCTTAGTCTGTTGGAGGAGGAAAATCCACATTTCTTGGAATGATTCAGCACATGAGGTATAAGCCTGCAGGTCGTGTATTATCAGTTTATTCGTTTACTAAACACTGACAACAGAAGGAAAAGAGAGTTTGTTGCCCTGACACTGACTGCAGTGGGAAAACAGGACAATCCGTGATGAGGCTGTCAGCATCAGCTGTCAGACACAGGAGATGATGGACCCCTGGAAGCAGCTTCTTTCCATGTATGACAACATCTCTCTTAACAGGTAATTTATTTATGCAAAGTATTATTCAGTAAACAATCTTCATTTACATATTCAGCTCACACACAACTTCAAGTAGAAAAGAAATTCCTAAAGGGGGTCCACAAGGCCAAGGATTTTCAGATTAAATGGTTAAGTTCATGTCCACATAGAGACAAGTTGAGGTGTATCTACTTAATTTTTTGTTACTTGGACATTTTGTTCACATAGCTGATGTTAAACAGGTTTAATCAAAGCTGTATGGTTTTACTTGAAGACATGTATGATTGGTAAAAAAATAAAAACAGCCTTGGGTTGTTGCATTATCATACCATTTCTGTTTTCATTTAAAGGCAGGGATTGTGGTTAACAACAACTTAGTCAACTGTATCGACGTTTGAGGAAACTGTTTTTGTCTTTTGGTGAAGTGAGAGGCACTTATATGTTCACACTTCCTAAAATCAACAGGAAAGAAAGAATTTACTATTGCTGTAATCTTTAAAAGGAAACGTTTACATGTCACGACAAAACAGGAGTAAAAACATTTTTAAAATACCAAAATGTGTCTGGTAAATGGAATGAAAGAAAAGTTTGTTTTTCTTAATAAGTCTCCACTGAATGAACATGACCGACTGTCACATCAGTGGGTGGAGACATTGGGCATGAGCTGCAGCTGGAGTGCGAAGTGGGCAGACAGGCAGGACGAGCTGTAATGCCATGACTCATGTCTGCAAATCTTCCCAGTCATCATACCGAATATACCGAGTACAAGGTTGCTGGCACCGGGCACATCTTGTTCTTTCAGGATCCATTGTGGATCTCTTGCTCTTGAGCCTCACAAGGTCAGATTTCGAAACCTAACCTTTAACCTAGATTAGTTTAGATTATTTTGGTTTTATAAATATGGTAAATTACAATTGAAATGGTTTGAAGTGGTCCAATTTCCTCCCTTGCTGCCACATCCTCGACAGTCTGAGATATTAATATTTTTATGTGATCAAGTTATTGTTCACTCTCTGCTTATTTCCAGGTCAAACACAGACATTAGTTCTTTCAATGTGACATTGAAAAAAACTTTTGGTAAACACAGATTTATTTTATTTCATTTTTGTTCTTTTCTTTTCTTTTCTTTTCTTTTGCAGACCCCAGAGAGACACGATTGTTTCCTGAGGGTCGCTCCCAAGCCCATAAAAACAAAAGGTTGTGTCAGAAAGGTCAGCAGCATAAAACATGTGCCAATTCACCAGTGGAATTATTTGCTGTGGCGATCCATTCAAAGTGACATGCCAAAAGGGAAACAGCTGCAACATTTTCTTTTATATTTTTTTTTATTATTGTGACTACCTCTAATGTCCACAAGATGTCACTTGGCTCAGCAGTTTTGTCTTCAGTTCATTCATACTGACAGAAGCAAACTCAGTAACAGATGCAGTTGTGGTAGTGATGAACATTTCCCATTGCTGGCCAGACAAAGAATTACATATTAACAAGAAGAATAATTAACCTTTAACTAAAACCAAGCTGTTCAAGGATTTTTCTTTCGGCTTTGGTGATGTACCAGGACAAAATAATACCCTGGTATGTACCCTAAAGTTAACGTCTCCACAGCAAAGCTTGATGTTTTCTGTGCAAGTAGTAAAGAAAATTGTTGGAAATTGTTGTTTTGTTAAATCTTTTCAATATTCCTGAGATTTGTTCTTCTAGACTATTGTCATTTATGCTGTAAAATGATAGACACGTATGCACTGGGAGAAAAAAAATTATCCTGTAATTCATAAATTTTATTTTTGCCAAGACAAATACATCATAATCACACATTATATGTCATTAAACTCACAACTACATATCTACACACAAGTAACACCCATGCATCACTTGAACAGCTGCTCCATCAGTCTCCATGTCATTTTGTGGTCTAAAGCAACATCATTAACAATATGAGCTAAACCAACAAGGTAATCTACTAGTTAAGCATAGTTGTGGGTCAATACATAACTTTTTTTTTTTAGCAGACAATTTAAATAATGAGGTATGAAAGTTTTAACTTTCAAAGCTTTTTGGTCATCAATAGACTGTAGCTTATAGCTTGTATCTAGCTTTGCTAACTTTGCTAAGAGTAGAATCAGACACTTTGTCGAAATCTATTACCTCTGCAGCAAAAAAATGAATAAATAAATTAACTTTTAACACGATAATATTGCAACTTAAGCTTGAAACATTTGTAATATAACTCACCACCCACTTTGCTGTGGGTGTAAAATGCAAGTGCATTTTAAGGACACAACTTTTCTTTTTATGAAAAGAAAAGGGTTTTATTTAGAAAATGAATTCAGTTGTATAACAGTTAAAACATAGCATGTTCATTATTCAAACAGCACATATTTATAGAGATAAAAACTTTTTTTTTATAAGCAGGATGATGAGAAACGTTAAAGTAATATGTCTGTAAGGCAACAAAACTGCAGTGATGCAAGGTTGTCAAGGTGGCACTGGCCATTTGGCTGATAACCTGGGTGCTATAAATGCAGACATGGATCACCAGTATCTCTAAATCCATTTTAAAGAATTTTTCTAATTGAAAAGGCTTATCAAATTTGCCACTTAAAATTGGCAAATGGCATAAATGGCATATAAAAGTCTAGTTCTTCCACTGCAGTGATGACTCTAAGAAACATCACGTCCCCACATTCAGCATTTATTGTCACCGGCCACCTTGCCAGTACGGGGTTGGACCCTCTTTTTCACTTCAGAACTAATTTAATTCTTCTTGTAAACACATTGTCATGTTCAACAACCCAGATTGAGATTATTTGAGCTTTGTGAACTGCTGGAAGTAGCCATCAGAAGTTGATATTGTGTGCATGAGGGGATGGACATGGTCTGCAAAAATATTCAAGTAGCCAAAAGGTGTTAAACAATGCCCAGTCAGTATTAAAGAGCTCAAAGTGTGCCAAGAAAATACCCCCCTCCTCATTACATCATCGCTGCCAGCCTAAAGCTTTGAAACACAACAGGATGAATCCATGCATTGCTGTTGTCTAAATGTTACACTGAAATTCAGACCCACCGGATCAGTCTTCTGTTGTTCAGGTTTGGACAACCTGACCAACTGGCTTGTCTGATATATTGTTTTCACAGAGATGGTAATCTGCAACCCTTGGTTTTAATGCAAAAATAAATAAATAAATAAATCCATATAAAAAAAAAAAAATGTTTTAGTATTGTTTTAGTGGAGCCCTGCAATGGACAGGCAAACTGTCCAGGGTGTGCCCTGCCTTTCGCCCAAAGACTGCTGGGACAGGCTCCAGCGACCCACCACCCTCCATCGGATTAAACGGTTAGGATAATGAATGAATGAATCAATGAATGAATCAATTAATGAATTAATGTTTTTATTGGAATATATTGTATAAAACAAAAACATTTCAATGCTACAAACTGCTCTAAATGCACTTACACACACAAAGACACAATTAAACTTGCATAAATTAGACTTAGTTTAAAAAATAAAGTAAACCTTTAATATTTCCAAATGAAAACATAAACATTTCTACATCTCTACAGATATTTTTCCATTTTCTGTAATGCTCATATAGTACCCTGAGATTTATAAATGATTTCTGTTGACCTTTGGCCATATATGTGGGTTCATCTTTCAAACCACTACAGTCTGCAAGATCCTTTCGTCTCAAAGAAGGGGTATCCATAGTCTTCCAACATAGCACACAAGTTTTCCTGGGTTGAAGAAGTCATTAAACCTCTGATGCTTGAATTATTAAAAACCAATGCCACATTATTTTCACATGTAGTATTTTACTTCCCCAGTCAGGGTGAGCTTCAGCTCCCACCTTCGGCTGAGCTTCAAACATGTCCCAAGTGAGGCAGAGGACATTGAGTCCAAATGGGCTGTGTTCCGTGCCTCTATTGTTGAGGCGGCAAGCCGGAGCTTCTTGGTCTGTGGGACTTTGGGGGTAGCTGATGGGTGCCGACGGGCTGAGCGGCATGCGGCTTCAGCTGTCGCTAAGGCAAAAGCTCGGACATGGGAGGAGTTCGGCAAGGCCATTGAGAAAGACTTCTGGACGGCGAAGCAATGCTCCATCAACACTGTGTACAGTGGAGGTGGGGAGCTGCTGACCTCAACTCGGGACGTTGTGCGTCGGTGGAGGGAATACTTCGAAGACCTCCTCAATCCTACCAACACATCTTCTGATGAGGAAGCAGAGCTGGGGGACTCAGGGGTGGACTCTCTTATCTCTTGGGCTGAAGTCGCTGAGGTGGTGAAAAAGCTCTTTGGCTGCAAGGCCCCGGGGGTGGACGAGATCCACCCGGAGTTCCTTAAGGCTCTGGATGCTGTGGGGCTGTCCTGGCTGACACACCTCTGCAGCATCGAGTGGACATCGGGGACAGTGCCGCTGGATTGGCAGACTGGGGTGGTGGTCCTCCTTTTTAAGAAGGGGGACAGGAGGGTGTGTTCCAATTACAGGGGAATCACACTCCTCAGCCTCCCTAGTAAGGTCTATTCAGGTCCTGGAGAGGAGGGTCCGCCGGATAGTCGAATCCCGGATTGAGGAGAGGCAGTGTGGTTTTCGTCTTGGACGTGGAACAGTGGACCAGCTCTATACCCTCTTTAGGGTCCTGGAGGGGGCATGGGAGTTTGCCCAACCAGTCTACATGTGCTTTGTGGACCCGGAGAAGGCATTCGACCGTGTCCCCCGGGGGCTCCTGTGGGGGGTACTCCGGGAGTATGGGGTACCGGACCCCCTTGTACGAGCTGTCCGGTCCCTGTACGACAGGTGTCAGAGCTTGGTTTGCATTACTGGTAGTAAGTTGGAGTTGTTTCCAGTGAGGGTTGGACTCCGCCAAGGCTGCCCTTTATCACCGATTCTGTTCATAACTTATATGAACAGTATTTCTAGGCGCAGCCGAGGTGTTGAGGGGATCCGGCTTGGTGGCCTCAGGATTGGGTCCTACTTTTTGCAGATGACGTGGTCCTGTTGGCGTCATCTGGTTGTGATCTCCAGCTCTCACTTGAGCGATTTGCGGCTTAGTGCGAAGCGGCTGAGATGAGAATCAGCACCTCCAAATCTGAGACCATGGTCCTCAGCCGGAATAGGGTGGATTGTCCTCTCCGGGTCGGGAGTCAGGTCCTGCCTCAAGTGGAGGAGTTTAAATATCTCGGGGTCTTGTTCACGAGTGAGGGAAGGATGGAAGGATCGACAGACGGATCGGTGCGGCGTCTGCAGTAATGCCGGCTCTGCGCCGGTCTGTCGTGGTGAAGAAGGAGCTGAGCCAGAAGGCGAAGCTCTCGATTTACCAGTCGATCTACGTTCCTACCCTCACCTATGGTCATGAGCTGTGGGTCGTGACCGAAAGAATGAGATCTCGTATACAGGCGGCTGAAATGGGTTCCCTCCGCAGGGTGGCTGGGCTCACCCTTAGAGATAGGGTGAGGAGCTCGGTCATCCGGGAGAGGCTCAGAGTAGAGCCGCTGCTCCTCCGCATCGAGAGGAACCAGTTGAGGTGGCTTGGGCATCTGGTCAGGATGCCTCCTGGACGCCTCCCTGGTGAGGTGTTCCAGGCACGTCCCTCTGGGAGGAGACCCCAGGGAAGACCCAGGACACGCCAGAGGGATTATATCTCTCGGCTGGTCCCCCAAATGTGGCAAATGTGGCTGGGGAGAGGGAAGTTTGGGCTTCCCTGCTTAGGCTGCTGCCCCTGCAACCCGACCCCGGATAAGCGGCAGAAGATGAAGATGAAGACATATACAGAGACCATTTTTTTGTCTTTAAAATGATCTGACTGTTTATTTAGTTTATTTATTTGATCTATTCTTTAGAAATATTTATAAAATTAATATTTGTCAAATTAACATAATAGAAATATCATATAAAAATGGACTTGTATAATTTTCTTGTTCTGTTTATCACTGAGGTAAAGTTGGTAATAATGTATATATGAAATTTTATACTAAATTATTTATTCTTCAGTAAATGGCAGTATATTGGGCAACTTTACCAATGTCCACTTAAGTGGCAAAATTATAAATATACCATCCTTACCGATGAATACACTAGAAAACTGCCTTTAAATAGGTGTCCAGTGTAGTCAATATGGTGAATCAAAGGGTTAGTTTAGTAGTTTAATCTGTTTTGTGTTTGTTAGATTCAAAGCAACAAAGTTTAACAATAATGGGGTATTGAAACGTGAAAACATTTTCATGAATTTCTGAATCTTTGAATGTAAAAAGAAAACTTCTTTTTTCATTTAAACATTTAGTGCACATAACTGAAATATCACTAGACATAAAATCGATTTTAACAAGAGTTATTTTCACTGACCATTTATATTGCAGTATTTAAACCACATATTTATTGTTTGTTTTTGTGCCTTTCCATTTCATCTTCCTTGATTTCGCTTCTCCAGGCAAAGACATTTTGGTTATCTTAAAAGAAGAGTGCCCTGGAATCTTTTTTATGCTTAACATGTGGTTGTTTGGGAACTTGTTGCTTTTTTCATCTCAAACCAGTCTGCCCATTGTCCTCTGAGATCAGCAAGGCATTTTGGTCCAGACCCCCACCACTAACTCGATGTTGATATACAGGACAAATGTATAAGACAGATATTTTTTAAAAAGCGTTGAAAGATGGTGACCTGGTGAGGGTGGGCGTTAACTTATGGAAGTCAACTCAACTTTATTATTATTATTATTATTATTATTAATAATAATATTATTAAAAATGTGCTTTAAGGGGCAGATTACATAAGATTTATCTTCTGTCTGTGCCTTTTGTTCGAGTAAAACAAGATCAAGTCAAACTGAACATGAAATGAAATGAACAAATAAATAAAAATATTTTCTCTTTTCTGATCATTCTCTGTAAATGCTATGGATGGTTGTGTATGACAGTGCTCAGACCAGCCTATTTAAGTTGTTCTCATCATGTCTATATACATCCTTACTTGATTGTATCAAGCTGTTGCTGTGTGACTCCCTGTTTAGCTATTTTGTTAAAAAAAAAAAAAAAAGAAAAAAAAGAAAGAAAAAGAAAATAAAAGATCAGGTGTACCGATGAAGTGGCTGGTGAGTAAAAATATGTACAAATATAGCCCTATGATGGACTGGTGACCTGTCCAGGGTGTATCCTGCTTCTCCCTGATAATTGCTGGGATAGGCTCCAGCTTCCCAGTAACCATTACTTGACTAAATGGTATAGAAAACAAATGAATGTCTTTAGTCCTATAGGATCTTTCCCTCTCATTCTACACGACCTTGGGAAGTGTGACCCAAGGATCTCCAGTCCAGATTCTGCTCAGATTTTTCTGTACACTATGTCTTTTACCTGGCCATAGTGTTCCGTGTAGTCTTTGCCTGTCAGCATCACTCTGTTGTTCATTTCTAGAGATCTGGAGGCGTCGGAGAATTACAATGTATTGAAATATCTGAATGCATGCAGGGCAGTCTTTTTTGTCTTGTTTTTGTTTGTGATCTCTGTATTTTTTGGAATCAAAGAAGCCACAAAGCACAAACAAGACAAATAACGACAAACACATATTGTCATACATGCAGCCAGATGTTTCAGTACACTGGAATCCAGCAGAGGCGAACAGCTCCGTGGGTGTGCTGCTGCTCTTTGACAGATGGGCGTTGCCCGTCCAGTCAAATGTCAGTCGCCTTCACCGACACGCCTCCAAAGTGCAACTTCCTCTCAAGCAAACTTGGGAAGTTCGCAATTTAGGAAAGACCCGCCCTAAAGCTCCAGCACTTCTCTGTTTTCATTGGATCTGCCTCTTTCAATCAATTATGTCCCAAGTGACGTCACATGATCGCCACACCGGGGTTGAGGAGTGGGTGACGAGCGATCATCCACCACCAGGAAAAATCACCAGGACCGATCAAGTGGACGGACAATTTCATTCCTTTTTTTTTTCTTGGACTGTCAGTGAGCGCTCTCCGAATGTCGGCTTTGTTACGCCGAGATCTTCCTGAGAAGATTTTGGTGAATGCAATGAAGGTCCTGTGTCTGCTTGGTTTTTAGTGAGTTGGTTGCAATTCCAGGGATGGCTCGCTGAGCTAACCTAGGAAGCTAACAGTTAGCCTACCTTGCCCACTGGATCCCTCCGTGTGGGAGAGATAGCTCCTCTAAGCGCGTCCTTATCCTGGATTATTCCAGGGCTTTCGCTCGACGAAGACTTGAGACAGTAATTCAGCGTCTCTGGATGGGCAGTTTGACGGGGGCTCATTGTCACTGCGCGGGCGGAACTTCCAGTGAAGGTTTCTGGGCGGCTAGGTTTAGACTCGGCCGGGCGGCCAGTAGAGGGATTGTACAAATGTGGCCGTGTCAGCCTGTTGTGTCCCACTGTTTCTGGGGCCGATGTTGGTAGTTTGTTCATTTTCACCCCATCAGGCATAGTCACAAAGGCATTAAAAAAAGTGTTGGCACACTGAAAATTAATCAACTTGCGCTAGCTTTGCATGGACATTAGCAGCAGTTAGCTTTGAGGCTAGCTAGAGTATTAAACTGGTGTCGGCTCACTTGGAAAAATGCATTAAAAAAAGCTTTATTTACACCATTGGGAATCATTTAATGTGAGTGCCGACAAAACAGTTTTTTTTTTTATTTTCAGGGCCCAATGTCCCTGTAGCCGCAGCGATAGCTTACGATTAAAACTAACGCAAATCTCTCAAATATTTAACACTTGACAGCAGTTTTATCAACAGGGGAGGCCAGATTCTGCACCAGGCAGCAAGGCTGGAAAGGTCGATCATCAGCGGCGAGAAATAACTTGTTGAAAACGGGTTCTTGCATAAAGGGAGGACATTTATTTTTCCTTATACTTTTTGTGAGGTGTAGCCCAGCACCCCTTGCTAAACGGGCTTTTCTCAGCTAATGCAGTGATGACTTTAGACTCCATGATGGCTTGTTGCCTGAGCGAGGAGGCGAAGGAGTCCAAACGGATCAACGCTGAGATCGAGAAGCAACTCCGACGAGATAAAAGAGACGCAAGAAGGGAGCTGAAGCTGCTTCTCTTGGGTAGGTCTGAACGATACGAAGTGTTTCTTAGAAATAATTGTACTTAAAATGTAAGGCACAGTCCGCTCTGTCAGTCTCTGTGTCACTGCATTGCACACGTTTCTCATGCAAAACACCGCAACCACAATTACAGGAACCTCGTTACCTAGATGACCACAGAATTTGTTCATGATGTGATAAGCAAAAGTACATTCACGTGTGGTTTGCAGAAAGACAGTGTCAGAGAGATAACGGCTGCGGATTTATTTATTTATGTTAGTGTTTAATATGCATTTTTTGTGACAGTAGAATTTCATTCAATCTATTTCTTGATTGTTCACATCATCATACCACAGGAGGTCACTGGAAACAGCAACATCAATTACATCACAGCTCTGTATTGCCTAATATAAATGTAATTTAGCACTTACTGTTTGATTGATTGAACGAACTTATTAATAACAAGTGAGGCAACAGATGAAAAGTGGTTTAAAAAAGTCATTGTTGTCTTGTTCTGATTCTATTTTACTTTACTTGCAACATTTCCAGGCTTCATTTAGACTTTGTGATGCTACTCGAGTAACTTAGGCTTTTTTTCCCCCCAGTCTTATATTGTTGATATTATACTGCTGCAGTAATTATACTTGCCTGAAGTTGATTTTAGTAGTGAACAAAAACTGAGGCTTTTTGTAAATTGACTTTGTTGTAAACCTTTTCTCATCCAGTTGTCAGCACCAGCTGCCTCTGTCTGTAGCCATCTTCTACATAAATGTGAACTAAATGTTGGGATTTTAATTAAGTCTGCTGGTACAGGAAGGACACACTCTCCAGGTGTCTGGCCTGGAAATGGCCCTGGAAGGGTGGCCTGCTTTGAGAAAAAAAATCTTCCCCAGATAGTTGTCAGTGCTCAGAATATATTTTTAATCTTTAAGATTCAGTAGGAAATGTCACTTTTTGTCGGGGTGTGATTATTGTTAGAAAAAGTGTTTCTTCGCTGAAGACAGAGTTTTGGTTTAGTTGCCACCAAATGAGCTGGAACGATTCAGTATCATATTTAAAGATGGGTCTCACTCTTTGGTTTGTTGTCACAGGTGACTAAGTGCACACTTCCTGCTTGGAAGGATGTTCTCTTTCATAGCTGGGTCAACATTCAACACTGGCATCCAGGGCAGCTTATAAGAAATGACTGCTTCCTTGTCTAGTCTACCAAACAATCCATAATTTTTTCTGTTTCTGCTGCACTCGTGAGGCAGGCTCACTTATTTATTTATTTATTTATATATATATATATATATATAACAACATCAGTGGGATAAAAGACTTAAAAAGCATAAAGATGTCTTGCATTGCCACAACTGCAGGTTGACAAACATTTTAATCTAAATATATTAAAATAAATAAATATTTGTGATGTATTGCACAGTGTCAACCACATCAAATAAAGGCAGATAGTAAAAAACAAAAGAGGACACAATCTTCACCTGATCTTAAGCCTGTTACATACTCCACGAGAAGCGAGAACTTTTTTCTTGTTCCCGAGGCTCCGAGAAGAAAATGACGTCATTTTGTTCTCGCAGACGTGTTTGAGGACAGTTCTTGACACATCAGGCTGGCAGAACCTTTTTCTTGCGGGGCTGCGAGAAGTATCGTGTGATTTGGTCGGACATGTGAGGTGGGCGTGGTTAACACAGAGAAAGCATGAAGCAGAATTGCTGCTTCCGTGTGTTTGCTGTTGCCGGCAAAACGGATTGTTTTGATAAAACAGCTGATCGAGGTGGTGAGAAAGTAGGAACATTTTTACATGTGGCAATAAAACACTCGGACCCAGCCGCGTGCACGACCCGCCTTGCCGCGGACGAAGCTGCTCGTTAAATATGAAACTAGAAACTCGGAGAGCGGAAACCTCCGCCAAGCACAATGTTTAAGAATCCTTTTAAAACATTCCTGGATCCAAACGGTGATCCAGATCACCACCAGAATTTAATCAGTTCTTCATTTTTACATTTTTAACAACTCTTGAAATATTTATAAAATCCCTCCGTAACCTTTTAAGTTATCTTAAGCAAAAAGACGCTGGGGAAAACAACCTCTGCGGCGGAGGTAACAACCGGGTTCATTGCACATAAAGCAGATATCGCTCCCCGCAGTGATCCCTCCCCGCTGCAGACGTGCTTCTCGTGTAGTATGAATGGACCTGCCGAACACGACGTTTTTTCTTGTTCTTGCAGCCTCGAGAACAAGAACTCAGTTCTTGCGTCTCGTGGAGTATGTAACAGGCTTTAGACTTCATTTGCTCCTAACATCTGGGCCCATTTGGATTTTTACAGGTGGAAAAGTCAGGTGTTGAATATGTTTAAAGTCATCAATCTCTAAAATGCACAATCTTGTCAAATGTAATTATTTTATCACAATCAAAGATAGAATGAACATAAACTTCATATTTTTGATTCTGGTTGACAAAGAAGGGCGAGTGGGGGACAGAAACCAAACTTTGATGTGTTTTTATTGCTCTAGCTAATATTTAAGATAATATGGTTCTTCTACATTCACACTGTTTTAATGCTCTATTCAGATTTATTTCAGACATCCCACTTTTTGTGTGCGTGGGTGTGTGTTTGTGCACATAATTTAATGTGGCCACACCATCAGACTTCGGTGTGAACAGTGCAATGTTTTGACGTCGCCCACCTGCACAGAAGATGCTACATGATGCGCGGTTTGCTATTTGTACAGAGCTGAATATGGATCCTGCATCTGAGCATCAAATTTTAAGTTTGTCAGCTTTGAAAAAATCAGCTTTGCGCTCAGATTGGTTTGGATACAATAAAGTCAGGTTTGATCCAGTTTTGCCTGCCGTGTTTACGTCGCTGCAGCAATTTCCCTTAAATTTTTAGGTGGATTACTTCATCAAAAAAATGTTATTGTTGCAGATGTGAACTAAAGCAGTGCCAGATTAGTTATCATTCTCACTTTATCTTCTAAAAGGTAAAACATTTTTATGTGTACATCCATATGTTGGATTTATGGAGTTACTAGCTGTCTGTATTTACTGTCGAACAAGGTAGAATATTGACCCATTTGGTTATTTTTGCCAGCATTGGCTGTCTTTGTCAGGTAAAGTTATCCCTCCTGAATTGAATTATTTTAATGTTTTTGGTGGCATATTGGGACATCTTGATGCAAATATAGTTTTAATATAATACTCATGTATCTGCTAACACACCAAGTTTTGTACTTCAGTCAACCATCTACTTTCTAAAGACTAGAGATATTGAAGTGTTTGTGGAGAAGAAACATTTTGTGCCGTTTTTCCTGTTCACAAATGAGATAGATGGAGGAGGCAGACTTATTAAAACAGATTGCTCGGAAGACACGCCCTTCACATGGTTCTTAGTTTCAGCTTCTCAGTAAACAGCAAAGTACAAATTAGAGAAGATATTTGTTGGAAGTCTGCTGTCACATTTGTCAGGTTCAGTGCACTCTGGTTGTCTCACTTCATTTGGAACTCATTATGGCCCCCTTTCATAGTTTTTATAGACCTTGCGCTCAATGTGGCTTTTTATTATGGTTTTATGTGGTTGGGTATTGGCCCTTGGATGGTTTGTGAATTTGTAAAAGTGTTTTTAAATGAAAAAGTAAATTTACACACATTTGATTATTTACCTACAGTCATGCTTTGTATGTAAACACTACTAAATATGCTTTTTTTTAAAAAAACATCTCCTGTATTGGTATGACGCACATTTGTGCCAAATTAAATATTTTTGGGGAAGAAAAAAAAGAGATAGTGCTCTAATAAGGTGTTGTGGGTCTACTTGTCTGAAGTTTAGGTTAGATGCAGAGGGAAATGTTCATCTGCTACCTATAAGGAACACTGGTGGCTTTGTCTGATCTTTTAAGGGATGGCAGCTGTTTATCAGCAACAGGTTGGTTCTACTCTTTGGTGTGGTCAGCCAGTACATGGTAGCAGTACATGGTAGAGGAGCCAGGGTCAGAGAATGACTCTGCGGCCTCCTTTGTAGCTAATGCAAGTCACCAGTGATTAATTAAATGTACAGTTTGTAAGATTCCTTCAATAAATGGAGGTCTTTTTAATGTGGCATCGACTGTTGGGTAGTGCAACTATGTTTAAAGGGGCTCCATTATGCTATTTCGAGTTTTCTGAGCTGTCTACCGTGTTGTAGTGTTGAATACGTATCAGACATATGAGCGGCACCGGTGTTTATCACCTAAATGCTTGTTTGAGTTTTACAGCACCTCTCGATGCTCGGTTTCCATGGCGATGGAAACTATTGGTTTTAGAGGTTTTTTTTTTCTACTTTGAAATTTTTGTGACGTCCTTGGGGAGGGACTCGGTGATTGGTCATCTTCGCTTTTTGTGCATGTTTACAAGAAGAAAGCCCCACCCATCTTCACTGCTCAGTATAACTACTATCAGTTGACCAATCAGAGGCAGCCTGCAGGCAGGACATAGGGAGGAGCTTTCTCTGTTCGCTTGTTGCTGGTAGAGGCTGATCTGAGAGGATCAATACAAAATGAATGAAGCGGTTTGTGAAAAATGCTTGATTATTTCTTGCACTTCTGGATTTGTGAGTTGAAATAAATTAGACTGAAATGTGCATAATATAACTCCTATAAAATGGCTGTAGGATCCCCCCCCCCTCTCTCTCACTCACAAACACACACACACACACACACACACACACACACACACACACACACACACACACACACACACAGACAGACACACCCCATTCCGGTCAAATCAAGTTTTTGGTAGTAGTGTTTCCTGCTGAATGTGAACATGTGAGGTGGTTTGTGGACCACCTTTCAGTCACTTCATGCTGTATGCTGAGAGACCTGCTCACTACTTTTCATTATTATAGATAACTTAACTTTATTGCAAGATTTCTATCCAACAAGTGGATTTAGTGAAGATCTGATTTAAGTTCTTGTGTTTCCTTTTTGCAAATTCAATATATAGTTGTGGGAGACAGATCATATGGCTAATGATGACATGACTTCAGTATGTTACACATAACATACTGAAGTCATGCTGTGTATTTGCATGAGTGGAGTATAAAACCAAACCAAGTTAGATCTGAGTGAAAAGTTTTTTTTTTTTGTTTTTTTTTTTAAAGTTACAGGTCATTGATATAATGGGTGCTTTTGGTTGAAATACAGCTAAAGTTAAAGGAAATAAGTAAAAAAGTAGCTACTAATTCATTTATTGTCTGTTACACTTAGCCTCCTTTTCATACAAAGTAATAAAAAACCCTAGCAGACTTGGTAAGTTGTATTTATGTTAAATTAGATATTAAAATCATTCTCAATACCTGACTGCGCTTCATTAAATCAAACTTTATAAAGCGCTTTTGCTTAATATTATAAAAACTATTTACTAAAAAAGTTTCACACAGCAGAGTATATAATAGCAATTTAAAGACACACATTCCATTATGATCTCTTTTACACAGAAAAGTGCATGAGCACTTCCTCACCCCCTTACCCCATTTTGCACAAACATGTACTCCCATCCCTTGTTACTGTTTCCTAACTGGATATATGTATAAATGTAGCAATAGTATAAAAACATCTTAAATTCTTATCATGTACTAGGGGATGTAAACTTTGTTGCCGCGAATTCAGTCACTCGTACCGTAAGCGACAGCTGGAGCCTGAATGTTACAACTATGTGGCAAATTCTATTAGGTCTTAAAAGCTGAAACTTTCTTTCCCAAAGACAGATTTGATGTTGGTTTCTTTAAAACCGGCTACATGGAATTAATAACTTCTCTTGAACATAATTAAAGGTAAATAACAACACATTGGTGATTATTTTTATCAGTGTCTGCAAAGTCAAGATTGCTAAACATGCTTGTCTTTCATTGAACTGAAAGTCATTTGGCAATATCATGAACCCAAAACATGGTGTCCAGGACAACAGTGTAAAACAGAGCTGAGATTCAAATCTGCAGCGTCAGAGGCACATTCAGCACACCTGAACGAGCAAGGCCCAGGCAGAGCAGGATATTTACCTGAACTCATAATTGAAATGGGACTCAGGACACTGCATCTGTACATACACACTGATTACACACTTCATCTCTCGATGTGCGCTGTTCACAGATCAGTAGTATCTGGGTTAATGAGTATTTGTTTTTTGGCAACACCCAAGGATGTCTCACTCATGGAGCCTGCCTACGCCTATTATGGTTTCTTTTTGCAAGTCTTAGAGTAAGCTAAACCGATAAGCCCTTTGGCCATATTTGTTTGGTTCCATGTTACCTGCTTCCAAGGTAACGGCAGACATGGTTGGCTTTTGTTGGAATAACAAAACCGCTGACAGTGGAGATGAAAATCTATATACAGTAGCATAAAATGTCCCAAATGTGACTCTGTAGTGTGTAAAATAGGTCTAATAGGTCTATTATATACTGTGTATATATACTGTATATACTGTAGGTCTATGATAGACCTACAGTTGGACTGTGGTCTATTATAGGGATGCCCCCCTGGTGTCTCCATCCCCTTCATAGATGTTTAGCTGTGCTGAAGACAAGAATGCCTGCCCCTTACTTCCCCAACTGTAACAGTACTGACTGACTGTCAGCCAAGGTTGATAATGCTAATCATCACCTGCATGAGCTTATTTCCCAGAAATCTCATACAGCCTGACCTGGCACACTGACGTGATTGTGTCAACATGCAGCAGATCATTTTAGTTAAATTCCTGTTGGACTGTTCTGGTGAAGGCACATGCACTTTACTTTCTATTACACTAAGCAATAAATTGTATGTCTACGCCAATCGGATCATGTCCATCAGTGATCCTGGCTACAGATCACAGCCACTGGCACAATATTAAATGTGTTCATCATCAGCTGAGTTGATGACTGCAAGACATAGTTTTTCTTCCTCTTTTTACCTAATTTTTTACTCTTTAAATGTCTAAAAATCTATTTATTGTATTCTTTTGGTAATTAGATATAGTTTTTATATCGTAAATACCTGAAATGATCAGTTAATGGCACACAATAACTCGGTCAGTAAAATATTTCTGAAGTTTGACACTCCCGTCAGGTTGGTGTCCTGAAGTGTTTGTCAGATTGGGTCTACGTTTTTAATGTCCTCACACCTACATGTTGTAATTGGTTTGTGGTTGCGCACCTGATGCATGGTGGTCGCAGCCCAAAAATGTCCTAAACACACAATGAGATAAGCATTTACAGATAAGGGAATTGACGTTCTGCTGGGTTTACATCATCCTTTTTTGCACTAATGTTGATTCTTCTGTATTGTTCTGATAAAATAAATAATACATTAGAGGAATGCAAATAGATGATGTTTACCTAGAGAAACGCCCAACTTAACATTTGTAGGTGATTGATGCATACTGTTCCTACCAGTTGCATAAGTGTCACAGCAGCAACTTAAGTTCTCTGCACAGTTATCAGTTGGATCACCCTGGTGATGAAACAGATGTCGTTAATGCAGCATTGGCAATCTGACCATCAGACATCCTGTGTAAGAGGCGTTTGTATATGATAAACTTTTTAAGTTTGTTAAACAGCTCGTATGTAAAGTAGGCTGCTTGCTGAACTGCTGCAAGGATTCTAGGTCTCCTCAGTCTGCCCTAAGTTAGGGGATCCTACTGTGAAATATTTTATATTAGACAGTTGTTTCTAGAGCACTATCCCATTGGCAAATCTAATGGCCTTGGGTCTGCTGTATGAGAATCAACTTTTGCCTTCTGGGAGGTCCAAATGTCATTTTTTGTACCTTTCCTTTATTCTGTTTTTTGTTGTTTTTTTTTTACAGTCAGTGCAGGGAAGCATTAGGATTTGTTTATATAGACTTTTTTTTTTTCAATGACTACTATGTAGTCATTTTAATCTGTTCCAGCTATTTAGTGGGTGCAATGTCAGCGTGTGATGAGAGAAAAATTACAGCTTGAGTGGTTACTGATATACTTTTATCTTCAAAGCTTTGTTTCGTCCACCTTGTCGATGCAGTGCAACTGTGTTTGTACAGGAGTGTCTGTACCCTTTGCCCATTGGTTCTTCTAATCAGTATTAACTGGATTGCCATACACTCATGGCTCACTGTGAAACTGCTGAGGTATGAAGGTAGAACAGGCCAGTGTTTGTACTTCTTCACTGTTTGTTAGCAGCTCTGTTGGTTGAGCAAACTGACGTTGACACACCCAGAGTTTCAGCAGTTATGTGGCACTCAGACTGCCTAGTCACTAATGTTGGTGCCTGACTGGTTTATTGGCAGAGGGACATTGAGGGATCAAGTTAGGTAATGTATAACAATTAGAAATCTGGACGCTTGTGGTAATTTTGCTGCTCAAGCGGTCAGTTCATTCATTTTCAATACCCCCTTCATCAAATTCAAGGCTATGGGGGAGGGGTAAGGGTAGAGGTCGGGCTTAACTTTAGTGTTCTGAAATGTATATTCATATGCCAATAAAAAGCATACTAACAATTTGAAGATTAGCAAGCCCAAACAAGTTTACAAGTGCACTCTTCTGTAATAAATATATTACTATGAGACTTGTCATTAGGCAGCTCCAGAAGAACAATTTGCTGGTACTCTGGTACAGATGATAATGTAACTGAAGTGGCTGTGTGTGTTGTACATGCACCAGTGTTTTTTCCACTACATGGTATGTTACAATGTGGACCTGTATGGTTTCCTACAACATCCCCTTACTGTGTGTGGGATCAGTTGTTCATAGACAGAGCCATGTGCTTACTGTGTTTACTATAGAAGTTCAGGCCTTGTCCACACATAGCAGGGTATCTCGCAAAACAAAGATATTTTTCTCTGATTTTGCCTCATAAACTATGGTTTTAAAGCCTTCAGACCAAAGTGATGATATGCAAAAGCTCAGTTTGCATGTCTGCATGTCTACATGTGGACATATATAACCGGGGGCTTTGGGTTTTCAAACGTCTCCGTCTGCGAAAGAAAATACCATAACGTCACGTGCGACCATTGTTTATGTAACCGAGGGTATGTTCATGCGCCTATACTTTTTTATATTATGTAAAACAATAGTACGAAGAAGTTCTGTGGAGTTGGCACAGCCGCCATCTTTTATTATTAGTTGGCATCGTCAAACTTTCCCCAACAACACAGCCCAAACTTCTGGTCTGGCATTTAAAAAAAAAACAAAACAAAAAAAAAACGTAGGCACACCGCTTACTTGAACACCTTAACTCTTGTCCAGGCGCTTGTGTTTGTTTGTTTTTACAAGCTCTAATACCACTCCACATAAACTACCAACAGCAAAGGATGACATTAAAGACAATTATCTTTGGTCACTGAACCAGATCACACTGGAAGCATGTTTCCTGTTTTGTTGAAGTGACCGCGTGAGTTGGGAAGGTTATTCTGATTGGATACGATAAGGGGTGCTACTTCCGCCTAAAGGTTTGACATGCTCATGGTTGTGCTTAACGCAGTTTTGCGGATAGGTGTGGATGGATTTGTAATTGAAAAACGAGGTTGTGTGGACAAGGTCTCATTGGGATCTGATGTACATACTGGCTAATGTTCTGTTAGTAGACTTTACTGCTCTGTTGCCTAGCTGAAGTGTCTGTTGATCATAATATATTTTACAAAGTGATTATTTACAGAGAAAAATCAAGTTAACGGTGTCCATTTATAGGTGGGGAATACTAGATTATAGGGGTGGGAAAATCAAATCGAAAAATCGAATATCAGGATTTTTAGCTTCACAATTTAAATTTTTGCGTTAAAAATAAACATTTTTTTCTTTAAAAATTAAATTAATCCATTATAAACTTTTTGTCATTTTTTAAAATTATTTTTATTGATCTTTTTACTTGTCTTCTTGGGCATTATAGCAGCGGAGTGATGGTCTGGCTACTGTGTTGTTTTTTCCTCATTGAAATCAAGAAAAATAACGAGCAAAAAAAGTTTTACACTTTTTTTTTTTGTTTTTAGTCTACAAAAATCAGCAGAACTTGTGAGAATCGCAATTTAAATCGAATCCGCACCCAAAAAATTGGAAGCGAATCGAATCGGGACGAAAGCATATTGTCACAACCCTACTAAATTATGGTCTGATTTTCCTTTTGGAGTATGGAGATACGAGCTGCATGCATCTTTAAGATTTGCAGAATGAATCTAATGTCCTAGAGTGTCAGTCCTGGTTGCTCGGGGGCCCCCACATGTTTTTGAGGCAATCCTACTTTAGCACAGCTCACTCAAATAAAGGACTCATTAGCAGACTTGCAAAGATCTGTGTAATTCCAACAGGTGTGCCACAATAGAAGAGAACTAAAACATGCAGGCCAGGGGTCCCAAATGACCAGGATTGAGAAACCCTGTCTTAGAGGAGACGATGAAAAACTGATAGGAAGCTGCAAGGGTGTTCTCTGTCTGGAAATCTTTACAGGTTGCTGTAAGATGTTGTAGGATGTTGTGTTTGTAACTTGGCAACGACTTAGTTTATGACCATAGGATATAGATGACAGGCAAACACCAGAAGCAGGCCTTCTTCCATTACTGAGGTGGCATTTCTGGGCATTTAAGAGGAGAAAAGATGAGAATTGTACTATTTCTTACCAATGTCAAGAAAATCTGGAAGGACTTGTATTCTTTTGTGTTCAGTAAGCAGTTAATAAATTTAACTATGGTAAATAATTGAATGTGAAGAACATGGACCTTTACTTCCTGAAGGCTGCCACTATATGTCTGTCTCTGTGTGACACAGAGAGGGGCAGAAGAGAGGGGCAGAGATTGACCCTGTCTGCTGCTGGCAGGGTGTTACAGGGCAAAAAGGAGAGGTGACATGCTGCCTTGGCAGAGGAAACACTGGATTTTCTTTCCAACTACAAAAACAATGTAAATCTGACACTAAATTCTTTGTAAACATGTTACTGTCCAGATGAACATGGTGCAAGGGGAAATGATTGTTATGCTAGTTAATGCTAACAGACTAAGAGTCAAGGGTTTGCAGTGTTGCCGAGAGTTGACTGATTTGGCAAATACTGTAAAATGTAACGTTATTTGCTCTTATTAAGGCAAAAAATAAAATTATTTGGTTAAAACAAACAGATCTTGTGCATTGAGTCTTGCTGGCTAAACTGGTAAAAACTCAGACAGCATAGAAAATCAGCAGCCTTTGCAAAATTTTCAAACTATTTCTCATAGTAAGGATTTGGGATCTTCTTTCACAGAGGCATGTTAAGGATTATACTGAACCTCTAACCTAAACTGGTACCTAAACTTTACTACCGTCTAGTTCTGATATCTCTGTATGTCTGTGTTGCTTGTAAATCAAACAGAGAAGCTTTCAGAATATGCTTGGATATATTTTAAGATGTGTTTGAAAAAAATAGAAACCCACCTTTTCTTTCATGAGACATGAAATGACTAGCCAGAGAGGAAACACTTTGTACTTTGTACAGAAGTCGTAGATTGTGTGCCAAAAGTAGAAAATATATGGTTTTATAAAACTGAAATTTCATATTTATAAAGAAATATGTTGAATATCGCTTCAGTAAAAAAAAAAATAAAAAAGAGCAGTTAAATTCTTCAGACGTAAAACAAAAAAACAGTACATTTTAGTGTTGCCATTGCTATAAGTGCAGTGTGAATAATGATTGTTCAATTATTAATTTTTTGGTGTGTGTAGTGCATGTGTGGGGAAATGAAGTGCTTGGTTGAGTTTTTAAGTTTCATTGCACAGCTGGCACATTGCAACTACTGTTATTTTCCAGCACACTAACAAGCCGTCGGATTGAGCGGCCTGAACGGGCTGGCAACTAGCCAAATAAATGGCTGATCTAATTTGTTAAAAAATGCTAGTGGGTGAGCAGTGACCAATATACAGAAGCTGAAACTCCTTGACTTTAAACACCTGACCAACTAAAATGATTGGAATATGAATGCCTAAAAAGTAGAATTATTTTTTTATATACCTTTTTGTATC